>NC_042997.1:141841889-142186889 GCF_006345805.1 Octopus sinensis | reverse complement strand
TTCTTAGTTATTTGCTTTAGTTTCATGCGTAGTAGAGCTGGTGTTTACTGCCTTTGAGAGCAAAGTTGGAGGACTTAAGTATAACAGAAGAGACTGACATTTTACCCACACAAATTTTTATCAAATCTTGAACTGCAGATTATAACATAGTTCTCATATTTATCTTGCCTAAATAGTGATGCACAGGGATTCAGTACCTCAGATAAGAACAACATCAAAGGAATTTAGAATACAATTTCTGTTCTGACATCTTCAATTTTTTTTTTTTTTTTGGCATGAAAATATTTATAGTTAAGTTGGCTTTATCAAAGACAGCAAACTGGGAGAGTCAGGGCTTTTAAGAGGTTTGGGTTCAACTGATACAATGGACTCAGGCCCATGCACATCCGACAGGCTCCTTCTAAAAAAATGAACTCACAGCACCTTTAAACATTGAGAGAAATCCCTCTCCACCAATGAGCCCAAAAGGAGACCTTTGCCCTGCGAAATTTTGCTTGAAGGCTCTGATCAGAGTCATTGGACCATTAGCTAGAATGTTTTGCAGTATTTGTTCCAACTCTCTCCACTCTGTGTTCAAATTCCATCAAGGCCCTGAAGTCAATGTAGCCTTCCATATCTTCAGGGGACAGGGTCAGTTAAAAAGGAACTAACCCAAGGATGGATGTGTGGTTAAGAAAGTTGCTTTGTAACCATATGGTTTTGATTTCAGTTCCACACCCCAGCACCTTGAGTAAGTATCTTCTACCATAGCCCTAAGTCAACTAATATCTTGTGGGCATATCTTTTCCAGCCCTTTGCATTCTGTCAGCAATGCCTGCAATGGTATTGGTGCCAAGCTGTATCGGCTCGGCAGCAGTGTCCTTTCCTTTGGACAACATCAGTGGCATGATAAGGGGTAACTTGCATACATGGGCAACTACCAATCTTCCATACAAATAAAAACTTTGTCTAAGCCTAAGTACAAAGGTGCAGACACATAGACAATCCTGACAGATCCTCTGTGTGTGTGTGTATATATATATATATATATATATATAATATAAATTTAAATTTAATTGTAATTCGAATTTAATTATAGCCATGAAACATACGTAGTTTTTTTACTTATTACATATTGATTATTCATTTTTATACTTTTTGTGATCTAGTTATATGTTTTATAAAAATATATTTTATTTTATATTTATGATTTGGTTTGTGTCTATCATTGTTTGAATTGCATAATAGTGGTTTTTTTCTCTAATTTATATCTATATATATAAAACTGAGAATGTGTGTCTGTCTGTCTGTCCTGTCTGTGTGAATCCCTAAAACTTGAGAACTACACAACCAATTTCATTCAAATTTTACACATGCCTTACGTAGGGTCCATGGAGTGTCATGGGCAAAAAAACAAAATTTAACTTCTTGCCTAGGGCGAGCCCACAGCAATATCATATCTTCTCCACTATTTCAGTATTACATGTGAAAAGTGAAACAAAAACAGGTTGAGTACCACACATTGCTCATATATTCCACTTTTGTCATAGCTTCTATGGGTGGACACCTTTTTTTTTATCACCAACTACTTTATAGAGTGTATTAAGTGCCTTTTATGGCACTAGCAGTAGAATGGTTGTCATGTCTTCATCAAAATCAAAGGATCCTCTCAACCCTATGATGTCTCAGGGTTGTCTCATTTCTAGCTAGTAAAAGAAAAAGTGATAAAAGAGGACCAAAGTGAGAGGACGGCATATTTATTGTCTCTTGGGAGGATCATTATGCCAATAATAAACACACCCTGTTTCACTTCTTAATTTTCATAAATCAATTGGTTAACCATTTAAATAATTAACTAATCAACTGTTTGATTAATTGTTTGGTCAATCAACCAATCAGCCAAGTCAAAATCCTGAAGTTGAGAGGGCATGTTATTTAGGAGGTCACAAATGGCAACTAAAGGACTTTGACAAACCTAGTTGATTGATTGATTGACTAAATGATTAAACAAACATTTAATTAGTTTATTAGTTAAATGGCCAATCAATTGATTAATAAAGAAGTAAAACAGAACCAGCAAGTGTGATTATTATTATTGGTATAATTAACATCCTCAGCTACAATAAAACATATAATGAATGTCTTTCATCAAAACATTGGCTTCTGTTTTGTGTTTTTTCAGTATTAATAACATCTCTCTTGTTTGAGGTACAGAATGCCAACCAACAGATAAATATTAATGTTAGTGAGGCATAAGGCAACTAGATTTATATTAGCATATCTCATTGAGATTGGTATCGAGATATTCTGTGTTTCACCAATATAAACATACCCATAAACAATGACAACAGATTAAATGAATAGAAGGAGTTAAGTTAGATTTAAGGAAAAGCATCAGTTTGAGGAAATACAATATGTAAGAAATCCTATAAGCAGTTAAGTGAAATAGATTAACTCACATGAATCTTACAGAAACTAGAACAATCTTGATTTCTTTTAGTAAGGAAAAACATCAATTTGATTGAAAGAAAACATTATTTAATTCCAGTGCACTTCTATAAATGGTTATTAAAACTGACCAAACAGATCTTGAAATATGTCAATCCATCTACTCAGAAATAGATTCAGCTGGATACAAAGACATTTATCTCGAGTAGCTGATGCAGTAGCCAGCATTTAAAGCCAAACAAATAATAGGGAATAGAAAGATAAATGAGTAAAAAAAACTGATTTCAGTTTTTAAAAGCTGCATACAAAACAGCAAAAGATTTCAATGAGTGTTAGGTTTAACTGGGAGTATATATAGCTAAAAAAATGACTCTACAAATAGGTGTAGAATACATGTCCATCCATCCATCCATCCATTTTTTCTGCTCCCTATTCCTGGGATGGTTATAGGGGTGGAGTCCTCAGGCACCTCTTCCATAGGATCCTAAAAGAGGCAACTGTCATTATACTTTGCAGCTGGATTCCCAAACATGACCAACCAAGATTGTGGATATTATCCAACCATCTTGTTCTTGGTCTATCCCTTAGTCTCTTGCGATTGGTTCGGCTAATATATTGTAATCATAGAAAATGTTACCAATATCCAGTATGTCTAAATTGTAATTGGACAAGTCTATGGATGAGTTAGTTTTCAGTATTAATAACATCTCTCTTGTATGAGGTACAGAATGCCAACCAACAGGTAAATATTAATGTTAGTGATGCATAAGGCAACTAGATTTATATTAGCATATCTCATTGAGATTGGTATCGAGATATTCTATGTTTCACCAATATAAACATACCCATAAACAAACAATGACAACAGATTAAATGAATAAAAGGAGTTAAGTTAGATTTAAGGAAAAGCATCAGTTTGAGGAAATACAATATGTAAGAATTTAAAGGGCAAGCATACTGAATGATTTAAATATTGACTGAAAACAGAAGTGAACAACTATTATGGCTTGCAACAATGGACAACTTGAGGAAGAGAAGTTGTAAGACAATGCTTACAACTATTACTGTAACAACTCAATACTACTGTTGTAAGCTAGAAAACTTGAAGAAATACTTGTGAATTGTTAAAAAATTCCAAACTGAACAATGTGAAACTAAAAATCTGAAACAAATTATAACAATGTTTGATAAGTTCAGTCAATATGAAGAACAAGGGTATCAATTATTAGTATTTTACAATCAATGGATCAATTGAAATCTCTGTGCCTTCTACCAGCACTGGATCAGTCTTTAATCCTCAAGACTTACTGACAGTAGAACACTTGATCTAGTCATATTCAATTCAATTCAATGCCAGCTGTTTTAGAATATAAGCAGATAATCCAAGCGATTAGCACATTATGCAGCCAATGTGATTCCTCAATCATTTACTCTAAATTATAGACAAGTTCTAGTATTTAGCTTACATACACAATTCTCTGCAGAGAGCTACTTTTGAAACTTTATAAGCTCTTAGCATCATACACCTTCTTTCTTAGGACTGAACCATCTAGTACAAGCTTCAGCAACAGATAGATAACCAAAATGCATTCTGTGGGCTTTGAATCTTTTATAAAAATGCTTCATATTTATTGGGTGATTGAGCAACTGATGGGTTTTACATAGTATTTTGTGTAATGATTTGTCAGTTATGGAAATAGGAAGAAAGTATAAAGTGATATTTCTATATGTAAGATAATCTACAGTTCTATGTTTAAGAGATGAGGAATTATGTACATTATTTACATTTGACGGATATTTGTCCTCATCTTGTTTGTTGTTAACACAACGTTTCGGCTGATATACCCTCCAGCCTTCATCAGGTGTCTTGGGGAAATTTTGAACCTGGGTTCTCATTCCTAAGGTATTTTTCAATGTTATTATTATTATTATTATTATTATTATTATTATCATTATTATTCAGTTCACTTCCTGGAATCAAACTTGGAATCTTGGGGTTAGTAGCCCACACTCTTAACCACTACGCCATATGCCCATGGCGTAGTGGTTAAGAGTGCGGGCTATTAACCCCAAGATTCTGAGTTCAATTCCAGGCAGTGACCTGAATAATAATAATGATAATAATAATAATAATAACAACAACAACATCGAAAAATACCTTAGGAATGAGAACCCAGGTTCGAGATTTCCCCAAGACACCTGATGAAGCATGGAGGGTATATCAGCCGAAATGTTGTGTTAACAACAAACAAGATCAGGACAAATATCCATCAAATGTAAATAATGTACCATAATCTAATTTATATGTGGACAGTGGACAAATGTAAAAGGGACCTGTGCTAGTGCCACATAAAAAGCACCCAGTACACTCTGTAACGTAGTTGGCATTAGGAAGGGCAATCAACCATAAAAAACTTATCAAAACAGTCATCTGGAGCCTGGTGCAACTCTCTGGCTTGCTAGCTCCTCTCAAACCATCCAACCCACAACAGCATGGAAAATGTATGTTAAATTATGATGATGATGATGATGATGAACCATAATAAAAGAAAGTTACTGTTGGCCACAGTCAAATGAGTAGAGTCAGTAAAAGATAAAAGGTAAAAAAGGTAATGGCTATTTATTTTTATCCCAGTATTTTTTTTAACTTTCTTCAAAATTTATGTATGATCATGTTTATAGTTTTATAGGCTACAAGTTAATATGCAACTGAGACTTACAAATATAAATACACTCAACTTGTAAAATATTTCTTTGCAGGAGTGGCTGTGTGGTAAGTAGCTTGTCTACCACCCACATGGTTCCGGGTTCAGTCCCACTGCGTGGCACCTTGGGCGAGTGTCTTCTGCTATAGCCTCGGGCCGACCAAAGCCTTGTGAGTGGATTTGGTAGACGGAAACTGAAAGAAGCCTGTCGTATATATGTATATATATGTATATGTATGTGTGTGTGTTTGTGTGTCTGTGTTTGTCCCTCTAGCATTGCTTGACAACCGATGCTGGTGTGTTTATGTCCCTGTTACTTAGCGGTTCGGCAAAAGAGACCGATAGAATAAGTACTGGGCTTACAAAAAGAATAAGTCCCGGGGTCGAGTTGCTCGATTAAAGGCGGTGCTCCAGCATGACCGCAGTCAAATGACTGAAACAAGTAAAAGAGTAAAGAGTAAAGAGTATACAATTAGTTTTCATACATTAACACTTTGCTAATCTGACAGACAAATTTAAGTAGTCACCCTGACTACATTGTAAAACTGAGAAAATTATCATAGTCATATTAAGATTTATTTGCCCAGATCAGCATTTTTGGATAGCAAATAAATATGTTTGAAATCAAGATAGTGAAAGAGAATCTCTACACTTTAGTCTTTAAACCATCCATATCCAATTCAAGTATTCTACCTGTTTTATGTTCAAACCAGCCAGAGCTGGCCTCTCATGCCTACCCTACAATGTCATTCTAAAAATATACAATCAATCATCAAAATTTTGATGCTACAAGATAATGCATGATTAATTTAAAAAATATGAATAAATAAACATTATAATTGACAGGATAATCTAGATGTTAAAGGGTTCATATACAATTAACAATCAATGTCTAAATATACTTTAACTGGAGAAACAGTGCATTTATGACTTACTAAACTACTGGTTCACAACACTAAACAAACTAAAAAGTTTGAATTTCACTTAATTACATCTACTGTTTTATGCATATCATCATCATCATCATCTATGATTTCATGCTTAGTTAGCCAGACAAAATGGTTGCTCTCTGAATTTTTCTATCCTTTGTCATTTCTTCTTATAACCTCTTAGGTCAGAGTAAGACTACATTATCTCAAGTTTTCTTTGGATTATTTATGCACTAGTTATAATCTAGCACTTGCTCAGTTATATATATATATATATTTTCTACAAATATCCAAAAGAAAAAAAAATCATTTGATCTGAAAGCAGTTATTGGTTGACTATAAGAAATACAAGAAAGGAAACCTTCCTATCTACATGTAATAATTTTTATATATATATATATATATATATATATATATACATATATGTATGTATGTATGTATGTATGTATGTATGTATGTATGTATATATATACCATAAACAGCTTAGTGTGAGTACCATGACTGCTTGGTAAATTAAGGCTGGTTGTTAATATACAGCACGAAGAAATGTATTGTCTTTGGATAAAGTACTTAACTAGTTTTATCAGCGAGAAAATAATTCCACTTAAGAAGTTAAACCGGTGATTAATAACCATCCAATCTAGAAAGTACATTAAGATCTCATTCATTTATTAAAATAATAACTAGAGCTAAGAGTCTTCTTTCAACTTGTGTCAGGAACATGTCATATATACTATTAATTGTGTCAGGAACATGTCATATATACTATTAATTGTGTCAGAAACATGCCATGCGTACTATTAATTAGGGAATTTCTCTCATATTGCTTAATTGTTTTGTTATCTTATTTCTGTTTAAATACACTTCTTTTGTTTCTAAGTTAATTAATTTTGTAAATAATGGAGAATTTAATAAAATAACTTTGCATTATGAAAACAGTGATTGAAACACATTAACATGAAATTTTAATGAAAAGTTTAAATTTAGATCAATTTAAACAGCAATTTTGTAGCATAGGGCTGTGTAGATGCAGGCATGGCTGTGTAGATCCAGGTATGGCTATGGCTGTGTGGTTCAATTCACTTTGCAACCATATGATCTTGGGTTCAGTCCCAGTGCACAACATCATGTGTAAGTGTCTTCTACTATAGCCCCGGGTTGACCAATGCCTTGTGAGTGAATTTGGTAGATGGATACTATACTCTTTACTCTTTTACTTGTTTCAGTCATTTGACTGCGGCCATGCTGGAGCACCGCCTTTAGTCAAGTAAATCGACCCCAGGACTTACTCTTTGTAAGCCTAGTACTTATTCTATCGGTCCCTTTTGCCAAACCGCTAAGTTACAGGGACGTAAACACACCAGCATCGGTTGTCAAGCGATGTTGGGGGGGACAAACACAGACACAAACATACACACACATACATATATATACATATATACGACGAGCTTCTTTCAGTTTCCGTCTACCAAATCCACTCACAAGGCTTTGGTTGGCCCGAGACTATAGTAGAAGACACTTGCCCAAGGTGCCACACAGTGGGACTGAACCCAGAACCATGTGGTTGGTAAGCAAGCTATTTACCACACAGCCACTCCTGCGCCTATGTGAAAGTTCATCATAAATATATGTTTGCATATGTGTGTGTGCCCGCACGTGCATATGTGTGTGTGCCCGCACGTGCATATGTGTGTGTGCCCACATGTGCACATGTGAGTGTGTTTCTTTGTGTTTGTACCCCTTCCACCACTTGACAACTGGTGTTAGTTTGTTTACATCCTTGTAACTTAGTGGTTTGGTATAAGAGACTAATAGAATAAGTGCCAGACTCTAAAAAAATAAGTACGATTTGTTTGACTAAACCCTTCAAGGTGATGCCTCAGCATTGTCAGTCCAATAACTGAAACAAGTAAAAGATAAAAGAAAAAACCAGGAACAGTCTCAGACAAGTCAGTACCAAAAGGGTTAATCATTTTGTCTTGAAAATTAATAATGTCAGATGCCGCTGCTCATCACAGAAAGACTGAAGCTATTGTCAAAAACATTGTGGCTTAACCACAAGGATAAGTTTTTATATACCTTATATGTTTATCAACACATAAAGCATGATGAGCCATGATCATGCTCCAGATAGATGCATTTAATTTATAGGTGTTTGTTGGGGTCTAATGTCACTCAAACATTGTGATACCCCCACCACCACCACCACCAGAATGCAAGAAGATTAATAGTTCAATTAATGACTTTTCAGATGATGTAAAACTTACCACTATTATATACTAAGAAGATATTTTAACTCACTTCAACATTTAAGTTTAATTTGTCAAAATATTTTCGTCGCTTTAAGGCCGCGACCTGTTCACTGACAAAAGTCTGTGCTGCAAAAATCAGTGAACAAGTCGCGAAAATATTTTGACAAATAAAACTTAAATGTTGAAGTGAATCGAATGGCTTTTGTGTGTTTCTTAAATGGCTTACAAACACCTTCTACACTGCAATTGTTTACATTTCAGCACACGATCTCAGATCAAATCACTTGCTATGCAAGTACATCTCCGATATTTTAACTATATTTTGTTTTTTTATGTGTGCATGATAGTATCATTTTCATAAAATGTGCTCAGCAGTCCATGCTATGTAAGTGCAAATCCCAGTGCTTTATGGGTTAAACATATGGATATGCCTCTGTATACATATTTACTTATAAGTTCAGATCTTCTTTACACATATTTACTTATAAGTTCAGATCTGACAACAACAATTCTATTGTAACCATGACACTGACATATATAATCCTGCTTGCTCCAGTTTGCCTGACTGAATTAAAACACAGATTCCAGTCCTACTTCACAGCTGAGTGGTTAGAATCAGGAAACACACAAGGAAGACACTGTATAAACAAATGAACCATCCAACCATGAAGAAATGCAAAAACAACATTCTTAAAGTTCAAAGAACTCCTCTGTGTGTGTGTGTGTGTGTGTGTGTGTGTGTGCGCGCGCGCGCGTGCATGCACACACATGCATGCAAACATGTATGTATGTAAATGTGATCTAGCAGATAAGAGCCATAGCATCCTAAATTTAGAATCAAAGGTTTCTAGCTCGAATCTCAAACGTTACAATGTATAAGTTGAATCACATAAAGTGCAATTTACACATTCAGGATTAATATTTAGAACACCCTTTTCCAAATATGCAGAAAAGGGTGCTCTGAAAGCATTGAGAGCACCAGGAGAACAGGATGGGAAAAGTCCAATGAGCTACTGTTTTTGCTGGAAATAAGGGGATACTATTTCCTGGTTTTTATTGCTAAATTTAATCATGGTGTTTACTCTTTGCCTTGCTCACTGTTCTTCTTTTCTTCTTTCCCTTTCTCTCTCTCTCTATCTATATTTTTAAATAACAATACATTCAAAAGAGATACCTCAAAAATTCAATCACTACTACCATCCACAAGTCACTTTCAGGGCACTTGACCATTTGACATCCTACTACTATCATACCACTCCGGAATTCTTTTCTTCTTCTCTGCCAAGAATTCACAACGACCTCGAACCCACAAGAGTAAAAAAGAGAGACAGTGACAAGCAGAAACAAGGAAAATGCCCCTTGTAATTGAATACTATGCAAATATTCTTTTAAAAAACTTTTCATTTAATTTTTCCAAAATTTAATTAGACTTTGAAAAAGTTTCAGTGACTGAAACCGGTACTAAAATGTTTTTTATGGTAAAGTTATTTTACCATTTTCTACCTTGATTTATTTACCTAATATATATATATATATATATATATATATATATATATATACATATATATACATATATATACATATATACATATATATACATATATATACATATATACATATATATACATATATATACATATATATATATACATATATATATGTATATATAAACATACACACACACACACATATAGGTGCAGGAGTGGATGTGTGGTAAGTAGCTTGCTTACCAATTACATGGTTCCAGATTTAGCCTCACTACGTGGGACCTTGAGCAAGTGTCTTCTAATATAGATTCAGGCCAACCAAAGCCTTGTGAGTGGATTTGGTAGACGGAAACTGAAAGAAGCCCGTTGTGTGTATATATATATATATATATATTACGTGATCACGTGACTGACCAGACCATCAGATGTAGTTACACATCGCTGGTCACAATGCGCTTCGCATTGTTTTAGCCTTCGAATGACACCACCCTGTTGGCTAAGCGAGCAGGCCGATATATATATATATATATATATATAGATATATATATATATATATAGTGTGTATGTGTATGGGCATATGTTTGTGTGTCTGTGTTTGTCCCACCAACATCGCTTGAAAACTGATGATGGTGTGTTTATGTCCCTGTAACTTAGTAGTTCAGCAAAAGAGGCCGATAGAATAAGTACTAGGCTTTCAAAGTCCTGGGGTCAATTTGTTTGACTAAAGGCGGTGCTCCAGCATGGCTGCTGTCAAGATAACTAAAACAAATAAAAGAATAGAAGAATATATATATATATATATATTAATGTCCACTGTTCCATGCTTGCATGGTGTGGGCTTAGATAGAATTCATCCAGGCAGATATTCTACAGCCAAGTAGCTTTCCTGTTACCAACCCTCACTTGTTTCCAGGCAAGGTAATATTTCCTCACAGCCTGACATGTTTCCATAGAAGAAAGGAAGAAATGAATGACACTGCTTATATCATGGTGGTTCCCATTTACACACACCATTTACACACACACAAGCAATGGAAGCAGTCTTTGTAATGATTATTAATTTGTACATTCAACTCAACTTGGAAGTTTTGTTTTTAATGCCCAAATACAATCTGTGCTACATAGCACCAAACATTTGTAGATGATTTTTCAGGACAAATACTGCAGCTTATGGGATTTAAACAACACGTCCAAGTTAAGTTGGATATGCAAAATAACATTCATTACAAAGACTGCTTCCATTACTAATGACTAATTTACACAAAGCCCACCAGCTTTTTGAGACATCACTGACTGTTTAGTCAGTATTAAAGTATTTTGGTTTGATGAGATTTCAGTCTGGCATTCAGTGGTGTCTGTTTCTGACGAGGAAAAAATTACATCAAAATCACATGATACAAGAGTCCTATCTGTGAGGGCTGATGAAATTTTGTCTGCTGATATAATCTTGCTAGTTAACACTAAATGTTTATACAAGATGATTTCTTTGAATGATTACTGCAGCTTATGGAACTTAAAACAATAAATCCAAGTTAAGTTGATGTGAAAATTGATATATATATATATATATATAATTAAAAAGTAATGTTTTAATACATTACGGAAGATATATTATAAACATAGCCAAACATGTTAACATGGAATACATATCTTATATACATATACATATACATATATATATATATATATATATATAAATCGATCAATGGAAATTGCAGATGTGTTACCAGTGCCGGTGGCATGTAAGAGAACTTTCCGTTTCGCGACCGTTGCCAGCACCGCCCCGTTTCGTGTCCGTTGCCAGCCTCGCCTGGCCCTCGTGCCGGTGGCACATAAAAAGCACCATCCGTTCGTGGCCGTTTGCCAGCTCTGTCTGGCACCAGTGCGGGTGGCACGTAAAAAGCACCCACTACACTCACGGAGTGGTTGGCGTTAGGAAGGGCATCCAGCCGTAGAAACACTGCCAGATTTGACTGGGCCTGATGAAGCCTTCTGGCTTCACAGACCCCAGTAGAACCGTCCAACCCATGCTAGCATGGAAAACGGACGCTAAATGATGATGATGATGATGATGATGATATATATAATGAGCTTCTTTCAGTTGCCTTCAACTAACTCACAGTTGCTATAGTAGACTGAACCTGAAACCATGTAGTTGGGAAGTGATGTTCTTAACCACATATCTATACTATGTATGAATATGTTTGAAAGTGGACATAGCAGTTGCTGAAACTGCTAGAAATAGCAACAAATTTCACTCAAATCACATGCTACAGCCTCAAAAAAATGTAAGGATACATTGAATACAGGATACATTACAGTACTTTATCACTGGTAATGTCAAAGATAGGTAGTAGCTGTTTATTAAAAGTCCACCCATGCTAGAAATAAGCCACTAAATATTCCCCAAATCAACACCCTACCTTCTAAAAGGAAGGATACATTAGAGAATGTAGACTGTGATACATGCAAAGAAAAAGGGAAGGCTTTCAATAGCCTACTGCCTTAAAAAATTATCAACTTACACAAAAACTATCTCAGTTGCTCATAAATCGCACACACTGCAGTCTTCAAAGGAAGAGGGAAAAACAGACTAAACAATACCATCATCATATGCTGGCATATGAAAATAGACAGGATGGTCATAGCTGGAATACCTTTGTCATACCACTTACTCTTGGTATTTTCCACCAATTTACATTCATCATTATTTAATGCCCACTTTCCATGCTGGCATGGGTTAGATGGTTTGACTGGAACTAATAAGCCAGAAAACTGCAGCAGGTTTCAGTCTGAATTAGGCTTGGTTTCTATGGCTGGATGTCCTTCCTAATGCCAACCACTCCAAGAATGTAGTGGGTGCCTTTTACGTGTCACCAGCACAGGTGCTTTTAATTGTCACCAGCATGGCAGCTGTTACACGTCATTGGCACTGGCCATAGCTATGATTTCACATGGCTTGACGTGTCTTCTCAAGCTTAGCAAACCACCAAAAGTCACAATCAATTGTCATTGCCTCTGTGAGATGCCACAATCAAAGATCATGTTTCATCACCTCATCTCACATCTTCCTAGATCTATCTCTTCCACAGGTTCATTCCACATTATTTACTAAAATACTTTAAAGTGTTTTGGATATTTAACCTTTTTTTTTTCATTCCAACCCACCTGAAGCCATCTCTGGTTCTATGATAAAACTTCATAGTAAAAATGATTTAAATTAAAATCTTTCATTATAATTTCAAGTTAATTTATGTTCCAAATATCAGCTTAATGACAACATTATTTCATTAAATTCTTCATTATTTTCAAAATAAATCTGTAACATGTAAAGGAACTTTTATGAGGAGACCAATGACAGTGCCTCTGTGTCCTGTCATTGGTTACCTCATACAAGATGTCTCTTGAACTATATGAACATAGCAGCAAATTTCTCTCAAATCACACACTTAACAGTTTAACCTTGTGCTTAAATAAGATACTGGTTCATCTTCAGTTACTGATCTGAGAGCTATTTCTGAAAGCTAAGTCAGGTCCCTAGACACATAACAAAATGCTTGGAATAGAATTGAACTCAAAACATTTGAGTTAGTACTATAAGATAAGAGTGTCCAAAAGTGAGAAAAGATGGTTACAAGTGGAATGTCTTTCACCAGCGGTCTGTACTTGTTCAGGGCTGACCTGCAGCCAAACAATCACAACATATAATCTATCAGAACTATTTTAATACGAGAGAGTAAAAAATTGTAAATTTTAATTATTTATAAATAATTTAAAATTCATTGTATTTTGTATGTCATCTAAATTAAGGTCACGGAGAAATAGAAATTTAACAATATGATTCATGAAGTAGAAACAAAATATTTATTTAGTCTGTACCTTGTAGCCATCATAATACTAATGATCATATGTGTGTGTGTGTTGATACATTTGCACAAAATAAAAAATGAAGTTACAATATTATTAATAAAAACATTGTTTTCTCACTGATTTCACTAACCCAAGCATCCTAAAACTGACAACTACCACTCCTACCCCAAAACCTCAGCTGCAGGAAATACTAGGAAAATCTTTTCTTTTTATCATCACCACTTCCCTTTATTAATGAGAAGAGAGAATAGAGTTTGTATCCATGTAATTCTTTTTTCTATGCCTTGATGGGTAAAACCATTTTAATTTCATTAAACATGGCAACCCTCACAGCCCTCTGCTCCTATAAGAAAAACTGAACAAAACCAATAACAATAATAATAATAATAATAATTCTTTCTAATTTTGGCTCAAGGCCAGTAATTTTGAGGGAAGGGGCAAGTCAATTTCATCAGCCAGTATTTGATTGGTACTTAATTTTATGGACCCCCAAAAGGCAAAGTTAATCTCGGTGGGATCTGAGCTCAGCACATAAAGAGCCAGAAGAAATACTGTTAAACATTTTGCCTGGCATGGTAATGATTCTTTCGGCTTACTCTCTTCATGATAATAATAATAATAATAATAATAATAATAATAATGATAATAATAATAATAATAATAATAATAACAGCAGCAACGACAACAATAATCCTTTCTACTGCATGCACAAGGCTTGAAATTTGATGAGTAGGAGCTAGTCAGTTATATCAGTGCTCAGCTGGTACTTATTTTATCGACCCTGAAAAGATGAAAGGTAAAACTGACCCTGGTGGAATTTGAACTCAAAAATAATAATAATAATAATAATAATAATAATAATAATGATAATAATAATAATAATAATCTTTTCTACTAAAGGCACACGACCTGAAATTTGTAGGAAGGGGACCAGCTGAATACATCGACCCCAGTGTTTCACTGGTACTTAATTTATTGGCCCCCAAAAGGATGAAAAGCAAAGTTGACCACAGTGGAATTTGAATTCAGAACATAAAGACGGATGAAATACCTATTTCTTTACTACCCACAAGGGGCTAAACACAGAGAGGACAAACAAGGACAGACAAACGGATTAAGTCGATTATATTGACCCCAGTGCGTAACTGGTACTTATTTAATCGACTCCGAAAGGATGTAAGGCAAAGCCAACCTTGGCGGAATTTGAACTCAGAATGTAGCGGCAGACGAAATACTGCCAAGCATTTCGTCCGGCGTGCTAATGATTCTGCCAGCTTGCCACTTTTATAATAATAATGATGATGATGATGATGATGATGGTTTCAAATTTTGGTATATGCCCAGTTATTTCGTGAGAGGGGGTAAGTTGATTACCTCGACCCCAGTGCTTAACTGGTACTTATTTTCTTGACTCCAAAAGGATGAAAGGCAAAATCAACCTCAGCAGAATTTCAACTCAGAACATGAAGACAGACAAAATGCTGCTAAGTATTTCACCCAGCGTGCTAATGGTTCTGCCAGCTCACTGTCCTTATTATTATTATTATCATTATTATAATTTCAGGCCTTCTGCATTTAGTAGAAAAGATTATTATTATCCCTAAAGATCTGAACAGATGGCTAGAAGAAATAGACAGAAAACCCAGTTCAGTACAGCTGCAGAAAATAGTGTTATTAGGGACAGCTAGGATACTTAGAAGGGTTCTTGGCATCTAAGGTTACTTACTGTAGCCTGATGTTAGGATTTTTTTCTCTTCCAACAGGCTAATCTGTTGAGTGTATACAAATAATGATGATAATAATAATAATAATAATAATAATAATAATAATAATAATAATAATAATAATAAGGTGACTAAAGACTCCAGTGCATTTTTACCTACACTGTGTTACGAAAGAATAATAATAATGATGATGATGATGATAAAGAAGAAAAATCTAAAACTGTAAAAAAAATTTATAATTATAAAAACAAAAATTTTGCATCATTGTCATCAACATCGTTGCCATCATTCTTGGAAGCAATTTGCTCTCATCATCAGCCCAGCTAAACTGTATAATTTATCTAAGAAACAATGACTTCTCTCTCTCTCTTTCTTTCTCTTTTGCAGGCCTGCCTTTGATGACATAAAAATCTGTTTAAAAACAATGCTACGATACAGATAGATATATAATTGCATATCAACACTATAACTATTGATATACTGTTACATACCAATCTCTAACCGCTACCACTATTATTGTCTCTGCTATTTTGAGTTTGTTAAGTATATACTCCTTTATGAACACACAAAATAACTTGTTACATTCACTTTCATTTATTAATAGTACTATGTACTATGAAGTGTCAAAAAACAAAAAAAGTTGCCATGCTTCTGAAGCCTGGCAACTGGAATTGTGTCAATCACTACATTGCAGAGTACACACTTCAAAGTACATAGTACTATTATAAACAAACGAAAACGAATGCAACAGGTTTTATATTTTCTGAAATGGTAAATATGATGTTTTCATGGTGTTGCTATTTCAGTTTCAACGATTTTTCATATAAAGTCACTTGTTAGACAAGTACACCAAAATAAACTACACACCATGCTTCAGACCAATCAAAGCTATGTTAATAACATTTGGTAAATGAAAGTTGTGTGAATATCTGTTGAAGGACTTCCTGTTCTTCAGTGATAGTTTTAACCTGTTGACTGGTTTAACAGCACCACCTGGAACTTGGGTACTTTCAATGGAGTCCACTATATACCCATGTATTCAGGCTGGAGTCTCCAATCTGAAGAAAACTCTTGTCCCTTTCTCACACCAGGCTTGAAGGCTCTGAAGAATTATTGTTGTTACTCTTCTTTCTCAAGCTAAGACATAATTTGTTTTGAAATAAAAGAAAATTACAGAACCAGAATTTTCCACTGATTTACATCTCTCTATATATAAACAGCAAAATGTCTGTGTGTGTGTGTGTGTATCCTTTATACAAATCCACAATTTTTCAGTTAGAGGGTTTGCACTTTCTATGGTCATTCAAAACCATCCAAGGGTGGTCGTGCACATCTTTACATTTCCAAAGGTCACCCCGCAAAGCCATTAAAAAATCAACAGAAGTGACTTTTTTGCGAATTTTCTATCCAAAACCCAATCAAAATGCCCGAAACTTGATACGCCAATTGAATGCCAGCTAGCTGTATGTGACTGGTCAGAGATTTGAACAGTACTCGCGTGTATGTGCACACACACACAGCTGTATATGCATGCACTAGCACTATGACCCGGCAACGTTACTTATTAAAATATTTTAAACTGTTTTACATATTTAACCTTTGGGCATTTAAACCAGCCATATTTGGCCAAAATATTCCGTCTGCTTTATGTTCAAACTTTCCAGATCTGGCTTCTCACACCAAACCTACAATATTATTCTAAAAATTAATAGTTACTTCATCAAAATCTCAAGAATGTGAGAAAATGCATAATTAATTCAAAACAATGTGAATGAATAAGTATTACTTTTGCCAGAATAATCCGAATTCTAATAGGTTAATCCTTCTGTTTCCAACCCACCTGAGTCCATCCTTGGATCTATGATATAAACTTCATAGTTAAAATTATCTAAATTAAAATCTTCCATTATAATTTCAAGTTAATTTATGTTCCAAATATCAGCTTAATGTCAACATTATTTTACCTAATTCTTCATTATTTTCAAAATTAATTGAAACAAAGGTAGCATATTTCAACAGGTATATATCATTATCATCCTTTAATGTCCGCTTTCCATGCTAGCATGGGTTGGACGATTTGACTGAGAACTGGCGAACCAGATGGCTGCACCAGACTCCAATCTGATCTGGCAGAGTTTCTACAGATGGATGCCCTTCCTAATGCCAACCACTGCGAGAGTGTAGTAAGTGCTTTTACGCGCCACCGACACGAGGGCCAGTCAGAAGGTACTGGCAGTGGCCACACTCAAATGGTGCTCTTTATGTGCCACCTGCACAGGAGCCAGTCCAGCGGCACTGGCAACGACCTTGCTTGAATGTTTTTTCATATGCCAGTAAGGTGACGCAGGTAACGATAACGCTCGAATGGGGTTTTTTACGTGATAGAAATGTGAAAAATGGTCATTATAATCATTAGAAATATAACTGAACCAAATTTGTAACTGTCAAAAGATCAAATTTTGTCATTTAGTCTATCATGACATTATTGATCATTCATACTAGGCGGCGAGCTGGCAGAATTGCTAGCATGCTGGACGAAACACTTAACAATATTTCGCCTGTTGCTCAGTTCTGAGTGCAAGTTCCACGAAGGTCGACTTTGCCTTTCATCCCTTTGGGATCAATTAAATAAGTACCAGTTATGCACTGGGGTCGATGCAATCGACTTACCTCCGCCTGCAAATTTCAGGCCTTGTACCTATAATAGAAGAACTATTGATCATTCATACAATGGCATTTGGCAGAATGGACTCAATATTTACATTCTCTTGAAGCTATGTTCTACATATATAAAATACACATATTTTTCAAAATTATTATTTCATGTTTTTCTAAACTTTACAAATGGCAAATGATGTAGAATAAATTAAGATCATCCTTAATCTGACAGACAAAAATAAACATGCAACACTTAAGACAATGTTCCAGCATGGCTGTAGTCCTATGACTAAAACCATTAAAACAATAAAAGAATACAAGGGGCCTGGTTTCGTTCTGATTTATACTAAACTTCATAAAACATGCCATGTTTAACAAGTATTCTGTGAAAGAATGGAATATGGACACTAAATATCAGGACATTATTTGATAATATAGCAGATCTATAGGCTGATTTTTAATACCAGACTTGTTACTTTCAATCAGAAACAAAAACTAGAGTTTTGGCGGAATGAGTAATGACATCAACAAAAATCTGACCAATAAAATTATAGGTAAACATCTTCCACATGTTTGAGTGTTGATATCACGACAGATCTGTTCAATCAGATTTGCTCTGGCACATGTTAAAAGAGGCTAGATTCACAGAGACAGGCAGTGTAGAAGTCAGGAGCTAAGTGACATGAACAGTAAAGCATAAAGGCAAGCAAATTCTTGAATTCAACAGGGTCACCACAGTTTGAGTTGTCAAAATGTTCAGTGGTGTTTCATCCATCTTTATGTTCTGAGTTCAAATGCCACTGGAGTCGACTTTGCTTTTTACCTTTTGGGATTGATAAAATAAGAACCAATTGAGCACTGGGGTAGATTTAATCAACTTAGCTTTACCTTGAAATTGCTAGCTTCATGCCAAAATTTGAAACCAATATGTAGGAAGAAAAGTTTGGGGGATTTCACTGAACTTCTTGATACACCAGTGTTGGCAGAGGGTGAGCCTGAAAGCAACTCCTCTTGTCAGAAGATGCTAAAATGGTGCAATTTGGACAAGAAACTTTTTAATCCAAAAACTATGTGACAGTTGGAACCTATAGGCATGTACAGTATTTGATGGCATAAGAACACTTTTTTATTCAAAATAGCTTAAAAGCCACACTATGTGGCCCAAAACTAAAGAGAGTTAAATAGCATGACTATAATACGTCTATAATGATTATATGCACCATTGGTGTTTGATCAGAGGTTAAGGATGCATGAGAATTAATTCTGTAATGCAATCATTTTATCGTTCCAATCCCAAGTAGAATTCCAACTGTTGGCCTATTTCTCCCAAAGTTCTTATTTCGAGATAAAATTTACAAAGTGAATGTCATTTATCTCTGATGTCCTGTGACAAACACCAACCAAGCTTTACCTGCTAAAAGTAGCAACCCAAATGCTTTTAAATCATATCTGAATGCTGGATGTTCAAGAATCAAATGAAGAGCAGATTTTGAATCCCAGGATCATCCTGATTCCAAAAAGGTATAATATGTCTATGTAGAGCTGGAAGTCGGTGAGCTGGCAGAAACGTTAGCACATCAGGCGAAATGCTTAGCAGTATTTCATCTGCTGTTATGTTCTGAGTTCAAATTCCGCAAAGGTTGACTATGCCTTTCATCCTTTCGGAGTCAATTAAATAAATACCAGTTACGTACTGAAGTCGATGTAATCAACTTAATCCCTTTGTTTGTACTAGTGTATCCCCTCTATGTTTAGCTCCCTGTAGACAATAAAGAAATAAATATGTCTATGTAGAGCAAATGTAGTCTGAGATACAGAGATCTCAGACAGACAGAATTTCACTTTTATTACAACAAAGGTGCAAAACAATCAGCCAAATCCTCTGTATGAAGTTAGACTTATATCACATGTTTAATTCAATAAAAACCTTTTCCCCTGGATATGTGCTGCTGAAATGAGAGATGTGAGGGGACAGCATCTAATATGCCCATGCATCATTAATGCCATCAAATATAGTGGTTTGGCAGGAAATTCTTATGCTGTTCAGCAATGTTGTTCATGAAACAGATAAATACAGAGAAGAGGAGAAGAGCACAACTAGCTAATAGAAAAGTTAGAACTTGTGACCATACAATTGCTAATCTTGTTTACTCTTTTTTTTTTTTAATTTAGTCCAAAATAGCAGAGCGATGTGCATGATCTTAGCAAGCCATCACATACTGTGGCGAAAAAAATAATGCAAAAGACAATGTTCTCTGTGAGATGTCTTTCTACACAAAATGATTGTGACACAATGAAAACAATGTTGGAAATTATTTTAGATAAAGGATAAATTAACAAGCCCCAATAAAATAAATAAAATGTTTCAAGTCAGACATTTCATAGTGTGCAGATATTTCAAAATTCCTAGTGTAAATAAAAGGAACTAAAACATGAAAAAAAAACATTAAAAAATTTAAAAGACTTTTGATAAAAATTAAGCAAAAATGAAATAGCATAGAAGATATCAGTAGTTTGGTGTTCTTTAAAATATGAAGTAATTGACCTAGTGGCAGAGAGCACACACAGCATTCAGCATAGCTTTCAAGATCTTAATTGGAGGTTAATTAAATCTAGAGTAAAATAAAAGCTATTTCATTTTTATCAAGATTTCCTCTTTAGTAATTATTTTCATATATTTCTTTTGTTCTTTTGATATATTTAACAGTTCATTTAACAACAGCTTTTGATTAGCTGAAAAATTTATAATTATAAAAGATTAAATAAAGCTTTCTAACTAATATGTTACTGTTCTCATTAGAAAAAGTGTAAAATCAATTGTTTTATCTTTATTTCAGTTAAACTATTCCTGAATACAAACTCATGATTTTTTTTCCTATAAAATTAATGTGTTCTAAAAAATAAAATTGGAAAGACAAAAAGACTGAGTTGCCATGAAATAAAGCTACACGAGTTGATAAATGTTTTCAGAAAGAATCACCAAAAACTTTCTGTATATTTCGCATCCGAAGCAAGAACATGAAGAAACTTGTAAACAATAACACCAAACTTTATAACAATCAGTTTGAATTCTGTGGCAAGGCTTATTTATTCTACTCAACAAACTATAAAATTAAGACTCTTAATTAGATGAGTCATTAGGATGTAGACCTGACAATCACAAGACAAAGGACAGTAGTCCTGCCACCAGTACAGAACATTTAAATATCAATAGTTCAATCCAATTAGCCATAAAGAGGCTCACTTTTGATTTTAATTATTTTTTATTATTTTTTTTCGTTCACTACAGAAAATGTAAACATCTGAAGTATTTGCAGACTTTGAAGATGTACATAAATACTTGTTTACTTCTTTAACTTAAGACTAATTTAAGATAGGCTAATTTAAAGCTTTGTTCTCAATTAATTGTTTGCTGTTTATTTAAGTCATGATTTTTTTTTTTTTTTTAGTTTCTTTTGTTGGTTCTTACCTATCAGTAACAGTGTATTTATTTATGTATTGTTTGTTGAGCTATGTCGTAAAAAACGTCCCAAAGAGACTAAAATCAGTCACATGATTTCCTATTTCACCAGAGTACATGTTGTGAAAGTGAAAACATTGCATGTTAAACAGACACAAACATCACAACTACCACGGTCACTGTTACACTACCATCATCATCATAACATTTCTCAATTCCCCATATACATTTTTTCTCGTTTAGAGGAAAGAGAAAAAGAAACAGTCACAGCAGTACATTTTAATTTCACAGATGACTGAATTAACAGTAGTTGCTAAGTTTTTTTAAAAAATGACAAAAAACAACAACAAAAAAAGAAGCAAAATCTAAGGAAGCGAGTATATTAAAACCAGCTATAAAGGGTCGATTATATATGTTTGAAAAAAGTATTTTAAAGCATCCTATAAAGGAATATATGTACCCAGTTCGTAATTATAGTTTTGAAAGTCAACAATTTGTAATTTTGAAAATAAACAGGACTTTACTATCCATTTTCCTTTCCACACAAGATCTGATCAAAACTACTGGGTCTGTTGCTATGGTAATGGAGCTAAAGTACACAGAGTGAAGCTGCTTGGCACAGATTGACTTTGCACCCTGTCATGCATGCACACTAAGTTATAACATCCTCACTCACTTCTGTTGCTTATAGTAGTGCTTGGAAGTAAAGTGTGTAGAATGTGGTTGTCTCAAAAACTATGGGATTCAGCTGCACAGGATCTCCTTGATTGTGTCAAAGAAAACAAAAGCATTTTGAAAAGGCATAACAGGTGACAAACCATGGGTCTAAGGCTATGACTCCAAAACCAAATCTCAGACTTTGCAGTGGAAGATCTCCAACAAGGTTTCAAGATGTTAAGGAAATCAAAAAGAATGTGACAAGACAGCTACTTGCTATCTCAAAAAAGGACTTCCAGAAATGCTTCCATCAATGGAAACAATACCAGATAAAGAGTGTGGCTTCAGAAGGGGTCTAACTCAAAAGAAATTGAATCCTGAATTGATATGAGTTCTAGTCATCTTTTTATCGTATCAGTCTCAATGCTTGTTGATCAGAACTCATATGCAAATTTATGCTTCGCCATAGTAAAAACCTACCAAGCAATATGACATTTTTCTTTTTTTTTTTCAGATTGAATCATCATCATCATCATCATAATTTAACGTCTGTTGTCCATGCTGGTATGGATTGGACAGTTTGACTGAGCTGGCATGCTGGAAGACTGCACCAGACTCCAGTCTAATTTGGCATGGTTTTCTACAGTTGGATACCCTTCCTAATGCCAAATACTCCAAGAGTGCAATGGGTGTTTTTGCATGCCATTTGCATGACACCAGGGTGCTTTTATATGCCACCAGCATGGGTACCAATTTATGTAACACCAGTATCTGTCAAGACTGCAATTTAATTCAGCTTGACGGGTCTTCTTCTCAAACACGACATAATGCCAAAAGTTTTGGTCATTGCATCTGCGAGGCCTAACGCTCGAAAGGAACTCAGCGACTTTGCCTACATGAGGCCCAGTGTGAGGCTCAACGCTTGAATGTACTTTAAAATTATTTTCATTATCATCATCATTATCATAATCATTTTAACATCCACTTTTCCATGCTTGCATGGGTCAAACAGCAGAATTTTCAACAACCAGATACCCTTCATTGATGCCAGCCACAGTCTATCGAACAAAAAAATAAGCCTGAACATGTTTATGTATACAGAGAACTGAAAACACCTTCATATGAATGAATATTTTGTTTACAAAGATTGTGCAACATGTCATGATTTGTCAAGAAACCTGGACATGTTTTGATGGTGGACTGTGAGCAAATGGCACAGTCACAAAGCCACAGTTTTATAACCAATGGACACACAAGAAGATGAAAGAAATAAGAAGTCAATGAAATACATACACATAATGTGTGTGTGTGTGTGTGTGTGTGTGTGTGTGTGTGTGTGTGTGCATGTGTGTGCAGCTGTATTTGAGTGGTCAAGAAGCTTGCTTCCCAACCATGTGGTCTAGGGTTCAGTCCCATTGTCCAGGACCTAGGGCAACTCTCTTCTACTATAGAGTCACCAGATTGACCAAAGCCTTGTGAGTGAATTTGGGAAATGGAAACTGAATGCAGCCCATTGCATGTGTGTGTGTGAGTGTGTACCTTGGTCCAGACATTATTTGTTTGTTGTAAATGACCATCATTGTCATGCAAGAGATGTTTGTTTCCAGTCTTCCATGAAAAACATGTCTGATTATGAGGAAACATATTGTTGAATATTTCACATAAAACTCCTCAACCAATCTTCTTGAATCACTCATACTAAAAAAAAAAATAATTAAAATATTTAAAAAGTTTACCACAAAACATATATCTAGCTCATTCTTTTTAGATTTCTCATTAGCTTACCCTGAGAAACTATATCAGATTATAACAGAAAAGATAAAGATGTGTTTATCAATATTAATCTTCAGTTGTATTGTTTGAAGTGTTGCCATCAGATATGTCTCAAAAGAAACGAAACAAAACACCATGAATTATAGATATAGTGGTAGAGATATAATTAGACTTTAAAAAATACCATTATAATTAAATATAAATAAAACATTATCATGGCCTTTTTGAGCACTTATAAATAAATATGAGTTTTTGCAGATAAAAACTAGACTCTTAAGAAAAAAGAAAGCCCGAATTCAATATTGTTTATAACTAAATTATATGCAAATAATAATATACAATTGTGGAACTGTTAAAACAAATTATAATTAAGCCTTCAATTTGCTGATTTGTTGTTGTTGTTGTTCTTTAGCCCCCAGGTCAGCTCTGAGTGAGTAGACCTACACCTAATCAAAGATGTTCCAGCTATAATGTAGGCAATGTAGACTGCACATAAAGAAAGGCAGCTTGACTAACTGGCATGAAGTGGTACACCAACACATTCCAATTTTCTATCTCTTCTCTCAGTCTTTTCTACTACTACTACTACTACTAAAAGGCTTCAGGTACTCTTAGTTTTGTAACCAAGTGCCACTTCCACATGGGCACTTCTAACCAGTGGTGTAACAAAGGTGTCCAGCAACAGGGGACAAAGGTAATTTTAGTACCACACCTAACCTCCATCTAAATTAACAGGTACGATAAATAAAAGGAAATTTTGCACTCCATCACGCTTGTACTTGGAAGTGACTCTCTCCTGGTCTTTCCATTGCTTTACCTCTGCTCCCAACTCAGTCTTGTAAGCACCTCTCCAGTCCCCACATGAACCACTTTACCCAGCCCTTCCTCATGACATCATCCTGTCTGGAATTTCATCCTAGTATATTTTTTTTATTACAGTTGTCCAGGCACATTGGTCTTGGGAGGGGGGATATAAAGGCCATGACATAACCCCATCCTCCAAACCAAACCAAGAACTTTTTTTAATTTACCCCACTCCACCACTATCATTCTCTCAGGCATTGCCTATCTAGGACTACATTATCCAGCGTGTTCTTCCCTTTTTAAAATGGTAAGGTGTAATTTCAGGATGGTTTCTATTTCTAACAGGTTCAGGAACTACATAAAGGCTCTTGTTGGCTTGTGGTTGTTTCTTTAACCCATATTTGTAAGGCAATGTAAAGCTGAAATATGATGTTTGCTGGAAACCTGATGCAATGCATCAACAGAGTTGAGCATAAGTTGTACAGTAGAGACAAGCCAGGGAAAACCTGCAAGAAGTGGTGAATGCAAATCTGAGAAAACTAGACCTTACATAAGAGATGGTGCAGGGTCTGAGACATAATGTGGAGCTGCTATATTATGAATATATTGAAGCCATGTCTATGTGTGAAAATAAACATAAAATTAATGATGAAAAGATGATAACCACAGAGGGGAAGCAGTAAACCCACATTAATTAATACAAAGCAGCGTCACCTTACTAGCACTTGTGCCCGTGCTAGTAGGGTGCAAAGAGCACCATCCAAGCGTGGTCGTTGCCAGAGCAGCCAACTGGCTCCATGCCGGTGGCACATAAAAAGGCACCATTCAAGCGTAATTGTTACCAACGTTGCCTTACTGGCACCTGTGTCGGTGGCATGTGTAAAAAGATTCAAGCGAGGTCATTGCCAGTACCACCTGACTGGCCCCGTGCCAGTGGCACGTAAAAAGCACCCACTACACTCTCGGAGTGGTTGGCGTTAGGAAGGACATCAGGCTGTAGAAACTCTGCCAGATCAAGATTGGAGCCTGGTGCGACCGGCTTGTTCGCCAGCCCTAGTCAAAATCGTCCAACCCATGCTAGCATGAAAAGCGGACATTAAATGATGATGATGATGATGATGATGATGATGAAAGGAAGTCTCTACATCATTTATCAACCTGCTAAACATAGCAGTTAAATAAATATGCCTCAAATCTTACCCTACTGTCTAACAAAAAGTAAGGACATAATTGACTAATAAAGTCCTAGATACACTTTCTCGATACAAGATGGAGAGATCCTAATTGGAAGGACTATGATTTAGTCAATTAGAGCTGACATAAGACTGAGTTGTAATAATTGCTTCTAATTTAGGCTAAAGGTCAACGCTATTTGAGAAGTACATCAACTCCAGTACTCAAAAACATAAAGAGCCAAAACGAATACTGCAACACAGTGATTCAACCAATCCTCTGCGCTATGTAATGATAACGATGATGATGATGACGATGGTCACTCCTGTTGATTTCAATATTCTGATGTATAAGTGTTTGAAGGAAAGGATTTTTAAAAAAAGATTAAAAACAAAAAAAACTGCACCTATTTGTGATGGAAGCATGAATGTAATTTGAGCCTACTTATGGATTTTGCCATCAGTCCCAATGGAGACAGAGACGATTTTGATTTTGCCTGGGATCGGACAAATGGGTCCATTGATTGCAGGATATAATTCCTGTACTGTTGTTTCTTCAACCCAAATTGTTTAGATGCAATGCATTATGACACATTTTACACTATTCAAATTGATCTAGGCAATAATAATAATAATAATAATAATAATAATAATAATAATAATAATAATAATAAAATTAAAGATGGGCTACAGCAAATATTCTGCTCAATACCATAGATTTGCTTGTCAGTTGTTTGACCTTAACCAGTTGAGCATGTCTCTTAGTGGCTGACGATATGTGCATCTCTGATCACGAGCAGAAGTAGTGGGGGAGCATCATAGCCATGTGTTGAGAGGGATTCTTTGGGGTTTGAATAATTCACCTCTGGAAACATGGGTGGTTCTTTCAACATCCTTAAACAACCCTTATTCAGGGACCGCTTGAGTGGGATGGGCTACTCAACCTGAAGAAAATTCTAACTGGGCCCCACCTGCAAGGTCATGTGCTGTTTATCTTGATATGAGATCACCATGTTGCGCACATATGGTTGTGATGCATGTGCCTGGTGTGCCCTTATCAGACGGGTAGTCATGATGGGTATATTGGGCTTCGTATATTTTACCCCAGTGTCACTTTGATGGCATGAACTGCTCTCTCACTCAATAATAATAATAATAATAATAATAATAATAATAATAATAACTGTGAATTTTAACTTTGGCACAGAATCACATAACTGTAGAGTTAATTAAATGACTTCCAATATGTTACTGGTGCATATAATACCAACTTCCAAAAAAATAAAAGGTAAAGTCCACATTGGAGGGATTTCAACTCACAGCATAGAAAGGTATAACTAGATAAAAGAATGCTTTTAGAAGACCAATACTTTCAGTTCCCTCTCTCCACTACCCATAGTCAAACTAGACTCTTTGTGAACAGTCAGTGATGGTTTGTTTATGTCCCAGCAACTTAGCAATACGTACCAGGGTTAAAAAATAAATGAGTAATGGGATCACTCAATCACATGGTTCTAGGTTCAGTGCCACTGCATGACATCCTAGGCAAGTGTGTTCTTCTATAGGTTAAAGCTGACCAAATCCTTGTGAATGGATTTGGTAGACAGAAACTGAAAGAAGCCCATCATGTGTGTGCGTGTGTGTGTGTGTGTGTGTGTGTGTGTGTGTGTGTGTGTGTGTGTGTGTGTGTGTGTGTGTCTTTGTGTCTGTCCCCCATCACTGCATGACAATCAGTGTTGGTGTGTTTATATCCCCCATAACTTAACAGTTCAGCAAAAGGGACTAATAAAATAAGTAAGTACCAGGTTTTAAAAAAATAAGTACTAGACCTTACATAAGGTCTTACATTGATTCATTTGACTAAAAATTCTTCAAGGTGATGCCCATTGATGACTGAAACAAGTAAAAGATAAACTAATATACAGGCGCAGGTGTGGCTGTGTGGTAAGAAGCCTGCTTTCCAACCACATGGTTTCAGGTTCAGTCCCACTGTGTGGCACCTTGGGCAAGTGTCTTCTACTATAGCTTTGGGCTAACCAAAGCCTTGTGAATGGATTTGGTAGACAACTGAAAGAAGTCCATCATATATACATAAGTATATATATCTATGGGTGTATATCTGTGTTTGTATCCCATCTCCACCGCTTGACAATCAGTGCTGGTGTGTTTATGTCCCCCATAACTTAGCAGTTTGGCAAAAGAGATCAATAGAATAATTACCAGGCTTAAACAAATAAAAGTACTGGGACCGATGCATTCGACTATAAATTCTTCAAGGCAGTGCATAGCCGCAGTCTAATGGCTGAAACAAGTAAAAGATAAGAAGATAAAAGATAATCATACACACAGCATACCTCCTACACATACAATCAATGATGGTATCAGTGGTAGGCATGTATGGAGTGGCATTTCTCAACTTTTTACTTCATGAGGACAGGAGTTTACAGCACCTAGCCCTATAGCCTTCCCTATCTAATTTTCATACCTTAGTGCAGCCCTAATTCTTAAAACTTACTTCTATCATTACACAAAATTCTGGCTAGTAAAATACATAAACTGTTGTGGTTGTTAAGCCCTATATCAACCCTGATCAAGAAAACTACAATCAAAGGCATTCCAGCTGTGACCACTCTGACACTTGTTGACGCTACATCAAAGAAGCCAGGGAACAGAAGAAAGAAGACATGCACCCAGCACCAGAGCTGAAGACACCTCCGAAAGGGGGGTGGCCGCCACGTCAAAATGGTAGAGGAGATTGGGCCGAAACCGGACGTGGTTCCTCCTGATGGTGTCTTGAGCTAACTGGATCCTATAAAGGAGCTGCTGTGGTAGCAGACCACAAACACGGTCAAAATTCCTCCCCTAGGCACAGTGCACCCCAGAGCATATTATCCATTGTGTCATGTCTTTTGTATTCCTTTTTGATTTTAAGATGGTAAAATGTAATGTAAAATGTGATTCAGAGAAGAATTAACTGCTATTTCTTGTAGCTGTAACAACCACCTAGAGGCTTCATCTTGGGTTCAAAATACTTGAGTAAAACAGATATGCACTGATTTACTAGCTATTACAGACAGATATGCACAAAAGTGTCACACAACCACACACACACACATATACATGTACACACACATACAGACATTATATACAACTTGTTGCATCAACAAAGGAGCCTCTACATAGTTGCTAGACCTGCTAGAAATAGTAGCTAAATCTCTCTCAAACTACACACAAATATCTGTAAATAAAAAAAGATGCATCGTATAATATGATCTGGGGTACAATATACTATTGCTGAAAAAAGAAAGCAATGTTCATGACTGAAATAGCCTTGATCTGAGGTAGGTCAGCTTAAGTCAGGTTGACCAAGGGCTAAATAACAACAAAAATACAACTTGTAATCAGAGAAAGTACACAAATATACAATTATAATAATACAGGTTAACACAGAATAAATGATAACCATGAGGATGACGAGAGTCAAAGAGATGGTTATTGTTATGATGATAAAAATTGATTAATTTGGTATGAAGCAGAGGCAAGCAGCAGTTGAAGGTCTTGTCAAAGGTCATTGTACAAATTGTACAACAATGGTTTCTAACTCTGGCACAAGACCACAAATTTGTACAGAAACAAAGCATAATCTCATTGAATCGATCCAATATATTACTGGCTCTTATTTCACAGAGCTTAGGTCAATGCAACTACTGCAGGATATGAATGTTGAACATAAAAATAAATACTGCATCATTTTATACAACCAGAAATCATCAACAGGCACAGGTGTGACCACCTGGGAAGAAATTTGCTTCCTAACCACATGGTTCAGAGTTCAGTCCCACTGTGTGGCACCTTGGGCAAGTGTTTTCTACTATATAGCCTCAGGCCAACCAAAGCCTTGTGAGAAGATTTGGTAGACAGAAACTGAAGGCGGCAAGCTGGCACAAGGTGGTGAGCTGGTACAAGGTGGCGAGCTTGCACAAGGCAGCGAGCTGGCAGAATTGTTAGCACGCCGGGCGAAATGCTTAGCGGTATTTTGTCTGCCGTTACGTTCGGAGTTCAAATTCCGCCGAGGTCGACTTTGCCTTTCATCCTTTCGGAGTCAATAAATTAAGTACCAGTTACGCACTGGGGTCGATATAATCGACTTAATCTGTTTGTCTGTCCTTGTTTGTCCCCTCTATGTTTAGCTCCTTGTGGGCACTAAAAAAATAAGAAACTGAAAGAAGATCATCATATGTGTGTGTGTGTGCGTGCATGTGTGTGTGTCTTTGTGTTTGTCCCCCACTTGACAACTGGCGTTGGTTTGTTTAGATCTCTGTAACTTAGCAGTTTGGCAAGAGGCCGATAGAATAAGTACCAAGTGTTACAAAAATGGATAAGTACAGAGTCTGATTCATTCAACTAAAAATTCTTCAAGATGGAGTCCCAGCAAAGTCTAATGACTGAAACAAGTAAAAGAAAATAATTATAATGTCCACATTTTCACATGTTTGCATAGATCAGAAAGAATTTGTTGAGGCAGATTTTCTATGGCTGGATGTCCTTCCTTTGACCAAACTGCATTCATTTCCAAACAAGTTAATATTTCCTCAAAACCAGACATGTTTTCATGGAAGATTGGAAATGAATGACACTGCTTGTATGATGGTGACAGACATTTACAAATATCAGGTGATGATAAAGATGAGGAGGTTCACACACACACACACACAAATCATCATCATCATCATCATCATCACTTAACATCAAATTTTCCATGCTTGCATGAGTCAGACGGAATTTAAGGCACATTTTCTAGGGCTGGATGCCCTACTTGTCACCTAGCCTCATTTCCTTTCAATATTTCCCTAGACAGGCATGGTTTCCACACAAAACTGAAAATGAACAGCATTGCTTGTAAGGTGATGATGCTCATTTGCAATCTTTACATGATGTCAGGACAGGAGTATGCACAACTACACACAAATATACATACGTATAAAAGGCTTCTTTCAGTTTCCATCTACCAAACTACCAAATCCACTGAACTTAAGACCACATGATTGGAAAGCAAGCCTCCCAAACATACATCCACACCTGCACATTATATAAATTGCGTGTGTATCATCATCATCATCAGCAGCAGCAGCGTTTAACATCCAGACAGACAGACAGGTAAGTAGATAGATAGATAGACAGGTAGGTAGATAGATAGATAGATAGGTAGGTAGATAGATAGATAGACAGGTAGGTAGATAGATAGATAGATAGATAGATAGATAGATAGATAGATAGATAGATAGATAGATAGATAGATAGATAGATAGATAGATAGATAGATAGATAGATAGATAGATAGATAGATAGATAGATACACAGGTAGGCACATAAGTGCAAAACAATGTAGAAAAATAGTACTCAAATACCAAGGGTAGAGTAATATGCTTTATCATAAAATACTTATGCATTCATCATAAGTGTCCAACAAACAGGAACATGAAACTCCGAGTAACAGTTCTGAGAATATTTTGGAGCTTTTATAATATATACATACATATATACATACATATACATATATATATATATATACAGACATACATACACATACATAGATACATATATGAAGGACTTCTTTCAGTTTCCATATAACAAAACCACTTGCAAGGCGTTGGTTGGCCTGAGGTTATAGTCGAAGACACTATCTCCAAGGTGCCACACATAACATATAAATAAATCTATCACAAAAACTGAATTTAATGACATCAAACAAGTTCCTCATCATCAGCAGCCATCAACAACAACAATAAAGGTTATTTTAGACTTGCCAAACAAGGCCATAATTTCGTAATTTTGCAACGGACCAAACCATAGAGTATTACTGGTATTTATATCAATGACACATAGTGAATGAAATGGAATGGAATGGAAAGGAATGCTGAGTCAAAATAAATGCAAGACATTTTAGCCTGTCACTTCACTGTTTCTGACAACATGCTTCCCTTCTGTAGTGGTGGTGGCGGTGGTGATGGTGGATTTGGTGGTGATGATGATGATGATGATGATAAGTAGGAGGAGGAGAAAGAAGAGAAAAAAATTATATCAGAAAAGAAATATTTAGCATTAACGTAATGTATGTTTGAATTTAAAGATATAATCACATTAAAATTTTTATATTGACAGAGATAAATACATACGTATAATATATATATACATATATATATATATGTATATTACCCACATGAAATTATATATAAGCATACACATTTATGTATAAGCACATATATATATATATATATACGGATGGACAGACAGATAGATAGATAGATTGATAGGCATATAGATAGATAGATAGGCATATAGATAGATAGATAGGCATATAGATAGTGGATAAACAAGAAAATACTTGGATCAACAACAAAATAAATAGATGGATAAAGAAATAGACAGATAACTAGGTACATAAAAACAGGTAGACAGGTAGGTAGGTAGGTAGACAGGTAGATACGTAGGTAGGTAGATAGATAGATAGATAGATAGATAGATAGATAGATAGATAGATAGATAGATAGATAGATAGATAGATAGATAGATAGATAGTAGACAGATAGGTATAGACATAGGTAGGTAGATAGATGGATAGGTACAGACAGTGATAGATAGGTAGATAGCTGGATAGAGATAGATAGATAGGTATAGACAGAGGTAGATATGTAGATAGATAGATGGATAGAGATAGATAGGTATAGACAGATAGGTAGGTAGATAGATAGAGAGAGAGAGACAGACAGATAGACACGGATAAGTAGAGAGATAGACAGATAGATAGGCAGAGAAACAGACAAACAGAGACTGACAGATAGATAGATAGATAGATATATATAGAGAGAGATACGGATGAGTAAATAAATATATAAAGAGATAAATGAACATGTTTTAAAAACATTTACCACAAATAAACATAAGAAAATTTGTTCCTCTGTAAGTGAATAAATCCGTTTCTTTCCAGTGCTGATAAGGGGATGGGGGAGAACGGAGGGGGATTTGATTCTATGATGTAATTCCAGACCAACCTACTACCATTCTTGTGACATTTCCATTGAAAACAACGGAAATGCTTTCTGTAAACCGACTAACTTTTCTGTGAATGAGAATTACAACGAAATATGTAATATTCTATCTTCAAATGAACAACACTATCTGTGGAAGGACTGTAACACTGGAATTGACAAAAAATGGACATTTTGTGAGGTGTGTGGGTGTATGTACATGTGTGTACACATGTGTCTCAGTGTGTGTATGTCTGTGAGTGTGTGTATGAGAGAAAGAGAGAAAGAGTTTGTTCAAGTGTGTATTTATGTGCACATGTATGTTTTCTTTTGCGTAGGTGTTGGTGTGTTTGCGTACTAGCTGTGCACGCGCACGCGTGTGTGTGTGTGTACATGCACGCGTGTGCATACATGTGTGGCCGCTGAACGTTGGTGTTTTGCTATTTCTAAACAAATCCTGTAGAAAGTGAAAGAAGAGAGAAATGAGAGATTCCTCAGACTTTGAGATGACTTTCTTGAAAGTCATCATTCAAAGTAACATGGAAAGTGTAAAGCTGACTTGAGAGAATGGCTGAATGTGAGAGACAGACAAGAAGACAAGGCGGACGAGAAATATGACTTCCACAGTTGTCGGTAGGTAAAATAAAAAAAAAGCAAACACCAGTACATGTTTTGGACATTTTACGATATTGATTTCTGCGACAGATGCAGTACTTTGAATTCTGGAGGATGCGAGAAGGAAGTTGTGATCTCCATACTTTTCTCAAAGGAATTATTTGTTGTTGAGTAAGTGGAATAGCAACAGGCAGCAATGGAAACTACTGGTTCTTCACCGAAGTAATCCTAAACACACATATATATATATATATATATATATATATATAAATGCACCCACATAGACATATGTGCTTGTGTAATACATATATATATATATATATATATATATATATATATATACACACACACACATACATATAAATATCTATATATATATTAATACATGTTTAATTATGTATATGCATACAGGTGTGTATGCATATATATATATATATATATATATATATATATATATATATATATATACATATATATATATATACATATATATATATATATATATATACATATATATATATATACATATATATATATATATACATATATATATATATACACACACACACACACACACATACACACTCGCACCACACCACACACATTTAGAACATATATATATCTATAGAAGTACATAAAAATACATACATATATATATATAGCACCCAGTCCACTCTGCTGGGTGATTGATGTTAAGGAGGGCATCTAGTTGTAAAAACCCTGTCAAAACAGACACACAAGTCTTGGTGCAAGCTCTTGCCTGGCTGGCTCTTGTCAAACCATCCAACCCATGCCAACATGGGAGGCAGACATTAAACAATGATGATGATGATGATGATGATGATTTAATATATGTATATATAATTACAACATATATGTTTTATAAGTCACCATCATCTTCATCAGCCACTTTTCCATGCTTGCATGGATGGGTCAAAGTTTATTACAGTAGAATTTCTATGCCCAGATGCCTTTCCTGTCACCAACTTGCACCTGTTTCTAAGTAAGCTAATATTTCCCCATGTAACTTATCAGCAGTTAACTTGCAAGACATAGAAAAAGGAAAATCTCCTTAACTGAGTAGAGATGTAGCAGAGATGGTTTTATGCTAGGTGCTATGGCAAGGTTACTTGCTATAGAGAAGATCAAGGTTACCCTGCATTATATAAAGGTGTGTAGGATGAACTGGAAGGAAAATAAAAACAGTGGTGAAAATATGTCAAAGTATACTCTTAATGGAGGGGAGTATAAGAGAGAATATGGACTGAAGATCAGAAGGGCAGGTGGATAATTTGTAAGATGTGAGAGAAGAGAAGCAGATGGTTAGAGATGAGTGTAGAGGTGAAAGTAGTAAATGGTGTACAAGGGTGGAGGCATGGCCGATGGAAAATATCAGTTTGGGCTAGAGGGAAGTGAAAGAAATAAGAGTGGCTCAGAAAGGAGGAAGTGGTAAGTGGAAGTACAGAAATATTAGAGGGCTGTAGGTAGATGAGAAATAGAGAAATAGAGTGGGGGAGTGTGGGGGAGTGTGGGTGATGGTCTGAGACAGATGCAGGAGTGGCTGTGTGGTAAGTAGCTTGCTTACCAACCACATGGTTTCGGGTTCAGTCCCACTGCGTGGCATCTTGGGCAAGTGTCTTTCTGCTATAGCCTTGGGCCGACCAATGCCTTGTGAGTGGATTTGGTAGACGGAAACTGAAAGAAGCCTGTCGTATATATGTATATGTATATATATATATATATATATATATATATGTTTGTATGTGTGTGTATATGTTTGTGTGTCTGTGTTTGTCCCCCTAGCATCGCTTGACAACCGATGCTTGTGTGTTTACGTCCCCGTCACCTAGCAGTTCGGCAAAAGAGTCCGATAGAATAAGTACTGGGCTTACAAAGAATAAATCCCGGGGTCGATTTGCTCGACTAAAGGCGGTGCTCCAGCATGGCCGCAGTCAAATGACTGAAACAAGTAAAAGAGAGAAATTAACACAGACAGAGATGGAGATCAGATTTATGTAGGGATGGATATAGTGAGTGGAGGACGAAGGTGGGGAGGTGCACTGATGTCAGATATGACGTTGAGAATAATAGCAGATATGAGAGGGTGTTAAAGGTGATATTTTGCAGTCATAACAAGCAATAAAAGGCACAATAACTGATGACATAGAAAGGAATGATCAATGGAAAGTAAAGTGGGAGGGGCAGATATTGAGAATGAGGAATGTTAAAAGAAAGTGACGCCAGATAGAAGGGGAACTCATAATACAAAAGGGGGTGAAATATGTGTAGTTCTGTTCATATGATTACAGCAAATGGATAATGCTGTAATTAGAAAGAGATAAGCAGATTGACAGTAGGAAGATGGAACATGGGAAAGGCTTGACAAGGACAGACAGGGTGCAGGAGCAGGACTCAGTGACTGTATAAACATGAACATAAATCTTTTAGGACTCACATTTGCTGTCACAAATGATCTTCTTAGTGAAGTCACAATCATATCAGTTATTTGCCATCTCCTCCTCAGATCAGCTTTATATGTGTGTGTGAGCAAATGTGCATGCATGTACATGTGTGTGTATGCACATGTATAGATTTATATATATGTCTGCATTTTTTACTGCATTTTATCTCCCCTCACGACTTCTTTACGCTACAGACAGTCACTATTGTAGTCAAGACAACAATGCTGGTGACAGTTCAGTATAAATCTCAAAACTTACTAATGAGAGTTACGCAATCTCTAAAGAATTGACAATGCAAATAACTTATAAGATTTTCCCTATATTACAAATATTTATTCATTGTTAATGAAATACATGTAAGATGATGTAACTAAATACTCTCTAAACAAACTCATTTTGTTTTACCTTATATATATATATATTCATTTTTTTTTTGCTTGTCTTTTTACTTGTTTCCGTCATTTGACTGCAGCCATGCTGGAGCACCACCTTTAATTGAACAAATTGACTCCAGGACTTATTCTTTGCAAGCCTAGTACTTATTCCATCAGTGTCTTTTTCCAAATAACTAAGTTTTGGAGACGTAAACACACCAACATCAGTTGTCAAGTGATAGCTGGGGAACAGACATGCACACAAATGTGTGTGTGTGTGTGTGTATGATGAGCTTCTTTCAATTTCCGTCTACCAAATCCACTCACAAGGCTTTGATCAGCCTGAGGCTACAGTAGAAGACACTTGCCCAAGATGCCACACAGTGGGACTGAATCTGGAACCATGTGGTTGGCATATATATATATATATATATATATATATATCATGTGATCATATGATATATATATATATATATCATGTGATCAACCAGACTTTCACATGTTGTTATACATTGCTGGTCACAATGCGCTTTGAACTGTTTTAGCTTTCAAGGATGTCACCCATTGGCTAGGTAAGGTCTACATTCCCCCTGATCAGAAGGCTAGCCCCTTGCAGAGTTACCAATTCATAGCCAAGTGGATTGGAGCCACTTGAAATGAATTGTTTTGCTCAAGAACACAACATGTCACTTGGGTTGGGAATTGAAATCATGATCTAGGGATTGGGAGTACAACACCCTAACTACTAAGCCATGCACCTTCACACACATATGCACACACAATCACACTCACACATATATAAGTAGGTGTAAGCATTACTGTGAGGTTGAAGATTGCTTTGCAAGCATGTTTCAAGTTCAACCCCACTGCATGGCACCTAAGGCAAGTAACTCTACTATTTCCCTAGACTATCCAATGTAATGTGATTTACGTTGGCATATAGAAACTGCAGGAAATATGTTGTATAGAGAAAGAGAAACAAATAAATATAAGATGTATAAGTGTGCATGCGTGTATGTGTGCATATATAAGAGAGAGTGTGTATGTATATATGAGTATGCATGCATGTATGCATTTCTGTGGTGTGTGTGTGTGTGTGTGCGTGCGCACACAAGCCACTAGCAAAGCAATGTTAATGGCAACCTTCATTACTGACATTATGACAGGTAACTCTGCACAACTCAAGACCTGCCAAATACAGAAATCCTTTACTTGAAAGAAACAAGCACTGGTGAAAGAAAGAGCATCTGGCCATAAACTCTTATTTCAAATAACTCTCCATCCAAACTCATGCCATCCTGAAAAAGCAGACATTAATCAAAAGTAAAAATAATTATGCCAGCGCCGCCTTGACTGGCGTCCATGCTGGTGGCACCTAAAAAGCACCAACTGATGCTGTCAAGAAGTTCTTCATGAGCTGGCCAGCAACCAGGTTCAATGACACATGAACATTTGCAAGTAACTGCTGAAAAATCCTCAAGATGCCCATTTTTTGCATCAAATTGTAACTGGGGATGAAAAATGGATCTATTTTCATAATCCTGATAAGATAAACCAGTGGCTTCATCTGGCCAGGTTTCAGAACCTATTGTCATACAAGGGAAGTTTGAATGGAATTTTAAGAGGGTGTTGCACTTGAGTTTGACCCAAATGGTCATGATGTGAATGCTAACTTCTAAGCTCAACAACTGTAGTGAGTATATGATGCTTTGAGAGCCTGCTACCCAGCACTGTCCAATCAAAGAAGCACATTCCTACAGCATGACAATATAATCAAAGGCAAACTTAAGGAACCTGAAGTGCTGGAGGTGCTACCTGACCCAGCCTACAGACCAGACCTTGCTCCATCAGATTACCAATTTTCAAGCCATGGCTCATTTCCTGCGTAGACAGAGGTTCAACAGGTGTAAATATTATAAGCATAGAACTCTGCTTCGGACACAACAATAGCAGCAGACAATAGAATATGATGGGATATATTCTGATGAATAAATACTGTTCATATGTAATTTATTTGAACTATTAATTAAAATTTGAATCCAAAAATATTTTGACTCTGCCTGCTATGAATGTATATATATATATAAATAATTAAGATTCAGTTGAATTAGGTACTTAAATTGAGGCACTTTGTTAAGTCAATCTGATCTGCACACCCAGACAATATCAGGTGAATATCAAACTCAGTTCAGAAGTATTTGCATTTGAAATTCTTGCAGTGTATGCAGATAACATAACCCAACTTAATGAAGAGATCTGCTCTTGGTCGTTCAGACATGTACTTTATATAAAAATACAAAAATACTTTCTATAAAATTTCCAAAGTGCAAATTCCAGAATAGGTGAATAAAATATGAGTAACGAAGATGTACAGGTGTCAATTCATTCTGGCCGTTACATGCAACTCCTTTAATTAATTCATGAAAACATTACATCATTGCAAAAAAACCATCATCGTTTGAAGTCTAAGCAGTCATCTGACAAAAATGATTTCTTTGCAATGATGTAATTTTTCCATTAATCAATTGAAGGAGTTGCTTCAAATGGCCATAATGAATTGATACTCGTACATCTTTTGTTACCCATTTATATATACATATACTTTTATTCCTTTATTTGTTTTAGTCATTTGACAGTGGCCATGCTGGAGCACCACCTGTAGTCGAGCAAACTGACCCCAGAATTTATTCTTTGTAAGCCAAGTACTTATTCTATCAGTCTCTTTTACCAAACCACTAAATTACAGGGATGTAAACACACCAGCATTGGTTGTCAAGTTGTCAAGCGATGTTGGGGGGACAAACACAGATACATAAACATACACGCATAAGCATATATATATATATATATATATATATATATATATATATATATATATATATATATACATACATATATATATATTTATATTTATATATACACAACGGGCTTCTTTCAGTTTCTGTCTACCAAATCCACTCACAAGGCTTTGGTCAGCCTGAAGCTATAGTAGAAGACACTTGCCCAAGATACCATGCAGTGGGACTGAACCTGGAACCATGTAGTTGGTAAGCAAGCTTCTTACCACACAGACACTCCTGCGCCTATATATATATATATACGCCTATATATATATATATATATAATGGTCATTCACTCATGACCAAGGAAGACCATTGCTGACCTTCAGGAACATTGTGTGCTCTAGGACTAACTTATATTTGCCAAGTATACATGAATGCAAACATTGCAAACCAAGCTTTCCCCATTAAATCAGCACATTTAAGTTCTTCATGCAGAATATGTGCTCTCTCACCTGTGCTTGTGTCATGTAAAAAAGCTCCCTGGATGATCAAATATCATTTAGGCTGCAGAGAGCAACTGATTCTCTCCGATCTCTTCAGTCTTGTGTCTGGTCCCAACATGGCATCACAAAGCAAACGAAAGTTGCTGTGTACCGTGCATGTGTACTGACATCGCTCCTTTACTCATGTGAGACATGGACCCTTTACAAACGTCATGTAAGGGTCCTTGAATGCTTTCATCAAAGATGTCTCAGACACATTCTGAATATTGGCTGGACCTTAAAAACTCCAGATACACAGATCCTGAAGACAGCTGATATCTTGAGTATTAAGACGATGGTGCACAAGCAGTTACGTTGGACAGGACACCTTATTAGAATGAAGGATAGCAGGATCCTGAAACAGATGTTATATGAGGAATTTGTGAATGGAACGAGACCCCGGCAGAAACCAAGACTGTGATTCAAGGAGTGTGTTAAGTCCTCATTAAAGGCCTGTGATATGCAGGAGACTGACTGGAAGAGCAATGTCTGTCATTGCCACAGATGGAGGGAGCAGGATAAGGATGAGGTTGACACTTTTGAGAGAACATGTATTCTGCATGAAGATATATATATATATATATATATATATATCATCATCATCATCATCATCATCATCATCATCGTTTAACATCTGCCTTCCATGCTGGCTTGAGATGGACAGTTTGACAGGGACTGGCCAGGCAGGAGCCTGCACCAGACTTCTGTGTTTGTTTTGGCATGGTTTTTTGGGGCTGGATGCCCTTCCTAAAACCAACCACCCAGCAGAGTGGGCTGAGTGCTTTTTTACATGGCGCAACAACTTTTACTGATATCCACCCCTCTTTCATATCACCATCCCCTACTCATATTTACCACTGACTAACCCCTAACCTTGTTCATCATTCACTACATTAACCCCAGCTACTTGCAAACTTAACCTGCTTCGCTACCTGATCATCTGTTCCTGCATAGTCTCCTATTCTTTCTGTACCTTGCAGATACATACTGCCAGCTCATCACCAGCATCTCTAGCTCTCATTCCAGCTTGACCCCATTTACTTCCACCTATTTATATATAATGTAGAGTAGCCTTGAATCTCATCCACAACAGCAAACCTGTTCTTGTTCCTTCTATCTTTCTTTAGCCTTGAAACACCTCAAATGAAGCCACCTCTCTCTTTCTTCCATGCTACTCCTTAGATGAAGTGTTGCAAGTTACAAAACAACCCCACTTGTATTAGTGCAATCGAAAAGCACCCGACACATTCTGCACAGAGGTTGGCATTAGGAAAGGCATCCAGCATTAGATACCCATAACAAAACTGACACACTGGAGGAATATGTGCTTTTCTAGTGCACTGGATTTTGTCAAACTGTCCAACCCATGGAAGCATGAAGAGAAGATGCGAAATGATGATGAAGATGATACATACATATATGTATACATAAATACATACATAGACATATGTATATAATACGCATACACACACACACACACACACAAAACATATAAGCATATACATATAACATAGATATATTTATATTTATTCATATATTACCAGCGTCGCCTTACTGGCACTTGTGCCGGTGGTACATGAACAAAACATTTGAGCAAGGTCGTTGCCAGTGCCGCTGGACTGACTCCTGTGCAGGTGGCACGTAAAAAACACCATTTCAAGTGTGGCCGTTGCCAGTACTGCCTGACTGGCCCTCGTGCCGGTGGCACGTAAAAGCACCCACCACACTCTCGGAGTGGTTGGCATTAGGAAGGGCACCCAGATGTAGAAACTCTGCCAGATTGGAGCCTGGCGCAGCCATCTGGTTCGCCAGTCCTCAGTCAAATCGTCCAACCCATGCTAGCATGGAAAGCAGACGTTAAAGGATGGTGATGATATATATATATATATATATATATACACACACACACACACACACACACATACATGTACATATATTGTATATGCACACATATATATGCATACATACACATATATGTATGCATACACATAAATATATGTATATGTATATATATACACACACACACATACACATATATGTATATGCACACATATATATGCATACATACACATATATGTATGCCTACACATACATACACATAAATATATGTGTATATATACACACACACATGTACATGTGTGCATTCATACACATATATTTACATACATATATAGAAGGGTAAAACGGTGTTCAAGATCAAAGCGATAGTGTTAGTTATTATTGTGACAGCTGACATCTTATACCTGAATTTTGCTTTTCTGGTCAAGAAAGCATAATAAAAGAGCTTCTTATCAAGTCTGGCGATCAGAAGCATAAAATCTGAATAACCATGTGATGTGCCAGCTACATATATAACATCATCATCAACTTCATCATAACTTAATGTCCATGTTCCATGCAGTTTGAAGGGTTAAAGAACAGCATTATGCTCCAATGTCAGTTTTGGCATGGTTTCTATAGATGGATGCCTTTCTTAAATGTTTACACAAGAAATGAAAAGACATACAATGATTGTTGCCATATGTGTGTGGATCATGGTGATTCAAAAATTGCTAACTTTCTACATGTTGCAAGCTCCTTTATACACAAAGGTGGAACCCTCTGGCAAGAATGCTTCAAGTGTAGCAAAGGGAAGAACATTATAAACATTCAGACATTGTAAGAACACCAAAATTCATCCAATAGGTCCAAAACATTATTTTAATGATTCTGGGAAATTAATGAAGGTCATCACCAAAGATTTTCAACTGTTGCATTGAACTATCAGAACTGTGGTGCACAAGGACAATTTAATACAAGTTGTATGTACTGAGGAGAAGCTAATCCATGACTGCTACAACACAGGACTACTGTTAGCTCCATGCTAAGTGGTTATATAACAAGGTTTTAAAAATTCTCTTACAAACAGCATGTTTCGGTTCTTCTCTGATGAGAAAAACTTCGACCAACACCAAAAGTCTAACGAGAAATGGTAGATGGTTATCTTTCTGATGTCACCAAGAGTGATGCATACTAAATTTCCAGCCATTGTGAAGGTTTTAGGAGGAATGAGTAAAGAAAGTCATGTCATACTATCTCAAATCTTCCCACAGGGTTTTAGAATTAACGCCGTTGGAGACAGGTATTAAGTCCTAAATGGATAAAGCATGTTTCAACAAGACACAGTGCCATCTCACAATGTCACATAACTCAAGAATAGATATCAGAGAATCTTTATGTTTGGGTGCCACCAAACATGATGCATCCAAACTTGCTAGATTTAAATGCAATGGATTACTACTACTGGAGCATTGCTGAAAGGGAAAATAATCGACATTCTCATGATACTATAGCTTCACTGAAGGCTGCCATAGTCCAGATGATGTCTAAAATGAATAAGGACCTTTTAGTGCAAATATATAAACAATTCCAGTCCTGCATTGAAGCAATCATTACAGCTGAAAGTATGTTCACAGAATAAGCTCATTAGAAAGCTTATTGAGAACATTTGCACAAATTTTTATTAAAATATATTTTTTCTTCTTTTTTTGTTTTGTTTTTCAGAGTTGTTTTTGTAAATTACAAAATATGTTCTCAAATTCTTTTCATATCCTCTTTATATATTTTAACATTTCACTTAGTCATGGCAATACCAGTAACCTGCAGTTAGAATTCAATATGCTTCACAATAAAGTGTAAGGTGAGTAGAGAGCGTAAAATGAAAGTAATGAAATGACAAAGAAACCAGAATTGTGTGAGCAACTTCATTGGCTTACAGCTGTTTCTGCTATAAGATGCACAAGCACTCAGCTTTGAGTGCACTGCAACTTGTAGCAGAAACAGCTGTAAGCTAATAAAGTTAATCCTATAATTCCTGTTCTCTTCTCATTTTTAAAAATTTCAAATTACATTATCTATCTATCTATCTATACATACATATATACGTCTATTTACATTCATGCACACACACACATATATATACATACATACATATATGTAGGCACAGGAGTGGCTGTGTGGTAAGAAGCTTGCTTCCCAACAACATGGTTCTGAGTTCAGTTGCACTGCATGGCACTTTAGGCAAGTGTCTTCTACTATAACTGAAATGTATGTATGTATGCATGCATGTATTTGTGTGTGTGTCTCTGTATTTTCTCCCCACCATTGCTTGACAACTGGTGTTTACATCCCCATAACTTAGAGGTTCAGCAAAAGAGACTGATAGAATAAGTATTAACCTTACAAAGAATAAGTCCTGGGGTCGATTTGTTTGACTAAAGGCAGTGCTCCAGCATGGCCACAGTCAAATGACTGAAATAAGTAAAAGAACAAAAGAATATACATATATATGTGTGTGTATAGCGTTCACCACTGCACCTCGTCTTGGCTTAACAGCCCTCACCATTTGTTTTTACTGTTTTGTTTGTTACTGTCCTGCTTTTGTTACCACTTTAACCCTCTACAAAAAATCCCAAATTTTATTTAATTTGCTTTGCAGGAAGGATTGCTTTAACGAAGTCGCGTCTTGTCACTACCTTCGAAACATGGAGTAGATAAAACAGGGGACAACTGATGAAGGGAATGTTCTTTATGGTGCCTGTCTCGTTTCTCTATTTGTTTCTTTTGTTGTTCAAAAAGAAGTTTGTTTTCTATGTTTTTGTTTTTTGTGTTCTCGTTTCTCATTTTCTTCACATTTTTTTTATGTCCTGTACCAATATATGCATGTATATATACATATATATGTAGGTATGTACATATATGTATGTATATATGCATATATTTATATTTGAGAGTTTTTTTATCGTATATTTATTTTGTAATCAAGTAATACATTATTACATAAGCATTTTATAATGCTTCTTTTCTGGAAACTCACCACATACCAGCAGCTGATGGCTCATGGACTGGCACTGGTCTGCAGACCACCACATTGAGTAGCACTGGTATAAGGAACCTACAGTAGAAGTAGACCCAGGAAGACATGGGACAGAGTGGTGAAGCATGATCTTCCAACTTTAAACCTGACAGAGGCAATGACTAGTGACTGAGACCTTTGGCGATATGCTGTATTCGAGAAAATCCGTAAAGGCAAGTGAAATCATAGTCATGGCTGATGTTGGTGTCATGTAACTGGCACCCATGCCAGTGGCATGTAAAGAGCACTATTCAAGCATTGGGCCTCAAGGAGACAAAGTGGCTGAGTTCCTTTCGAGCGTTGGGCCTCCCAAAGGCAAAGCAGCTAAATTCCTTTTGAACATTGAGCCTTCCAGATGTAAAGAGGCTGAATTCCATTTGAACGTTGGGCCTCCTGGAGGTAAAGTGCTGAGTTCCTTTTGAGCGTTGAATCTCCCGGAGGCAAAGTAGCTGAGTTCCTTTCGAATGTCGGGCCTCACGGAGGCAATGACTGAGGAAGGGCATCCAGCCACAGAGACCATGCTGAATCAGACTGGAGTCTGGTGCAGCTTTCCAGTCCTGGTCAAACAGTCCAACCCATGCCAGCATGGACAACAGATGCTAGATGATGATGTGTATATATATATATATATATATATGATAGTGCATTCGTAATTGTTGACTCATAAGCATGCTCAACCAAGATGAATTCATAAACGTAATGGCATAAAAATTTTACATTATTTTATCTCAATTTGTTTATTTCATTTCCTTGGATGATTTGTGGATTTTCTGTATATAAATAAACTTTACAATTCTTTCATTTCTTCTGAATAGCCTTATTATTATCATTATTAATATAATATTCTGTACAACACCAAAAACCTTTTCTCCATATATATATATATATTATTGTGTCTGGGGAGAGTCATTCTCTTTTAGTGCCTTATTACTTAACACACTCACCGGTTCAATTTCCACTCATTTACTAATTTATTTTTTTCTAAAATTTTCATTGATTCAAATATAAATTTTTTTTAACAATTTTTCATTTATAACTTGTTTTAGCTTTAAAAAATATTAAAAACACATATATATATGTGGCACGTAAAAAGCACCATCTGTTCGTGGCCGTTGCCAGCCTCGCCTGGCCCCCGTGCCGGTGGCACATAAAATGCACCATCCAATCGTAGCCGTTTGCCAGCCTCGCCTGGCCCCCGTGCCGGTGGTACATATCAAGCACCATCCGATCGTGGCCGTTTGCCAGACTCGTCTGGCACATAAAAAACACCCACTACACTCATGGAGTGGTTGGCGTTAGGAAGGGCATCCAGCCGTAGAAACATTGCCAGATCAAACTGGGCCTGGTGCAGCCTTCTGGCTTCCCAGACCCCAGTTGAACCGTCCAACCCATGCTAGCATGGAAAGCGGACGCTAAACGATGATGATGATGATGCATATCCAAAAATATGTACATGTGCTATGCTTATGTATTTTTATATATAGTTACATATATATATATATATTTACACACATGTATGTATATATATATATATATTTACACACATGTATGTATATATATATATATGTACATTACATATATATATATATATATATATATGTACATTACATATATATATATATATATATATATATATAGAGAGAGAGAGAGAGAGAGAGAGAGAAACATTAACATATATTTTTATACAATTAAATATGTATATATACACATATACATTTATACACATTAACATATATACATGTAGACATTATGTACTCATATACATACGCATATATATTCATACATACGCACTCACATACATACACACTCATACATACATACATCCGTAGGTGCATATATGCACACATACACACATATATACATACTTACGTACTCACAGACACACACATGTATATACACACAAACCCGCGTATATATATATATTCAGAGAAGCGACAAAGAGGTGGCTCACGTGAGCAAGTAAAATTACGTAAACCGTGAATGAGTTATTTTAGAAATGGTGAAATTTGTAATGGTCACTGGTAGGTGAGTGAATGAATTAATAACGACAAAGAATTTACGCTCGCCCGTTATCAGTTTCGCCAATATTGAAACTGGCGAATCTCACAGAATGGCTTTATCTCATTAATACACATTTCTCAATCAACAAGTTATATAATAACGGTACTACACTATAATTGATCTATAGTATTAGATTTTGGTTGTATGTATGGATTTCAGTTAATTCATGAATATACTTGTTTGTAATCACAGAAGTATATGTGTTTCAGATAATAATATTCATAATAATACTAACACGCAATAAAAAAAATAAGACTTAATAATAAAAAAAAATAAGACCTAATAATAATAATAATAATAATAATAATAATAATAAATTCGAAGATCCAGAACTATTGATTACACTAGCTGAAAATCTAAGGTGTTCGGCCGGTTAAAAAGAATTGGTATCTGCATATCTTTCACAATATTTTTAATTTATCTCAATCAAGTAGCAGGTGATTTAACCGTTGATTTATAAAAGACGATCACCTGATATATTTAGTTTATTAAAATTTAAGTGTGGAGAAATTTTAGGTGTGTAATGGGGCAATTTAGTTAGTATACGTATGTGCTTACAGGTGATGGCATGTGTACATGCGTTGAACATGCTAATTTATGTTGGTATATAGTTAAGTCTGGCGGCAACAATTTTGCACATGTGCACTTGGAAAATATAAACTTGAGAACAGTATGGGACGGTAGGCGGCAAGAGAAATATAAAAGCTTGAAAAGAACTAGAGAAAGGAAGGTGGGGGTCTGAGAATTGGTTAGTCAGTTGTAGAAGAGAGAGAGAGAAAGTGCATCAGTGAGAAGAGAGAATAATTAAACAACGGTGTGTAGGAGGTGGAGGGGGAAAACAAGTTAAATACTTAGGGGAACAATGAGGACGGCTAAAACAATGTTATCTCGGCTAATTAATATATCTATACCTATCTACGTGTGGATTTTAGATTATCTAATCGGTCTGAGGTTATTTGATAACCTTATCTGAATTACTATGGTGACGACTAATATAAATTAAGAAACTAAGTTATCGAAAATTTAAATGTAATATTAGTTGATTATGTGAAATTAAATGGGATGAGAGACAGAAAATAGGAGTTAAATATGGAAGGGATAAGTAAATATCTTTTGTGGGAGAATGTTGTAATCCAACAGAGATTAGGTTTAGGGGAAATATATGGAGATCACTTGGAAATCTCTGCGCGCTAAGCAATCTCGCCAGGAAACGGTTGAGTATATTTATCGAATATATTTCGAAATAATAGTCGACAATGACAAGGGAGGTCCAGTATTGTGAGCTGTGAATAAATACTATCTAATTTATATAGTTAAGTGTAGTAGCATGTTGAGATATGCTTGCTAAATAGTCTTGGTAATTTACATTAAACAATGTAGTGCAATAAATACAAAGTCATTTTGTCATAGGGTTGTCTGCTTAATTAGTGACCCTCAAGAAACAAAATTTATCATTCTTCCAGCTAAGACACAGAATCGATAATTGTTGACTAATTTACTCGACTGTAGTTCCCTTCAAGGAATGCTTGAATTATTTCATCGTGCGTGTGCGTAGATATGTGAGTGCATACTTGAGCGTATCTGTTTTGTGGTAATGTGTATATTATAGTACATTTTCATTATTAATTACAGCAACATCCTACGCTCTACTAGAAATAGCAGCTAAAATTCCATTAAATCAAACCCTGTAGTCTTTTACAAAAATCAAAACGCATTGAAATAAAAAATCCTTGATATATTATGTCTGGGGGGAGAGGAACGGGGATTTCACGGAAGGAACATCCTTAAACTGTTCGATCCGGACTCACTTGGGGGTCAACAACAACACAGTCAAAATATTAAAAAGCAATAGTTGCTTGAAACATTACAGATGTGATGAGACATGCAGTTTATTTTTCACACATAGACACACCGAGTACAAACAATAAACCTACTGACACGTACGAACGACAATGTGTTGATAAGTTACACATACACACACGAGAGACACAATAAGTGCGATCGATTTAAAACAAGAAATAAAGAACAGTCAAGCAAAATATAACATGACAGGCATGGAGCGAAGAGATTCTACTTTGTTGAAGGTTTCATAATAACCATGTGCTGTTTATACGTTGGTTGTTTACCATAACGGTTTCCGTGTAGCCATTTCCTTGCGGTTGGTAAGGATTACATTACAGAATATCCCCCACAAACCAATAACTGTCGTATAACAATGTACATAATTTGTTGAAGTTAATTTTTAACAATAATTATAAACTACGTCAATTTTTTCAATAGGTCTTATTGGTTAAAGAAAAGAGAAAATGTGTAAGGATTATAGGAAGAAACTCGAGTGTTCAGTGAGGAAAAAAAAAAATAATAAGCGGACACAAGTTTCTTCTACTGGTGCCGGATAAGAGGTAATTAATTAATAAGACTAAGTCTTAATTAATAAGATTACATCTGAGTATGTTGGTAGAATTCTGTTTATTTGTAACATTAGCCTTATCAATAAAAGACACTGACAGCTTCAGGTAAATTTCTTCTGACAGAGAGTTTGGCGAAATTATATCATTAGTAAATAAATTATCTCCAACGTCAACAATCAAAGCGCGACTTACGTAAAAACTCATAAGAAAACGAAAAGATAAATAGATGCTTGCTTCTTGTATTTAGTTGCTTATATTTTGAGGCTTGTCTGCTTTAAAACAGTAAGGCAAATTTATTTTATACACATTACAGATCTCATATATATATATATATGTATATATATATATATATATATATATATATATATATATATATATATATATATAACGGATTCAGTCGATAAAGATTATCACTTAAAATATTATAAATCGAAAAGACACCCTTCCCACCAATTTGCCAAGCCTTGTCACACATCATTTTAAATATACAATAGATCTAATGTAAATTATTTTACAGGAAATGTTAATATACAGTCCCGTTATACAAAGAGAAATATAATACAAACAAATTCTTACACACACACTCATGATAGATTGATAGATAGATATGGATAGATAGATATGTAACAAAACTGATATTAAAATATGTATACTATTTGTATATAGTGTTTGCATATACAAAAATTATTGAATGTCATTTAATTTACATAGAGATAATTTACATAATATGAATAAATAAATGAGCTTCATACATATACATACACAGACACGTTCATGTACACACATGTATGTACATTGGACGTTAAAGGTAGCTAGAATTGTATCGTTATTTGTAGGTGTTTTGTTGGGTTTTTGTTACCTGTTTTGATATCTTTGCTGTCTCGACAGGGGAAGAACACATCGGTTGTAAATATATATTCAATGACGAGAAAGAAAAACACCAGTCCTCTCTGCTATATCTCCACGTTTACTGGTGAATATTGGTTACAATAGTGATGGTGCTGCTGGTGATTGTGTTGGCGCTAGTAGTGATTGTGTTGGCGGTGATAGTAGTAGTAGTAGTAGTAGCAGTAGTAGTCGATGTTATTGTAGACGTAATTGCTGTTGTTGTTTATTTATTATTGCAACAATTAAAAATGATATCGACGTTCTAATTAGTTTACTGACGACGTTTAACAAACATGGATTTAAAGTAATTACATCTATTTTATACTTCTTAATTTAAAGCACATAGGCTACCGGCTCTAATATTAAAACACCCACACAGACACACATACATACTGACACACGCAGACAAGCAGCACATACACACACACACACGTGTGTGTATGAATTTATGTATGTATAAGTACATAAATATACACATACATACGCGCGCGTCTGTGTGTGTGTGAATGCTACCTTAGACTGTCCTTCACAGTGATAGTGATGGAGCTTGCAGTCATCAAGTGAAATACTTAACAAATTAGTTAACTACTCACTCATCTCAAAATATATAATAGACACATACTCTTACTCGGAGACTTTCGTACGTTTGTTCTGCACATCGTACATGCATTCATAAACTACCAGTTGATGTGTAAAATTGAATGAAATAGGTTTTGTGGGGTTGACGAATACAACGCAATCAGGTGTTTGACCATTAGTAAATATTTAATGAGAAAATACATTAATATATTTTCCTGTTGAATTAGAGATGTATTAGAGCAAGTGTCGTATGTATGTATGTATGTGTGTATGTATGTATGTATGTGTGTGTGTGTGTATGTATGTATGGATGGATGGGTGGGTGGATGGATATATCACCCACCCCATTTATTTTTCAATAATTTACCATTTATTTTATCTCCCTCTATCCTACACATACTCTATTAACATTGGATCGTGTATATTATGTATTCAACCAGATACTTTGCCACTAGCCCTTTTTCTTCTATTTTTGCTTCCTGTTCTCCTTATCTCTCTCTCTCTTCTTTTCTCTCTCTCTCTCTCTCTTTCTCTCTCTCTCTAATGCGTTGTGCAACTGGAAGGAAGTCTAGACTGAAAACAAATTGATTTGAAATATGTACAATATACTATTGTAGTTATTTAGCCTTAAGTTAGTCGTTTGTTATAAATCTTTATTATTCAGTTTTGATTGAATTCCCATGTCTTTATACATGGTGATATTTTTGTTTCTTCAGTTTTGGATTTATCTATTTATTTCTTTATTTTTGTTATATTGTTGATTTTTCCTCCAGTCCCCATTATTTGTTTTATTCTTAGATCTTCATCTTTGGCTGAATTCTTGGCTTTGCATCTTCAGTTATATCGTTGGTTGTTCATCTTTCTTTGCAACCATTGTTTCTTCATCTTTGGATAGATAATCATTGTTGCTAATCTTTGACCTGTTGTATTTAATATTTGATTTTTGATTTTGCATTTGGTACTACATTTTTGTCTTCAGCTACAATTATATTTTTGATTGTTTAGATACAATTTAGTCCTTGGTTATGAATCTTCATCTTGGCTTATTTATCTTCTAGTGAAAAGTAATAGTTATATATATATTATTATATATATATATATATATATATATATATATATATATATATATATATTATATATATATATATATACATACATATATATATATATGTATATGCATGTCATTCGAAATCAAATTCCATGACTGGCATCCATGATAGTGGAGCACTAAGAGTACCATACAAGCGTGATCATTGCCAGAGCAACAAGCTGGCCTCTATGCCAATGGCACGTAAAACACACCAATCAAGCATGATCGTTACCTGCGTCACCTTACTGGCACTTGTGCTGGTGGCATTTGAAAAAACATTCGAGCAAGGTTGTTGCCAGTGCCGCTGGAGTGGCTCCTGTGCAGGTGGCACATAAAAAGTACCATTTGAGTATGGCCGTTGCCAGTACCGCCTGACTGGCCCTCGTGCCGGTGGCACGTAAAAGCACCCACTACACTCTCGGAATGGTTGACATTAGGAACAGCATCAAGCTGTAGAAACTCTGCCACATCAGATTGGAGTCTGGTGCAGCCATCTGGTTCGCCAGACCTCAGTCAAATTGTCCAACCCATGCTAGCATGGAAAGCGGACGTTAAACGATGATGATGATGATGATGATTTCTTGCCAATAGAGAAAGAGCTGGTTTCTAACCTAGATTTACTGGAATTTCAACATCAACAACAGGGTATTTTTGCTTGTATGTATGTATGTATATATATGTGCAGATTTGTATGTTTTGCTTCATGTATGTATTCTCATGCATATAGTTGCATATGTAGACATGCTCATATATATTTAAAGTTTTACAGATTTTTACAGTTCCTTTGAAGGATTGGATCTGTAGTCTTTGAATTAGCTTTCTCCTTTCTGGTTTTGAGAAGCCTAATTTCTGAAGATTGGTGTTTAGGCAGTGTGTTACTTATCCCAGAGCTCCAATAATTACAGGTATAAACCTGAATTTGTAATCTGGATAGAGTAGCTGCAGATGGCTTCTACCATACTGTGAGTTCTTATTTCTTTGTCCTCGGGGTTATCCTTCCAATGGATTTCATTATAGAATGTCCTGGCTACAACATCATTTCTCATCGGTAGATAATACTGTGATGATATTTTCAGACAACTGCTTATGATGTGTGTGATGTCTTCGGTGTTAACTCCACAAACTCTGCATTGGTTGTCACATTTTACTACTTTTCTTGCATCTCTATCCCTTTTGTGCATCAGGTACTTGGTTGAAATTTCCTGTTCCTGGATTGCAAATGCATACCCTTCAAAGTGGGGGGTATTATCCGGCTATTGGTCCATGATAAACTGCTTTGATGATTGATGTTACTATCATCTCAGAGCTTTCTACTAACATATCCATGCATAGTCTTCTGCTCATATAGGCCCATTCTTTCATCTGATGATACATTGCAGTAGTCATGCATGCATATATGTATGTGTATGTATATATATAAATAATAATATTAGGGAGTATATCCAAACTTACAAGGAAAAATTAGATTTAGGATTAAATCAAATTTCACAGTATAAATATAAATTAAATTAGAGATAAAACCACTATTAGGCAACTCAAACAGTGATAGACATAAACCAAAACATAAAAAATAAATGTAATTAATATAATATATAATATATATATAAAATATAAAATTTAAATTATTAAATTATTAAAATTTAAAATTTTTTAATTTATATTTTTAATTTTTTTAATTTTTGATTTTTTTTTATATGTAACTAACCAAAAAGTATGAAAAAGTTAAATATAATATACTTTTTGGTTAGTTATATAAAAAAATCAAAAATTTAAAAATTTAAAAATTTAAAAATATATAAATTTAAAATTTTAATAATTTAATATTTTAAATTTTATAGTTTATATATATATTATATATTATATTAATTATATTTATTTTTTGTTTTTTTATGTTTTGGTTTATGTCTATCACTGAGTTGCCTAATAGTGGTTTTATCTCTAATTTAATTGATATATATATATATATATCATCATCATCATCATCATCATTTAACGTCCGCTTTCCATGCTAGCATGGGTTGGACGGTTCAACTGGGGTCTGGGGAGCCCAAAAGCTGCACCAGTCCAGTCAGATCTGGCAGTGTTTCTACAGCTGGATGCCCTTCCTAAGGCCAACCACTCCGAGAGTGTAGTGGGTGATTTTATGTGCCACCGACACAGGTGCCAGACGAGGCTGGCAAACGGCCACGCTCGGATGGTGTTTTTTATGTGCCACGACACAGGTGCCAGACGAGGCTGGCAGACGGCCACGCTCGGATGGTGTTTTTATGTGCCACCGACACAGGTGCCAGACGAGGCTGGCAAACGGCCACGCTCGGATGGTGTTTTTTATGTGCCCGACACAGGTGCCAGACGAGGCTGGCAGACGGCCACGCTCGGATGGTGTTTTTTATGTGCCACCGACACAGGTGCCAGACGAGGCTGGCAGACGGCCACGCTCGGATGGTGTTTTTATGTGCCACCGACACAGGGCCAGACGAGGCTGGCAGACGGCCACGCTCGGATGGTGTTTTTATGTGCCACCGACACAGGTGCCAGATGAGGCTGGCAAACGGCCACGATCGGATGGTGCTTGTTACGTGCCCACAGCACGGAGGCCAGTCGATGCGGTACTGGCTACGGCCACGTTCGGATGGTTTTCTTATGTGCCACGTGCCACAGGCACTGGTACCACAAAGATACAAATTCCATTGATGTTCATCTATTTTGATTTGTTTTGATTTGATTTTGATTTTGATTTTCACTTGCCTCAACAGGTCTTCACAAGTGTCACAAGAAGGAAGGTATGCACAGGTGGACTGACTACGTCCCAGGTAGAGGCATGGGTTATGGCCTGACTAGTCTTGCCGGGTCTTCGGATGGTGTTTTTATGTGCCACCGACACAGGTGCTAGATGAGGCTGGCGAACGGCCACGATCGGATGGTGTTTGTCATGTGCCCACCGCACTGACTACGGCACTGATGGATTTCTTGTGTGCCACAGGCACTGGTACCACAAGATACAAATTCCATTGATGTTCATCTATTTTGTCTATTTTGATTTGATTTGATTTGATTTTCACTTGCCTCAACCGGTCTTCACAAGTGTCACAAGAAGGAAGGTATGCACAGGTGGACTGACACATATATAACATATATACATATATATACATATATATATATATATATACATTGGCCTGCTCGCTTAGCCAGCGGGGTGGCGTCGTTCGAAGGCTAAAACAATGCGAACGCATTGTGACCAGCGATGTGTAGCAACATCTGATGGTCTGGTCGGTCACGTGACGTGATATATACATACATACATACATATATACATATATATACATATATATATATATATATCTACATATATATATATATATATATATATATATATATATATATATATATATATATTAATTATTATATAGAAGGAGCTAATATATATATATATATATATCCCGTGCTAGCGTGGAAACGGACGTTAAACGATGATGATGATATATATATATATACACATATATATATTTATGTATGCATATATGTATGTAGTATGTATGTATATATGTAATTTTATGAATACAGGATTTAAATTTGAGCTACTATAAGTCTATTGCTCTGAAAGTACATTAATCTGACAAGCTTGTACAGCATAGTACAAACTTGCTTTTGCAAAGCGAGCTTCTTTATCACACAGCCATGTCTAACCTATATATATATATGGCTGTATTCTTTTGTTGTCTTGTTGTCAATGGCTTTACTGGTTTTCCATCCATGACCCTTCAGATAACAATTCAGTCCCACTGCATGGTTGGAAGTATAGATGACAGATGAAAGTTGTAATTTACTGCACACTTCTAGCTGATTCGGTCTGCACATGTCACCACTCTTCTATCACCCTAGGACTTTCAGTAGATGGAATGACAAATGAGGTCACCATAAAGAGACATCTGTACATTACTGGATTATAGTGATAAATGCTTGTACAATACGAGTATTACTGTCTGAGTTTTTCTTCTTAGTACTTGGTGACAAGCCAGAGTGAGATGACCAGTCATCATGTGAAACCAGAGGTTTTACATCACAGTGTCATTCACCTAGAAGGATGCTGCGGTGTGGCAACATCAAGGGGTCCCTCATTCCCAGTGGGTTTACTGCATGCCCTGATTCTAACCAAGGGTATATCTGTGTCTACAAGCTCAGATGGATTGTCATCACACATGCTAGTTAACCCACGGTTATGACCGTCACAGGTGCTACTACTCCAGGTCAGAGTAACACCTGGGAACAATAGTGACTAAGACATGGTTTCACACTCTTCAAAACCCTGGAACTCTCGAACCAGAGCCCCACAACTGGATGCAGTTTAACCCATTATTCTGTCTAGTGTAATGCTTATTTATTCATGTGTTTTAAATTAATTATGCATTGTCTTGTAGCTTTGAGATTTAGATGTGGTAAATGTTTATTTTTAGAAGTATATTGTAAGGATGGTGTGAGAGGCCAGGTCTGGCCAGTTTGTACATAAAACAGGTAGAATATTTGGCCTGGATATAACCTGTTTAAATACTAAAGGGTTAAAGTCATACCTAGGACATAATGTGTGTGTGTGTGTGTGTGTGTGTGTGTGTGTGTTTGAGGTTCAGCATTCATTTTATATGATTCCTTCTTTTGGTTTTGTTTTAGGCTTGTACTTTTTTTATTTTTGTTTTCTCCAATGTTTGGCTCTACATTTTTGTTACCTTGTTCTTCCTATGTATCTCTTTCATTATAATCTTGGTTCATCGTTTATGTTTAAATTTATGTATCTTCACCTTTGGTATATTTTTTATATATTATTTCATGTTTACAGCCATTGTTTTTTCATCTTTTTTCTATTCATGTTCTCATGTATTCCTGCTTCTTTCTCTTTGGTTGTAGCATTACTTTCATCTTTCTTGATTGTCTTTGCTCTTCATCTTTGTTAAAAAGTATTGCATCTTCATTTTTTTTTTATATTCTTTGGTCATCCTTGGTATATACATCAGTTGCAGTTTTTGTTTTTTTCTTTGTCTTTTTTTTCTTCTTTATATCATTTTATATCATTGGCTCTCCTTCTTTGGTTAGATATTTAGTACTTTATATTTGGTTTTGGGATTTGGTTTGCAAATGGAGACTGAAACACATGACCATATATACACACACACACTTTACTCCACACAAGGACACATATGGAGACACAGGTCCACACATATAGAGATGCACATCTATACATACAAAAATGGTACATAGTTGCGAAACGCACACACACAGACATACACACACAAGGAGACAGAGGTGCATATATATACAAATGCATGCTCACACACACATACACAGAAAATACACAAACACGGACATGCAAGCATATGAATATGCAGGATACATACATACAGATGCACACACATACATACATATATACATATGCATACACACATATATACATACACACACATGCATACATACACACATACATACATACGTACATGCATGCATGCATAGGCACACACTCACACACACACTGACCCACACACATGTGCACAAACAAACAAAAAAGAACGCAGTGTAAACTAACAGAGTCAAGACTATTGAAAAGGTTGCAAGATGCAACGAAAATTTTAGGAAAATAAAAATAAGAAATAAGTGGAAATTTTACCAGTGAGTGTGTTAAATTATAAGGCACAAAAAGAAAATGATTCTCCCCAGACACAACAGAACTTTATATTTGGTTATATAATTATTTCTTCAACTATGTTATATTTGTTTATATTTTTCGTTATTCACATTTGGTTATATGACTAGTTCTTCACCTGTAATTATATTCTTAGTTATGTATCTTTAGTTATATTATTTGTTCTTTGTGATAGTCTTCATTATTTGTTTCTTCTGTTTAGTTAAATTCTTTGCTCTTTGGTTTATTTTCCTTTGAATTAAATTCTTCTTTTGCTGTCGTCATTGAGCATTGTTATGTCATTAGTCACGTTAGTAATCTTTTGTGACCTGTTGTTGTCATATTTTGTCAATTTTGGTTGTCATTATTTGTGAGCATCTTTTTCTTTGCCTGTTCCTTGTTGTTGCTCCAACTGAGGCTCAGATTTTCTCTTCTTTTTGTTTCTTCTACTTCTATCTTTTATTTGTTTCAGTCATTGAACTGCAGCTATGCTGGAGCATCGCCTTGAAGGGTTTTAGTGAAACACATTACCCCCAATACTTATTTTATGAGTCTAGTACTTGTTCTAGCTGTCTATTTTTCTGAACTGCTAAGTTATTGGAATGTAAGCAAACCTACACTGGTTGTCAAGCACAAGGCAGAACAATCACAGACACAAAGACAAACACACACGCAGGCGCATGCACACACATACACACATACACACATGACAGGCTTCTACACAGTTTCCATCCACCAGATTCACTCACAAAGAATTGATTGACAAGGAGCTTCAACAGAAAATGTTTGCTCAAGGTGCCATACATAGGGACTGAACCGTAAACCACATGGTTGCGAAGCAATTTCCTTAACTGCACAACCGTGCCAGATCTTACTTTGAAATCATCTTCTTTTGTTTTGACCTTCAGTTCCTTGTTTTCAGTTAAAATCTTTTATCTTTCTTCTTCATCTTTAGCAATATACTCATATACTCACTTCTTAATTTTTTATTATAATGGTGCTTCTTCATTTTTTTTTTTTTGTTAATTACCTCTGCCTTAGTGAAGGTGGAGGTATTGTTTTCAGTTGTATTTGTTTATTTGTCTGTGGATGAGATATCTCAAGAACTACTGAATGGATTCAGATGAAACTTTCAGGGATGTTTGGCCCTGTGACTAGCATGAACTAATTAGATGTTGAGATCAATCTGGTACCAAACAACAATTCCAGATTATTTTTCTGGGTTTTTTTTTACTTAATTTTTGAGAACGGTCGGGATCATTTTTAGTATTCTCGTTTGTGAGAGCAGTCGAGTTTATTTCAGATATTCTCATTTTAAAAATCATCTCTGGCTAATCATTGAGAGGACGTTGGTGTTGTCTTGGCGGAGGTTTGCACTCTCTGAGTACTCTTTGTTATATTTTGTTTTATTGTTAGCCCTTTATTTTCCCTTATATTCATAGTTCTTTATCAATGATTAAATTATTGTATTATATGGTGTTTGTCCTTGTTTGTACTCTTGGGTCTTTGACCTTGTTGAAAATTATTGGTCCGTCACATTTTGGTTATATTCATAATTCATCATGTCTAGTTCTAGTCATTGCATTCCTTGGTTATAATCTTGGAACTTCATTTGCAGTATTATTTTGCCATAGTTGTTACCATTGTTTATTTCTGAATATTTTTTTAATCATTAAAAGCATTCTTCTTTGGTTATCTTCTGTGGTTGCCTTCATCTTTGTTCATGTTTTGTTGTCTTCATATTTCATCATCTTTTTTGTGTCTGCTGCTTTTTTAGTTCCATTCGTAGACTCTGTTCTTTGGTTTCCTTCTTTCATTTTGTACTTTGATTTTAATTTCCTTTCTTATAAAATGTTGGTTCCTTATCTTTGGGTGCATTATTCATCTTTGAGTATATACTGTCTTTTATTTTTTTCTCTTTAGTTATATTCTAGGTTCTTTATGTTGTATTTTTGGTTCTAACTTTTCTTCTTAATCTTTGTTTACATTGTTATTCCTTAATCTGTAACAATATTCTTATTTATTAATCTTTGGTTACATAGTTTTTCAACATTGATTATATCCTTAGTTCAACATCTTTGATTATTTTCTTAATTCTTCATTTTCCTCTACAGTTTTAGTTCTTCATTATTGGTTACAGTCTTAGTTTTTTTTATGATTAACGACATTCTTGGATGTTCATCTTTGATTTTGTACATTTTTCATCATATTCTGCAGAAATGGTCTTCATATTTCATGATATCTTGCTTTGTTACACTTCATCTTTTCTCGCATTTTTTTTATGTTGATCTTTATTTATATTCTATTTTTATCATATTTTATGGCTATTTTCTTTTATTAGAATTTTAGTTCCTCTATTTTGCTTAAATTGTTGTAGTTTCATCATGTGTTATGCTTTTGGTGCACATACTTGTTTTGAGATATAGTGTTGGTTCTTCATTTTTGAAAACACAGTTTGTTTCACTGGTTTTGGTATTATCCATGGTTGTTCATCTTTAGTGTAGATATTTCCCTTTGTTATAATGTAGATTCATCATTTTTGGATAAATCGTATTTTTTTTTGTTTTGTGTGTGTTTGGTCTTATTCTTTATTTTCAGTTATATTATCAGAACTCCATATGCATCCATAAACAGGCATACACACATATACATGTATACATGCACAAACACATATGCATACATGTATGTATGTTTGTATGTATATATGTATTTAAGTATGTATGTATATATTGCCTCTGTAATTCTAATGAATATAGAAAAATACATACTGAGTGTGAATCACAGTCTTCTAAATTCAAATGAGGTAGTGATGATTGTAACTCCTGAGATAAATACAACACACACCATTACATCCTGATGGTATTGTTGCTATTTAACTGTATCATTTGTTGTTTGATTACCACCCTTGGGCCAATGCACATACTCAGAGCACCCAAGTTCTTAAGGAGAATTGAGAATCCTTTCTTCAGCACAAGCCTATAATGTGGCACATCTGGTAACTGCAGCTCAGTGGGGCATAGTTTATAGTTTCTCTGGGATTTAAGACAGCATCAAGAGGCTTGCAAACAAATTCATCTTCTTGCAACTATTGAATAATTTATTTGTAGATGATCTTATTCTTAGTAGCCTTTTTGGGTGTGGCAAGCATTGTTGTTTCTTATAGTTATTTGTGATTGTAGCAATTCTGTTGAATGATGTGAAATGCTTGTTTTTAGTTCATCACCTGACAATGTCAATTCACTAATGACAGCCAAAGATATATCCCTGTTTTGATCAGGTACAAAACACTCATTTTTCAAGTTCTGAAAGTGTTGTAGCAAATTAAGCTGAGCATTTCTGTATGTTAACATAAACTCTCATACTTGAGTTTCTTAACACGCCTTCATAAAGGCTTCAATTTGAAGTAACTCTGATTCAATCTGCTCTTGTCCTCTTTGGAAGCATCATAAGTGTCAGACAAAAGTTTCCTACTAAGACTATTGTTAATCTTCTGAAAGGAAAATTTGTCTTTCATATCTATACCAGTTTGGTCCAAAACTTTAAATGGTACTTTTGGGACATAGAAAACTTGTCACAAATTATAATTTGCACTCTGTTTTAGCATTTCAATTCTATTCTTTTATTAATAGAAAAGTTATTATTTCTAAATCTCTCAATGAGAGACATTCAGTAACAGTACTCTAAAGTAAATATTATTTGCGAACATAATGTGGTAGTCCAGGTTGGGATGAATGTTACTGTTATTCAGCCCCAGAAACCTTGTCTCCAGCTGGCTATATGACACTCTGTCTGTGTCCTTATATTTTCAAACAAGGGAGTTTAACATCCCAACCAGGACTGCCACATTATGTTGGCAAATAATCTTTACCTTAGAGTACTGTTACTGAATGTCTCTCATTGAGAAATTTAGAAATAATAATTTTTCTATTTATTAGATCAGTGACTGTGTATCACTTTGAAAATTATATATTTTCAATCAGGAATTTAGCAGTGCCATCTCTAGCCAAGCAGTTATTCTGTGCTGATAAAGAGAAATAACCCAGAAACCACGGTATGCTTTGTGCTGAGTGGGGATGCTAAACTCCCTTGTTTGAAAATATAAGGACACAGATAGTGTGTCGTTTAGCCAACTGGAGACAATGTTTCCTGGGGCTAAATAACTGTAACATTCATCCTAACCAGGACTGCTGCAGTATGTTGGCAAATAATATTGTATTAATGTTTTAGGTTATTGTGTTATCAATGGTGAGGTTCCATAGCCATTTTGAATGCACTATTAATTGTTTTGCCTCCAGATAACAGATTGGCAGCAGTGCCAGAAGAGACAACTGCTATGCAGTTTTCATGTTTGCTTATTTCATGTAGGCTTATCAGAATGTTTTTTCTTGCCCTTCCAGATGTATCAAAAAAGAATATTTCAACTTTTTCTGTTTTGAATATTGCCCATCAAATGTATCAAAAGTTATTTTTGATTATCAAGTACTTTAAGTTTTAATTTTATTTCAGTTGAAAATCTTTCTACAAAATTAGTATTGTAACAATACTCATGCTGTGGTTGGTTACTTTGAAGCAAATCATATTTATGCTATTTGCCTCCACCCATTGTCAGAAATTGTCCTCAATTGCAATGAGAGCCATGACAAAGACAGGATCACCGAAATAAATGACATCTTTGAGATTTAGTTACTTATAATTGATGCTTATAATCACTGGCTATGATACCTCTAAATTCTATCCACAGATCACTGGGAGATATCAATCTACTTGTTTTCCATTGAACTGCAAGGAGGTTTCACAGGTTTTGAAGCTGATCATGAATCAGCTGCTTTCCCTTGTGGTTGTTTCCTGTTAACTATTATTTTGTAAGAAGCCTGTCTGAAATATGATTTTTTTTTTTATGTAGCACAAATGTGACCCTTCACTGTATGAAGCCAATGAAATGATTTTGATCTCCTGACTGCATGTAAGAGCAGCCATAAATAGAAATATTAATACTGACTGGTACAAACATTGTAGATATTTCCCCAAATCTAATCAACTCTAATATGTTTGCAGTCTTCAGTAAGAACACCTATTTGCTTGTCTTTCTTAGTCTGTTTGTTTTGTTTCAGGTGTAAGATGAGGAACCTAATAATAAAGTGATATTTATGCAAATATATTCATCTTTTCAATGTAAAATTACTCTAAGAGCAGCACTCCTTGTAACACAATACACACCAAATGATAGGATATAGATGGCCTTTATAACTAAATTGATTAGCATGTGTGTGTGTGTGTGTGTGTGCGTGTGTGTGTGTGTGTGTGTGTGTGTGTGTGTGTGTGTGTGTGTGTGTGGTTATCATAAAAGAAAAAAAGGCATTGTTTTATAGTATGCATATCATTTTGAATGCGCACACATCATGTGTGAGTATGGGCAAAAGTTGATGAATACATGTCAACACCACAGGTCTTCCTGCCACAATATGTGAGTGTGTGGGGAGAGGGTGGTTATCAGTAACAGGGTCACATGTAATGTGATAGCTATGTGGTTTGAGTCCTGTCAGTGTCTCTGTTCTCTTTTTGTTTTCCATTTGTGCTTATGAAAGTCATATCAAATATTTTTTAAATGTGGCAAATTAATAGCAGCTTTAGAGCATTGGACTAAATGCCTTGTGGTATTTATTGCAGCCGTCTAGGATCTTTTCGGTTCCAACGGCAGTTTTTAACATAATTTCTAGGTAACTAAAAAATTTTAAACTTCATATACTGGTAGAATGTGTTTATAAAACATCTTTTTCTCTTGGCTTTATTGAGAAAATTCCATAGTTTGTAAGATATTTGTTGTATTTTTTCTTCAATTTCTGTAATTTCAACCAATCAATTACGTCCATTGAGGTAAACAACATTCTGTGCCATATGAATATGTCCCTCGTTTAAGAAACAGTTTGGGTTTATTTACATTTGTGAAGAAAAAAAGATACCCTTCCCCCCCATCCCTAACCCTAAAACATTGAAATGCAATAGATCGATACTAGGGTCATAATTATGAGTGACAATTTCATATGACACCGCTAGAAAAAACTGCCGTTCAAACTGAAAAGATCTGCCGTTTATGTCATCATTTATCATTGTGGTTTAACATCCACTTTTCTATGCTTGCATGAGGTAGACAAAATTTATTGAAGCAGATTTTCTATGGCTGGATGCTCTTCTTTGCCACCAAACTTCAGCTGTTTTCAAGTGACATGATATTTCCTGTAATCATTCAAATATTAACAATACACTGGCCAGACATGTTTGAATGACACTGTACAGTGATGATGTTTGTTTACCATTAGTGCATGATGTCAAGACAGAGAGATATGAACAAACACCTATACACACAGAAAACACATGCACATACACAAACACAAGTACATTTACTCATACTCACACTCACATCTGGTGAGATTCTTTTACACTCATTCATCTTTGGTTGAATTGATGTAATTGAACTCAAAACCTCATAGTTATGAAGGGAACTTTTTAACTGTGCAGTCATACTTGTACCTTATGTCCATATTCAAATCCCTCCAAAGTCAATCTTGCATTTCATCACCCTTTTTTTTGTAGGGTTGGTGATACAAATAGAGTGTACTCAATGCACTGGAACAAATTCCAGGATGTGTTTGAAAGAAAAAGAAAAAAAACGTCAAAGAAAGTTTATGCAATGACAATAACAAATCCCAAGATATTACGTTCATTATGGCTACACCCAAAAGTGAAATCATACACAAATTTAAGAAAGTACTGCATGAAACAATTTTAAATTCAATGAAGTAGAAAATATAAACAAATCCATCAAGTCACTATTATGTAAATCATATTCATTTAAGAAAAACCATGCACTGGCAACAACTGCTGATTATTCCCATCCAACACACAGATAAATTGCAGATCTAGGAATGTAAACTAATTGAGATGGTTGAAAGGGCAATGTAGGTATAAACATCATTGCAATCATATAGGAGAAACATCTTGCAGTTTAGGTGAAAGCACTGGAGATACTGATTTGAATGCAATGAAAAAGAAACAGAGAACTCTGTTTTATCAACACTCTGTACAGAAGTACAATGGTTCAGTAAACAATACTGAAATACAAATGTTTTTCACGTGTACCAAGACCTGGTATTACAACAATTTACAGAGGCTGTATGTATACTGGAATCAAATTCTGATTCAATGTACACTTTTACTAGAAAAAGAATGAATGGGGTAACAATATGCCTCAACCACCAACAACCACCACAATAATATAGCACAGAATATCAAATAAGATATAAAACAACTACAGCTGCACACACACCCACACACACATGCACAACTTATATTTTTTTATGTTAGCACTAACAAAATCTAAAGTAAATAAACAATTTCTTAAAAAAATAATCCAATAAATATCTACACTATAAAAACAAAACAACTTGGTATCACACTCACATGTTTGACAACATAGAGATTGCACTTGAAAACATAATATACTCAAGAAAATCAGTTTGCAAATTTTGGATCACTGCAAAGATCACAGCTGTGTGGTGAATAATTTCTTACAATATAACTAAACAAATTGAACTGAACAACTGGTGGGTGTGTTTAATGCCTATGTGACTTGCCCAAAGTATCATAATATCAGTTTCATCACTTGGCTTTATATAAAAATACTTGCAAAACAAATTTAAAAATTTTTAAATATATATATATATATATTATACACATATATACATGCGTGTGTGTGTGTGTGTTTGTGTGTATTAAAAAGTCTGCTTACATTTTTTATTTCTTCTGTTAATATTTATAAATATATTTATAATTAAATTTTCACAATAAATGTAATTACATTTCTCTGTATATTTAATAAAATTTTCTTTAATGCAAGCTTATTAAATTGCGTTTAATTCAATGTGGCTTTCAGATATAAAATTGTTCTCCACTTCTAGTTTCTACCATAAAACATTTATATAGCTTTATTTGTGAGGAGACAGCATGCAGTCTATAGAGTTAATAGTCAATGTGGCCACCTAGTAAATTGCGTTCCATAGAAGTGCCCGTTCTCATTCTGGCTCAGATTCGTGCTTCTAAATATCTTATATTATCATCATTGTTTTAACTCTAACTTAAAGCAAAGTAATATTTCTTCATGGTCAGATATGTTTTTGCAGAACATTGGAAATGAATGACACTAACTGTGTGACAGTAACAATCATTTACAACTATTATGCAATGACCTCACACTCAGGCATACACATGCATACTGGGCCATCCCATAAATAATGCGTTTTTTTTCAATTGCATGCACTAAAAGTCAGAGGGTGATTGGAGAAACTACCTGCATCAACTTGCTATAAAAGAAACTAGTAATTTTACCTTGTACTTATTCTTAGTGCAAGTTTTGAAGAGTGTAATTCGATTTTAACAGTTATTTCTTTCAAAGCTATGATGGAAATGACAAAGCATATTGGGCATATTTTACTTTATGAGTTCAATAAAGACAACAGTGTGAAAAGTGTGGGAAATATTAATGCAGTATATGGGGATTGGACAATAAGTGTAAGCCAGTGTCAACGGTGGTTCCTGAAATTCCGAGCTGAAAATTGCAGACTAAAAGATGAACCTTGTCCTAGAAGATCTGTAGAACTCAATGAGGACATCCTGCAAACCCTGATGGAACAAAATCCCATCGTAACTGTTGAGGAACTAGCAGAGAAGCTTGGATTTGGTCATTCAACCATTCATCGACACCTGCGTACCATCAGAAAAATCAGCAAATTGGGTCAAAGGGTTCCTCACAAACTTTCCAAGTCTAATTGCGCACAGAGAGTGAATGTGTGCTCTTCTTTGCTGTTATGTCTCATGAATGAACTTTTTTTGGACTGAATAGTGACTGGTGACAAGAAATGGGTTCTCTATAAAAATGTCAAGTGTCAAAGACAGTGGGAAGGGAAAGGAGAAACACTGGTACCCCAGGCTACAGAAGGTCTTCACCTATGTAAAGGGTTGTTATCTGTTTGGTGGGATATGAAATGTTTAGTCCACTTTGAACTTTTAAACCCAAACCAAACAATAACAAAAGAGATCTACTGCAAGCAGTGCTAGACGAAAAACGACCATCTTTGGTTTCAAGATGACAGGTGTTCTTCCATCATGATAATGCTTGTACACATACAGCAAGGGTGACATTCCAAGTGATACCATTTTCCTTCTTCCCCTAACAGACTGTTGCAATTGATTGTCATACAGGGTATCATACAAGGTAATGCCACATCTACCCCAACCACACCCAAAACTGGTCACAATTTCTTATTTACATTGTGAATCCAAATCCTTTTCCCCACTTATATTGCCTACATCCTGTCCTATACCCCTTGTCAGATATAAATACCAAACTTCCTTGCTGTTTAACTACTTTTTGACTAATTCAGTAGATTGTTAAAAAAATGTATATCAGTGACAAAGGCAGTATTAATACTGAAAGATAATATTTATCCCCACTTATGTTCTTCAGTAGAAGGAAGAGCTGTGGCTGTGTGGTAAGGAGCTTGCTTCCCAGCTACATGATTCCTGGTTCAGTCCCACTGCATGGTACCTTGGGCAAGTGTCTTCTACTATAGCCTTGGGCTGACCATGTATATATATATATATATAACAAAGTAAAAGTCCACTCATGCGGTATGCCTATGACTATATGCTAAGGCTTTACTTCCACACATGCCTGCTTAATCAAAAGACACCTGTTGTTATGTCCTGTTATTTGTATTTGTGAAACATTTCTGGGTTTTTTTCTATCCTTATTTCCGTATACATTCGCTGCATTCTTCCAAGGAATGTAATGCTCTTAACTCATTTTTTTTCTTGGGGCTGACCAGATTGGAGCATTCTTGAGTATAACCAGCTGAAATTGCAAAGATAATCTGGAACTCAACTGAAGATAGAAAACTCCGAATGATCCGTCCTTGTTTTCCTTGTATCGTCGGTCTGGATATTTTGTTGTCCCCTTTTTGTTTCACCTAACTGTCTGGATGTTTTCGTTCTTGTCCCATTTTAGTATTTTATATATGTGTGTGTGTTTGTCTTTGTCCTTCACCACACTTGACAACTAGTGTTGGCGTGTTTGTGTCCACATAATCTTTTCTACTCTAGGCACAAGGCCTGAAGTTTTTTGATGAGGTGGGTGCCAGTCGATTAGATTAACCCTAGTATGCAACAGGTACTTAGTTTCTTGACCCCGAAAGGATCAAAGGCAAAGTCGACCTCGGTGGAATTTGAGCTCAGAATGTAAAGACAGACAAAATACTACTAAGCATTTCGCCTGGCGGTCTAAAGTTTCTGCCAGCTCACTGCCTTTTTGTGTCCCTATAATGTAGCGGTTTGGTAAAAGTGAAGGCTAGAATAAGTACCAGGCTTAACAAATGTAAGTACTGGGGTCAATTCATTCAACTAAAAATTCTTCAAGGCTGTGCCCCAACATGACCGTAGTTTACAGATGGAAACATGTTAAAAAACCCAAAAGAAGAACAACTTTTAGACACACACATTCACTCACACATACAAATACATACATATATATATATATATATATATATACATATTTTAATGTTGGATTTTAGTGGTAAGGGTCTTGATCTGAGATCATATATTACATTTCAGCCTCTTAAGAAACAACAAAAGGTTAAAAAACAGCAAAGGAAAACTGTTACTTTCACTTTCATTTTATATTTCAATTTTTGGCACAAGGTCAGCAATTTCACGAGAGGGAGTAAATCAATTACATTGGCTCCAGCATTCAACTTGTACTTATTTTATTGATCCTTAAAGGATGAAAAACAAAGTAGCCCTGGTGGGATTTGAACTCAGAACTTAAAGCCAGAGGAAATGCCACTAAGCATTTTTTCCGGCATGGTATTGATTCTGCCAGCTTGTTGCCTTACTTCCTTTTATATATCAATTGTACTGTGAAGTGTCAAAATGTTTTATCAACACCCATAACTTTTTCTTTGACACAATTCCACTGTATCTGTTGAAAATTAGTTACTGATTAGATTTTATGAGCCTTGGGAGTTTTGTTCACTCATTTCTGGTTTTCTTTTCTCAATTACATTCTTCTTTCAGAATGGGAGTAGTTAATGTCTTTAACATGACAATTTGATATGTAACATTATTCTTTTAAGATTTAATCAGTTGTCTTTTTGTGACCTTGCTCTTTATGGATTTCAAACTCGTGAGTCTATTGTTGCTTTCAAATTTAATTCCTTTTGTCTTCCTTCTCATTCTCACTTCCTTTCCCCATTCGCTTTTGCTATCTGTAATATTTGTAGTTGTTATTTTTATTATTAACCCCTTACCCAACAATTATTTTGAAAATAAATGTATTTTTTCAGACATATTTTTTAATTGTTTTATTTTACTATGTTTTGAATGGTGATTTCGAGGTATATTTCAAACCTTATTTATTATGAATTTTAATTCAATAGTATTGATTTTAAATTACCACTTTGGGCAGAAACGAGTTAACCCGTTTTTAGACGAAGGAACTCATTTGCTGTCGATTTTGGCGAGTCTATCTTTTGACGAGTTAACTCGCCAGAGATAGAATAAAACGATTTCGGTCAAAACGCATATATTCGTTTCTGCCAGGTAAGGGGTTAAGGCAGTGAACTGGCATACTTGTTAGAATGCTGGGAAAATTACTACGTGGTATTACTTCTGTCTCTTTACAGTTTGAGTTCAAATTCCACCATTTCCTTGAGTATGGGAACCCATGGTATACAAAGAAGTTACATACCTGTTGTGTTGAATACGTGACAACAGGTTGACCAGACTTATGTAGGAGTATTATTCATTGAATGTGCTCCGAAATATGATCAGCAAGGTGTCAGCCTGTTTCTCCAACATAAAGTGCACTGCAAAGTTTGCACATACTACAATATATAAGGCTGGAAGATATGCAACAGAAATTCTGAATAATTTGATACTATGAGATAGGCTAGTAGTGTTGTTAATGTAAGTGCAGGTATTACATCAGTGGTTCCCAACCTTTTCCCACTGGTTCCCAGCCCTTTTATTTAAATGAATTTTTCCATGGATCCCTTTTAATATTCTTACCCTTATGTATATATATATATATATATATTTAGGTTTTTATAATTATATTCTTATCTTATATGTATTGAATTTTAATGTATATATGTATGTTATTATGGTTCTCATTTTGTTAAATAAATAAATAAGTCAACATTCTAATATCCTAAAGCTGATAAACCAACTAAATTGTTTCTCCATTTTCTTATTTGTATATATATATATATATATATATATATATATATATATATATATATATATATTATATATATATATATATGAAAGCACTATCCGACTCGTGGCCGATGCCAGCACCCCCTCGTTTGGCTTCCGTGCAGGTGGCACATAAAATACACCAATCCGACCGTGGCCATTGCCAGCCTCGCCTGGCACCTGTGCAGGTGGCACGTAAAAAGCACCCACTACACTCACGGAGTGGTTGGCGTTAGGAAGGGCATCCAGCTGTAGAAACACTGCCAGATAAGACTGGAGCCTGGTGCAGCCTTCTGGCTTTCCAGATCCCCGGTCGAACCGTCCAACCCATGCTAGCATGGAGAACGGACGTTAAACGATGATGATGATGATGATGATATGAAATTTTGAATTTAGTTCATCAACCCCCAGTACTACCTTTGTGGACTCCAGGTTGGGAACCATTGTATTACATCATTGACAAGTGCATTTTAAAGTGCCTGGTCGTGTGGGGCTGGGGATACAGAGCTTCTTACACAGAAGTTCCTGATGTCCTTAGCTTCTTTGTGGGTGAGGACAAGTGATGTGGGAAAAATTAAAGTGGGTGTGGGAAGGAAACAGAATTTGGAAGTTGTGGATAAGTTTGTTTCTCAATGGAAGGAAGGATGAATGAAAGGTGAATGAGAGCAGAATATGGTCTGTAGGTATGCATAAAGAGGACAGGAGAACGATGGCACAATTGATGGCCTGGGTCTGGTGAATTGCAGGGAATCCAAATGATCAAGAGTATCCTCAGTTCAGGAAGAATTGTCACATTCTTACACTGGGATTCGAAATTTGATTCAGTGCTGCAGATTTGGTAAAGACAAAGGAATTGAGAAAATGGTATGGCAGCAAATTTAGTGCGTTTGGAGTGAGAAGAAGAGTAGTGGAGATAGGAGTAGGAGTCAATAGGCTTCTAATGGATAGAGGTGGACAGATGGATATTGTTGATAGTGATGGAGCTATTGAAGAAACTAACAGAGCTGTCAGATACAATGGAAGTAAATTCCAAAGTGGGATGAAAAGTGTTAACAAAAGAGATGAAATTGTTGAACTGTTGTATGATGATGATGATGATGATGTGTGTGTGTGTGTGTGTGTGTGTGTGTGCACGCGCACGTGCATGTGTGTGTACCTTCTTTCTGAAATCACATGATGGTTGTGAACAATCATTCTCATCATACAAGCAATGTTTTTTTCCATTCGTCCTTCAAAAAACATGTCTGGCCAAGGAGCTTGCAAACAGGTGAGGGTTGACAACAGAAAGGGTATCTGGCCAAAGAAAATTTTGAGTGGTCCTTATGCAAGCATGGAAAATTGAACATTAAGATGACAATGACAACGATGATGATGGTGATGATATGTATATATAGTTTGTGTTTGTGTGTTTAAGCACATGTATGTATGTATGTATGTATGTATGTATACATATCTTCTGTATCTCTACCTATCTATTTATCCATCTCTCTCTCTCTCTCTCTCTCTCTATATATATATATATATATATATATATATATATATATATATATATATATATATATGTATGTATGTATGTATGTATATATATATGTATGTATATATATATGTATATATATGTGTGTGTGTGTGTATATATGATGATCAGTACAACCACATATTATAAGACTGTATGTATGTATTTATGTAATTATGTGTGTGCGTATATGTGTGTGTGTGTGTGTTTGAGTGGAATTTGTAGTAACCAGATTTGCATTGCCATTCCTAAAGAATGTGCACACAGCCTTATGTCGCCAACAATACTTAACAATGGCTTGGAATCCATTAGTCCATTCAACCTACCAATGAATACAGTGAGTCAAACAGGGTGGCTTTCACGAAAATTTTAGGAATGGGTTTGTAATCCTAGCTACATACAATAGATTCTTTACAATACAGGTCTATAATAACCAGCCTTTTTTGTACTAATAAGTCACACACACACATAGAGTCTCTCTCTCCCTCTCTCTCTCACTCTCTCTCTCTTCTCTCTCTCTCTCTCTCTCTCTCTATATATATATATATATATATATATATATATATATATATATCATATAACTATATCTGTCTATATATATATATATATATGTGTGTGTTTTATGTATTATATATCTGTATATATTTATAAATATGTATGTGTATATGTGTGTTTGTGTGTATTACATTATATATATACATATATATAAATATATATTATATTACATTATATGTATACATATCTGTCTGTATTTCACCATCATCGTCATCATCATCATTATCATCATTCTTTAACATCCATTTTTATGCTGGAATGGGTTGGACAGTTTGACCAGAGCTGGCAAGCTGGAGAGCTGCACCAGGTTCTAATCTGATTTGGCCTGGTTTCCACAGTTGGATGCCCTACCTAATGCCAATCATGTTAATAATAATAATAATAATAATAATTATCATTATCATTATTATTATTATTAGTGTGAACGGACCAATTCTGAGGTTTCACCTATGATTTAAAAAGGTAAAATAAAAGGAGAAAGGGGTCCTCTACCCCCCTTTTGACCAGGCTCCCATGGCTTTTATGGGTTTTTTCCACCAGGAACCTTTTGTAACGCCTCCCCCTATTGGGAGTTTTTCTTTGTTATAATTTTTTGTTGTTACACTGTTTTTACACGGTTTTTTACAAACAGACAAAATCCTTTGTAACCTTTCATCCTGTTTTGTCCCTTTATGTTATAATTAATTTTTATCAGCCCTTGTGGCCAATAAAAGAATTAATTATTATTATTGTTGTTGTTGTTGTTGTTATTGAGTGAGAGAGCAGCGCATGTCATCAAAGTTACACTAGGATAAAATATACAAAGCCCAGTATACCCATCATGACTATCTGTCTGATAAGGGTACACTAGGCACATGCATCACAACCATATATGCGCGACATGGTGATCTCATATCAAGATAAACAGTGCATGACCTTGCAGGTGGGGGCCCAGCTAGAATTTTCTTCAGGTCAATTAGCCCATCCCACTCAAAAGGTCCCTGAATAAAGGTTGTTTAAGGATGATGAACAAAACACCCATGTTTCCAAAGGTGAATTATCCAAACCCCAAAGAATTCCTCTCAACACATGGCTATGATGCTCCCCGCTACTTCTACTCATGATCAGAGATGCACAAATCGTCAGCCACTAAGGGACAGGCTCAACTGGTTAAGATCAAACAAGTGACAAGCAAATCTGCGGTATTAAGCACAATATTTGCTGTAGCCCATCTTTTATATCAAGACAAAACAATGTACATGATAATACTTCCATTCAGTTAAGATCAGAAGCCATCAGAGCCTACTATTACTATCATTATTATTATTATTATTATTATTATTATTATTATTATTATTATCATTATGATTATTACTGGTGGTGGTGGTGGTGGTGGTGATGATGTGTAGGTGGTGGTGGTGTTACTGATTGCTCATGTTTAACCTCAGGTCAGATCTGATAGAAACGGACCTATGATCAAAGACATTCCAACCACACACATCTTGTATTTTCAACTTGTACATCTACAGCTAAAGTAGCTTACCATTTGTGCACTTCTTTGTTTATTTATTTTTTAAAACGATGGATTGAGATTAGTGGGAATTTAGCTGCTATTTCTAACAAATCAAGCGACAATAAAAATGCTCCTTTCGTTAGCGCGTAGAAGTGTTCGTGCAATTACTGCCCGTGTGGTTAGTTTAGTGTGGTTTTAATAATAACTGATTACAGCATTGTTTATTAATTACATTTGCAGTTTCCTGCCCCCACCATCAACACTTTCACACCTCTGTCTTATCCTGCTTTACCCAGCCCCTATATCTGTTTATCCGTCCTCACCACCACCGCCACCAACGTACCTCTTTCAATATTTCTATCTCCTCCTCCTTCTTCTCCCCTCCTCCTCCTCCTTCTTCTCCTCCTCCTCCTCCTTCCTATCTGTCTCCACTGTTACCGTCGCTATATTCCTCTTTTATAACCGTTAGCACTTCCCTTGTCTTGTCTTCACGGTTAATTAAGTCAGCCAGGAAACGCAGACAGTTACTGGCTGCTACTGCTCACTGATTTACAGCAAATAAAAGCAAAACAAATGCAACAGCAACAGCAACAAAGCAATCAATAATGAATATTGCAAATCATTAGCAAAACTGCCACCTGTTGATTTCGATGTTGTTCTTGTTGTTCTTGTTGTTGTTGTTCTCGTTGCTGCTGCTGCTGCTTTTGTTATTACTATTTAGAGTGGATGAACTGGGAGAATCATTAGAGTTTCAAAGATAGAATGCCTTGCAGCACATTATATTTTGAGTTCAAATTCTGTTGAGGCCGATTTTGTTTTCCCATCCTTCTAGAGTTGTTAAAACAAATAAGTGCCCATGTACCGAGGTAAATTTAATCGTCTATACCCTCCCCAACGAAAATATGTGGCCACGTGCTTGTGTCATCACTACCATCATCATCATCATCATTACACCAGGCAGAATGCTTAGTGACATTTCGTCCGTCTTCGTGTTCTGAGTTCAACTACCACCGAGATCAACTTTGCTTTACATCCTTTCAAGGTCGATAAAGTAAGTGCCAGTCAAGAATTTTGGGTCGATGTAATCAACTTACCCCTTTCCCTGAAATTGTTGGCCTTGTCACTACCTCCATGAGGCCCAAAGCTTGAACAGTGCTTTTTATGTGCCACCAGCAGGCACTGGCATTACCCACGTCCATCTTTCTTTCATTTTCATTTTTATTTTATCATTCCATTATATGTAAACCCCACCACACTTTATGTCTGTCTTTGTAATGTCTCCCTCATCTTTTGTCCTTGTGGCAAATAAATGAAATCATCATTATTATTATAATTATTATTGTTGTATTTCAGGACGGATATTTTTTTTTTTACTATTAAACACACGCACTATATATTTTTTCTTCACTCGTTTATTATTGTTCTTATTCTATTATTTCAACTCATGTGCATTGTCCAGAAATCTTTCGTCACATATCTGTGACCTTTTCAGTGACACTTTTCATTTTTGTGTGCGTTCTTGCTCCACTTATTCCATTCTGTTCTTCTAAGATATGTATCTTTATGTGTGCATGCATTTGTGTCCTTGTTTATGTGTGTGCATGAGTGTGTGTGTATGTGTACTTGTATGTGTGTCATAATTCTTAGCAGCAGTGTGGCCTTCCCCTCAACCCCATCCTCTTATCCCATTGTGCTGCTGCTGTCCTAAGACCTGAAAATATGGTACAGTTTCTGTATTCCTCTGTGTATGTGTATTCGCCCCATGGTGTTGTCATTGTGGTAGTTGTTGCTGTTGTTATTGCCATCGTTGTCACTGCTGCTGCTATTGTCATTGTTAATTTTGTTGTTGATATTGTTGTGGCCATCCATGAAATTTCTTGTGTGTGTGTGTGTATGGGTTTGCTTTATATGTTGTATCATTATTATTAAGGAAACAAGCTGGCAGAATTGCTGCTCTTCATCCCTTTTAGATCTTGGTGTTTCTCAATTTTAAAACTTCTTTGGTATCCATTCTATTTATTATCATATGATATTGCAAAGTCTTTTATTTTACACTGTTTTCTTTTATCCTCTATAATGATATCTAGTCTTCATGCTTCAATAATATGGTCAATTTTTCTGGGGAAATCCTATATAATTCTGTAATTCTTATTCTTTATCATAGCCTCTGGTTTGTATTCATGCTACTCTTATGCTACTTTGAATCCACACTCTTGGCTAATGTCCCGATGCACACTTCTACTAGCATAATCTTGTTTGTGATTATACTCTTTTGGTACTAGATTACTGTATCAACTTAAGAAATGGTTGAAACTTTCCTCTCCTTTTCCACAGATTTTCCATTTCCCCTCTGACTGAGTTTTATCAATCTTTGTTTTTATCTGTTATTATTGTTGATGTCAGTATTATTATTAACTTTCAGTGTAAAGTTGCCATTTTGACTTACCCTTCAAAGCACAATTTATTTCAAGCATTATCAAATGACAAAATTCTTGGAAGCATTTCACCCATCTTTATGTTCTGAGTTGAGCACTAGGGTTGATGTAATGAACTAGCCCCCATCAACAAAAATATTTCAGGCCCTATGCTATTATTAGAAAGGATCATTACTCTCAGTATGCACCTCATATCCTTGGTGGTTAGGGTAATCTTGGATCTGTGAGATCCTTGATTGGCGCTAGTTGGAATTTCTCCTGTATCAGGAGGACTGCCTCATTCATGTTATCACATACTTTGTAGTCTATTCTTTTATTCTTTTACTTGTTTCAGTCAACTGACTGCGGCCATGCTGGAGCACCACATTTAGTCAAAAAAAATCAACCCCAGGACTTATTTTTTGTAAGCCTAGTACTTATTTTATCAGCCTCTTTTGCTGAACAGCTAAGTTACAGGAATATAAACACACCAACATCGGTTGCCAAGCGATGGTGGGGGGACAAACACAGACACATAAATACATACGTACATACATATATATATATATATATATATATATATATATATATATACACATATGATGGGCTCCTTTCAGTTTCCTTCTACCAAATTCACTCACAAGGCTTTGATCAGCCCGAGGCTATAGTAGAAGACCAAGGTGCCATGCCATGCAGTGGGACTGAACCTGGAACCCTGTGGCTGGGAAGCAAGCTTCTTGCCACACAGCTACTTCTGCACCTATATCACATTTCACTGTATTTTCCATTTCTTTCTCCCCATCCTTTATGTAAATCCCCATGCAAATTGCTTTCAGTCTTGCCCTGCAGCCAATAAAATAACTTGTAGAATCAATAGCATACTAGGCAAAATACTTAGAAGCTTTTCTGAGTTCAAATTTTGCTACGGTCAACTTTGCCTTTCATCCTTTTGGGTGGGGTCAATAAAATAAGCACCAGTTGAGCACAGGGTTTGTGCTAGTCTTCTCCTCCAAAATTTCAGGCCTTGTGCCTTTAGTAGAAAGGATTATTATTGTTAATAGCTGGCCCTGTGCCATCAAAAATGATGGCTAATTGTAGTATTTTATATATAAACTAGTATTATAACCCGATTTCATTCGGGTCTACTCGGGCCACATTTTAAAGATGAGGAATTTTTTTAAAAAATGAAAATTTTATCAAAAATTAAAAAGAAAATGAGGGCAAAAAGCATTCATTTTTTCACAATGAAAAATCGTTTCCTAGTGGCCGGAATTTTGTGACAAAATGTATGTTTATTAAGCACAACAGCCTGCAGTGCATGCCACTGGGCATTAAAAAACCTACAGGGGCTCTTGGCCCCCTTGAATCAATTAAAAAAATCACTCTTTTTGCCATAACAACCACATCTTTATAGCTTGTGAATTTTAACCATCACGGATCTCATCCTCATCACACATATAGTATCCCTGCCAATTTTCAGCTCAATCCTAGCCTCAGTTTGGCCGCCATTAACCGTCAAAGCAAAATGTGCATACAATTTTCGTCCAAGGACTGTTTTATAGATATACATATAGATGGTAAATCAAATTAATACACTTGTCAATGTTATCTAGTGGTTGTCTTTTGAGATGTGACATCGATCATCGTTTGTTACTGAAAGAATGCTGGTTCACACATACAAACGGTTTCATACTTCCCTTGTACATGCACACACATACACGCATATACCCACACAGAGATGAAACACTGTTTGATTTTCCTTTTCAGCATTGAATGTTCACCATCTCACTTCCATTGCACACACACACACTCAAACATTCACATACCTCCCTTTTACATATGTAAACACCTACTCACACAGAGTTGAAACACTCCTACTACCAGTTTGCCATCACCCCTTCCTTCCTTATTCATCTACCACCTCTTCCTTTCTCATTTATATGTTGTGACAGAGAAAAACACAAGAGTATTATTAAAGTAGATTTTTAAGGAGGCAAGCTGGTTGAATTTTTATCGTACTGAACAAAATGTTTTGTGGATGTTCTTCAGGCTTAACATTCTGAGTTCAAATTCTGCTAAGGTCAACTTTGCCTTTCATTCTTTGAACGTTGATAAAATAAGTACCATTTAAGTACTGAAGTCGACTACATCAACTAACTGCCCTCCCTCCCAAAAAATTTCAGGCCTTGCATCAAAATATAAAAGCATTATTACTTTCAGTGGTGGATTGCCAAAATTGCTGGAATATTGGATTAAATGCTTTGCAGTATTTCTGCCAGCACTTCGAGTTCTGAGTTCACATTCCATGTAGCTTAACTTGGCTTTTCATAAAATAACACTCATTACTAGGATTGGTGATATAGACTTACCCCTATCATTAAAAACTGCTGGCCTTGTGTCAAAATTTTAAGCCATTGTTATTATTGTCTTATTTTAAAGATAGTTTGCTGGCAGCATTGTTTGCGCTTCAGACAAAATTCCTTGCAAAATTTTCTTCTGGCTTTTTGCTTTCTCTGCGTTCAAATACTGCCAAAGTTAACTTATAAGATAAAACAAAGTACCAGTCAAATAACTAACTAAACATCTCCCCTTGAATCATTGGCTTTTTTCGAAAATTTGAAACCATTATTACCTCCACCTTAGTGAAGGCAGAGGTATTGTTTTCAGTCATGTTTGTTAGTTTGTATGTGGACAAGATATCTCAAGAACCATTGGATGGATTCGGATGAAACTTTCAGGGATGTTTGGCCTCATGACTGGCACAAACTGATTAGATTTTGGGATTGATCTGGTGCCGGACAAGGATTCTAGATTATTTTTCCTGTTTTTTTGCTTAATTTTTGAGAGCGGTCGGGTTCGTTTTTAGTATTCTCATTTGTGAGAGCAATCGAGTTTATTTCAGGTAGCCTCATTTAAAAAATCATTTCTGGCTAATGGTTAAGAGGACGTTGGTGTTGCCTTGGCAGAGGTTTGTGCTCCCTGAATGCTCTTGTTATTATTGCTTTGGGGAGGAGGCCAGTCGATTAGATCAACCCCAGTATGCAACTGGTACTTAATTTATTGACCCCAAAAGGATGAAAGGCAAAGTTGACCTCAGCAGAATTTGAACTCAGAATGTAAAGACAGATGAAATAACACTGAGCATTTCGCCCGGTGTGCCATCGTTTCTGCCAGCTTGCTGCTTTTTGCAGAAGATATAATGGCACAAAAATAGCCAGGTTTAGAATATAACCAACATACAAAAGATAGGTTGCTAGTGAAATTAATATTAAGGCTGCATCAAGGTGGCAAGCTGGCAGAATTGTTAGCACGCCAGGCAAAATGCTTAGCGGTATTTTGTCTGGCACTATGGTCTGAGTTCAAATTCCTCCAAGGTCAACTTTGCCTTTCTTCCCTTCAGAGTCAATAAATCAAGTACCAGTTGAGTATTGGGGTCGATGTGATCGACTGTCCCTCTCCCCATAAAATCCAGGCCGTTTGCCTATAGTAGAAAGAATATTAAGATAGCATATCAAACTTAAAAGAATACCCCAGTGGTGATGGTGTATTTTGACATCAAATACCTTGAAAAATACCCACTGGTGCATTTAGTTCAAATTCTAATGAAGTTAACTTTGCTTTTCATCATTCTGGGGTTGGGAATTGACAGAATAAGTACTTGTTGAGTGCTGGAGTCTTTCTAATCAGCTGTTCCAAATTTGGAGCCTTGAGCCTATGTTAGAAATTGTCTGAGTTTCCATCAAACAACTTCCACTAACAAAGTGTTGGTCAAATTGAAGCTCTAACAGAAGGCATTTGTTGAAAATGATGTGTAGAGGGATAGACTACAGAACCATATGGATGAAACAAACTTCTTATCCATACAGCCATGTTGTAAATTTTTCAGCTACGATGCAAATTTTTTCAAAAGTCTTTTATTAAATAATAATCAAAATGGCACTAAACATTAAAAGAAATATTTTCTCCATTCTTTTTCCCATGTAGATTGAAAACTTTATCATTAGATGCAATTATTATCTTATTTTGTGACCATTAAATCTCTCTCAGGATTTATTCTAAAAGCAATGTTTCAGATATTCAAAGCAATATTTTAGATATTCAACAAATACTATATTTCAGAATTCCCCTGAGGAATATATTTATTTTATATGTTCAGATTTACATATATTATATGCTATTTTTAAATTGGTAGACATATATCATAATATCATGATTATTTAAAATCTCCATCTTTATAACTGAAAGCATCAATCTTATTCTTTCTAGAAGTAAGAACAAACTCCGCAGTAAATTTAACTGGGAAAGAAACATCATTTAGAGCTAAATTATTTTAGTAAGAAATGATCGACAGCCATTTGGTAAGATCTAGATATAGAGATTGACATCAAATAACTAAGCGACAGCATTTAGAATGTTGAATGTTGTCAAGACTAAATTAAGATCTAATAGATTAAAAGAATGAAATTTGCTTTTTATCCTCATTCATCATCATTACTAGTTAAATACCTGTATTTTTATGCTGACATAGGTAATCAGATCAGGTTTTCCTGTCTCACCCAGTCTCACCCAATCTCACCTTGAGTATCACTCTGTATCACAATAGTTCATTATGTAGAGGTAGATTTATTCTCTTTACATCTCTTATTATTTAACTGAGTTTTCCTTGACTTAATCCATTGCCTGCTTCATAAAATGTTACGGATGATATATGATACCCTACAATTAGCAAAGAAAAAAAGTGCTTTCAATAAATCATGAACATGGCTAGGTGCAGGCATGGCTGCATGGTAAGATGTTTGCTTAACAACCATATGGTTCCAGGTTCAGTTCCACTATGACACCTGGGCAAGTGTCTTCTATTATAGCCTCAAGCTGACCAACGCCTTGTGAGTGGATGTGGTAGATGGAAACTGAAAGAAGCCTGTTGTAAATATATATATATATATATATATAGTGTATTGTTCTGTGGTGGTAAAATCAACAAAAAGTACTCCATCTGGTGAGAGACAAATATTATTTAATAAGCACAATATATGTTTTTATGTGTTACTATTAGTTTCATGTGCTGAGAGTATGCCAGAGTCTCTGATAATTGTGCTAGGTCACCAGATGTGTTAAAAAATGTCTGGCATACTCTCAGCACATGAAACTTATAGTAGCACTTAGAAACATATATTGTGTTTATTAAATATCTATAAACATGATCAACCACATATACTGAATGTAAAAGCATCATGTTTTTGTTGATAAGCTGTGATTTGGCATGGTGGAGAATACTCTCTCAAAATGCCGGGTGTTAAAACACCTGAAAGTCATGGACAGGTGAGTTAGAAAAGCATATATCTATTTACAAAGGCGGCAGGCTGGCAAAAATGTTAGCCCGCTGAGTGAAATGCTTAGCAGTATTTCATCTGTCTTTTCAACCTCAGCGGAATTTGAACTCTCTGAGTTCAAATTCCGCTGAGGTTGACTTTGCCTTTCATCCTTTTGGGGTTGATAAATTAAGTACCAGTTGCATACTGCAATCGATCTAATCGACAGGCCTCCTCCCCCAAAATTTCAGGCCTTGTGCCAAGAGCAGAAAAGACTATTCCAGTTTTTTTTATAGTTTCCTTTAGGTCTTTCAAATTGAGCCAATTCTTCTTTTTAAGATATTTCCCTGAATGCATACTTCTGATGTTGTTCATATTTGTTTCCTAGATTAGAATAATCTGAAGGAAGCAAATTTTCTTATCTTAATCTGATTTTCTTATTACTAAAGAAAGTAGATAGAAAAGAAAAGATTCATTCCAGATGTATTTAAATTTTTTTAATATATCAAAAGCAACTTGTTAGTTTCAGATTTTACATAAAATTTGTTGAAATGCAATAAATCAAGATAACTAACATTTCAGTGTGTAAAAGTATATTCACAGTTAAATTAATGTTAATATGTTTACTGCAGAACACATAAAAAAGCTCATTAAAAAATGATTATGTGATGAGAAAAGACAACTCAATGACTGATGATATTTTGATAATTTTTGCAAGTATGGGAGTCAACTTTATATTTGTTTCAGTCTTATTACAACCTCGTCAGAAAAATATAGACTTTCCCCCTTGTGATGAAGTAGGGATGGGAAACTAACTAAACAGAGGTACAATATTGTTCATAAATAGATGAAAAGGCAAGAAAAATTAGCATATTATGAATGATTTCCCTCAAGAATTTTTTAATATTTATAATTTAATATGTATAACATATTTTGGTGCAGGATTGCTGAGGAGTTGAGAAGTTTGCTTGCAATCACATGGTTCTGGGTTCACTCCCACTGCATGACACCTTGAGAAAGTATCTTCCGTCAGCCCTGGGCTGATGAAAGCTTAATGGATTGTAGACAGGAAAAAAATGAAAGAATCCTATTTGTCTCTTTCTCTCTCTCTCTCTCTCACACACATACACACACAGGTATGTATATATAGATGTATGTGTGTATGCGTGCACATGTCTGTGTGTTTATTTAGATTTGTGCTCTATGAAAGTCACAATTTACTACCTGTGTTGTCTCTTCTGTCAATAAATCATCTGCTTGCTTTGTACCTTCAAAAACATGTGAAATAAAAGTTCCCTTATTTAAAAATATAGATAACGGCAGTGCCCCAGCATGGCCGCAGCTCTCAAGCTGAAGCTAATAAAAAAACAACGTTTTGTAAACAAACCTTCTCTGTAAAGTAATAAAATTCAAAAAACAAAAGCAAAACAGAAGTTAGCCACAGGAAGGGTGTTGGATGTAGAACACTACCTCGGTAATATGTTTATGTGTTTTATTGGAGTAACTCCTTTAATGTCAGTGTGCGAAATACTGAATCACTGCAGCTCTTTTTGCACATCTACATTTGTTTTATATTTATATTTTGTTTATTTTTGTTTTGTTTTAGTCTTGTCTTGAATCCTAGAATTCATCTGGTTAGTTACCCTGCTTACATGGTGTACAAGTGATTGAGATCACAAAATTCCCTATGAACAGGATGCTGATCTGTCACAAAATTACTCATTTACATGAGGATTAAGTGCTTTGCTCTAGGAGACAATGCACCATGCAGTCTGGAAATTGAAACCACAATCTTGCATTTGCAAGTGCAACACCCTGACCACCAGGCTGCGTGCTTTCACTTAAACTGACTCAGATAAAACTTAGCATTCATCAACACTTTAGCATTCCAGCTGGTCATATCTGGCCTAAATATTCTACTGTTTTATGTTCAAACCAGCCAGATGCAACCTCTCACACCTACCCTGCAATGTCCTTCTAAAAATAAGCAATCACATCATGAAAATCTCAAAGTTACAAGATGATGCATGATTATTTCAAAACAATACTTTTTTTAAACTTTTTTACTTGTTTCAGTCATTTGACTATGGCCATGCTGGAGTACCGCCTTTAGTCGAGCAAATCGATCCCAGGACTTATTCTTTGTAAGCCTAGTACTTATTCGATCGGTCTCTTTTGCTGAACCGCTAAGTTATGGGGACATAAACACACTAGCATCAGTTATCAAGCGATGTTGGGGGGGACAAACACAGACGCACAAGCATAGACACACATACATACATATATACGATGGGCTTCTTTCAGTTTCCGTCTACCAAATCTACTCAGAAGGTTTTGGTCGGCCTGAGGCTATAGTAGAAGACACTTGCCCAAGGTGCCATGCAGTGGGACTGAACCCGGAACCATGTGGTTGGAAAGCAAGCTACTTACCACACAGCCACCCCTACATCAATGTGAATAAAACAAAAACGTTTCATTTGACAAAATAATCTGAATACTAAAGGGTTAATATGGCAAAATATTCAACTATTTCTGGAGATGGTTAGTAAACCTTGGTGACCATTTCAATGAGATTTCTTCCATTGCTATCACTATCCATGTAAAATCTCAAGCATTCATAGATCTTTGTTGTTTCATTGGGAAATTCAATGTTATTTTGCTGTTGACATCACATACAAACATGGGAATCCATCTATTGCTGTTGCTGCTGCTGCTGCTGTTGTTGTTGTATAGCCCTGGGTCTAGCCTGATCAAGCAAACCTATATGAATCTATCCATGTATATCCAATATATCCACTTGTGAGGGTATAAATATTGCTTTGCAAAATTTTATTCCTTGGAGGATAGCACATAAAAATTATATTGAGGATATCTAGACACCTTCATTCTAAACTCCTTATATTAAAGATTTATCATCTTTTCTAAACAGCCAATAGAGTGAGTTATGGCTTTCTCCAAGAATGATAAAGGATATTGGAATTTCTTTTCAGTTTATCTGTGGTTGTGTAACTTTAATTGATTTATTCTCATGTCATACCAAACACTAGTTATTTTGTGGCTTTGCTTTGAGAATAAAAATACATCAGTCACTATTCTGTGAAATGTATTGAACAGATGTATTTTCTCAGCACTGCTGAACAGCTTTTCAGGATTTAAATATTACTCCTTTCATCAACTTGTCCCTTCCTCTCACCATTATTTTCACTTCCTTGGTCTGAAAGAAATGGATGTGCCCATGGCATTTGCAGGCTCTTTGAGACTGGTGAGATACTGTGTGGATATGATAGGTGCAGGCATGGAATTTGCTTTCAAACCATGTGATTTGGGGGTTCAATCCCACTGTGTGTGACACCTTGGGCAAGTCTCTTTTACTATCACCCTGAGTTGACTAAGCCTTTTGAGTAGATTTGACAGATGAAAACTAAAAGAAGCCCAATCTATATGTATGTGTGTGTATATATATAAATATATATATGTACACAAATATATATATATATATATGTATACATATGCATACTTATATATGTGTGTGTGTATATATATATCATCATCATCATCATCATCATCATTTAACGTCCGCTTTCCATGCTGGCATGGGTTGGATGGTTTGATTGAGGGCTGGTGAGCTAGAGGCTGCACTAGGCTCAGTCTAGTCTGGCAAAGTTTCTACAGCTGGATGCCCTTCCTAATGCCAACCACTCTGAGAGTGTAGTGGGTGCTTTTACGTGCCACCAGTACGAGGGCCAGTCAGGCGGTTCTGGCAACGACCACGCTCACACTCAAAAGGTGTTTTTAAATGCTACCTGCATGGGAGCTAGTCTGGCGGCACTGGCAACAACCACGCTCAAATGTTGTTTTTCACGTGCCACCAGCACAGGAGCCAATCCGTGGCCCTGACAACAGTCGCGCTCGGATGTGCTTTTAACGTTCCAATGGCACGAGTGCCAATCAAATGGTCCTGTCATTGGTCACATCAGCGATTTTGGTTTGTTTACACTTGCCTCAATAGGTCTTTCCTTCTTTCTTTTCTCTTTCCTTACGCAAAGTATCCTTTCTCTCCCTCTTCGTTACTTTGATAACATCCTTAAACAATGCGTTCCTCTTCTCCCCACTTACCGCTTTCTTTCGCTTGCTGTTACGTTTAGGATCCTTATTATTTTCTTTTTCTTTCCCCCCTCTCTACGTTTAAGACATATTTCCTATCTATCTTGTCTGTTATAACTGACTTCTATATGTATACATCAAGAGATTTTCGTATGCGGGCATGGCTGTGTGCATGTATGTATATGTGTATTTGTGCGTATATTCATGTATTACATATATATGCCTGTATATATATGTAACTATGTGCATGCATCTGTGTATTTTGATGTATATATGTATATTATAGATGGTCTAGTATGGGTAGATACTGTTGTAAAATATTTATGTAATGCAGCGTGAAAATTTTAATGTATTGACTTATAAGTTCGTATATAATTATTTACAATATGTATTTTGAATCCACTCTTTGATTTAAGGTTTTCTTCGAGTTTACAATAGGATGAATTTATATTGAATTCATTTATTTTGTTCATTGCATGCTTAAGACCGTTAATTGAAATGACCAATGAAACATCCATTTTTAAAGGTGTATCGTTATTTCTGTTCCATTTTAACAAAACTGTTCAATGAACGGGAACGTGAAACTCTGAGTAACAGCTTTTGTTATATTTCTGCTGTTTTTAAATAAAACATATTACTCTACCTCTGGTATTTGAGTACTCTTTTTTCCACCTGGTCTCACATCTATGTGCTTACTCTAGTATATGTGTGTTTGTATGTGTGTGTGTGTGTGTGCAATGTAGGAGTGTGTGTGTTCATAAGTTCAATGTGCGTGTGTTTGTGCTTCCTAATTTCAGCATCATGAGATAGTAATAAATGAGCATCATTATCATACAAATAGTGTCCCTTGCTTCAAATATTCTGTGAAAGCATGTCCAGCTATGTGGAAATATTACCATACTTAGGAACAGGTTTGGGTTGGCAATGAGAATGGCATCCAGCTATTGAAAATATGCCTCAATGAATTCCATCAGACCCATGCAAGCACAGAACAGTGGAAGATAAAACACTTGATGTTGATGATGATGGAGATAATGATGACAATGACAGCAACGCCAACAAGAACAAGGAGGAGAATAAGTAATGTTTATATCATTTTTTTTTTGTTTAGCATTAGGCTAGGCCTGATGAAGAAGAACTATGATTAAGGACATTCCAGTCTTGACCATCCCACTGTATATCCAGGCCTAGTACTCCATATACTTAGGGTGTGGTCTTAAGTGAGATTTATTTGCTATTTCTTGCAGGTTCAGTGATTATGTAGAAGACAGCTACATTGGCTCATAGCTGAATTATTTGAGAGCTGCATTGAGATCTACATATGAGCGACATTGGCTCATATCTGAATGAGTGGACAAGTTTTGTAGTATCATGAGACAGGTGTGACTATTTTTCTGTCAACTAATCCTCTTCTGTCTTTGCGCATCTTCAAAGATGTTGAATAAGAGATCCTTTACTTGGAAAATAGGTAAGGCTTAAAAACAAGATGGAACATTTGGCAGACAAATAATAGTGGTGGTGGCAGTGGTGATGGTGGTGGCAGTGATGGTGTTGGCGAAACATTGGTGGCAACAGCAGCAGCAGCCATTCAAGAATTTGGACTTGGAAATCTCCATTTCCAGCAACTTCAAGAGCCACCTCCCAGTGGTGTCGGGTGTCAACGAAGAGCCCTCGACTACAACAAGAGGACCAAAGTTTTTTTTTTTCCAAGGTCTGGGGTCTCCCGCCCCTAAGCCCTAGACCATCACCTAATCACCCTTAACAACAACAACAACAGCAGCAGCAGCAGCAGTAGTCGGCAGTGATGTTACTCTCATGCATGCACAAATATACAAATATCATCAGACATGCAACATGTATAAAACTTTAATAGACATATGACTTTCATAGACATTATCCTTGGTTATAATTTTTAACATTAATCTTCAATATGAAAAATTATTTACATAAAACAAAAAAAAACCCAAAATAACCTATAATTTCTTCTATTTAAACCTCCATAAATAAAAAATAAATATGTCAGTATTCTATTTTTGGAAATTAATTTCAAATCAATTATAGATAATGTAGCATTTTGCTAGATTCTATTTGCAACCAACAATTCTTGAAGTTTTTATTATCTATTCTTAGTAAATATATTCTTTTCTTTATTGCTATGTGAACAATTTCATCCGTATAAGCAAAGAATTTGTGAAAACAAAGCTATGTATTGCTAGAAAAGATTTTCTAATAATTTGGTTTGTAGAATAATACAAGTTACTATACTACTTAACAGCTTCGGGCTACTATCATTTTATTGATTGCAAGAATGTGTGAGGGAAAAGAGAAGAAAAGAAAGAAAGAAAAGAAAGAAAGAAAGAGAGAGAGAGAGAGATGAACAGTGAGTGGAAAAGTAAAAGGAATAGCAAGGATGAAGAAGAAAGAATATAGTTATATTAGAGGATATATATATATATATATATATATATATATATATATATATATGTATGTATGTAAGTATATATGTATGTATACACATGCACACATATATATGTACATATACATACATATATATATATACACACACATATATATATATATATATATACACACATACATACATACATACATACACACATATATATCATCATCATCATTTACCATCCGCTTTCCATGCTAGCATGTATATATATATATATATATATATATATATATATATATATATACACACACATACACACACACAGACACACACACAGACACACACACACACATACACACACATATATATAAGTACATATCTACATATATAAATATATTTTCCTCTGATATAACTGTCTATATATGTGTGTATGAGTATGTGTGTATTTATGCATGTATGTATGTTTATGTATTATGTATGTATGTATGTATTATGTATGTATCTACGTGCATATATATGCAAGCATGTACGTATGTATGTGTGTGTGTGTACGTATGTGTTCACTAACACTCACATACAGTGAGAGAGAGAGAGAAAGAGAAAGAGAAAGAGAAAGAGAGAAGATGAAGAAGAAAGGTAGCTTAGATAAATATGAGAATGTGCAAAAGGTGTGATTGATAGACTGAAATGAGCAGGTAAATAACAGAGATATATGACTGAGAGGGAGGACAGGATAAGAGCAGAATACTTAAAGCGAGGGAGAATATGGTATGGAAAAGATTAGAAGTTATTCTAAATGAAACCAAAGTAATGTATATAGTAATATATATGTATGTATATATATATATATGTATATATATGTATGTATATGTATGTATACATGTATATATCTATATATCTGTATGTATATCCATCTATTTGTCTCTCTCTCTCTCTCTACATATATATATATGTGTATTTAATATTGCATGTATGTGTGTATACGTAGATAGATAGATAGATAGATAGATACATACATACATACATACATACATACACACATAGATACATACATACACACACACATATAGGTCAGAACATTTTATAAACAATAATGCACACATGCACACATACACACACATACACACACGCACACACGCGCACACACACACACACACCACATTTTCTCTCTCTCTCTTCCTCTCTCTCTAACATACACATGTACTTCCACAGTCTTGGAAAGTATTTGTCTTTTGTGAAAAATAAAAGTATGATATAGACTAATATTTCATCAGATAAGTTACTAATTCAATGGAATTTGTAAGCAACTTTCCTGAAACAAGATGCAAAAATATATATTAATAGAGTAAAGTGCTCTGCAACCTATATTCCAAGTACATTGACACAATGGAAAAACTAAAAGAAAAGTAGAGTTCCTATTCCTTGCAAAAAGAGATCAATAACCAATTGGGAAACCTACAATTGTCATAGCAATCCTATATGTGTATCTGTGATAGATTTTTATTACTCCTGATTTGGTGCCAACTTTAAAATACTCTAAACTACTTCCGATTCAACTGTGTTTCCTGGATTCTGCAACGCAGACCGCTTGAGTAGAAACCTAACAGATAAACTTACCTCTCATCAATAGACAAGAGAATGGAGGTATTTATTACAGACTACGGCTGTACTTTCTTCAGACAATGTTATTGGCAGCCAAAAGAACTGTAATCTTCACTAGAAATGGTGCAATTTAACTGTCATGCCATCTTAATAAATTCACTGTTCTTATTATATAAAAGGCGGTGCTGTTATTCTACATATACTTTTCTGAATACTAAACAGTTTTCGATAACAATCATTATTTTCATTACCATCATTATCATCATCGTTATTGTAAATCAATTTTTTTATACCAAAATACAATGAAGGTAGATGCTGGACTGAGAAACAAGAAGCAGAAAATAAACTTATACTCTTTATCAGAAAACATAAAGTAACTATCATTATACATACATACATACATACATATGTGTGTATATATATATATATATATATATATATATATATATATATATATATATATATATATATATGTGTGTGTGTGTGTGTGTGTGTATGTGTGCTTATGCGTGTTTGTGATTGTGTATGTGTGTGTTAATGAATCATTTATTGATGTCTACCATTAAGTGACAGGTAGTTATTTCTCTTAGCGGAGCTGTGAAAAAAAGCATTAGACGTCATTCATGATGAAATTACATGAAGCGCTTCCCTTATAAATATCTTTAACTCTGTTTGTTACTTGTATGCTGACTATATCTTCAGAGCAACCTGAAATGTGGTCGTTTCCAAACCACAAAGTTTCTGGTTCAGTCTCACTACATGGCACCTTGTCCAAGTGTCTTCTGTTATAACCCCTAGCTGACCAAAGCCTTGTGAGCAGATTAGGTGTCTGGAAACTGAAAGAATTATGCCATTTATATATATATATAAATATTCCGAGATGTAACCACATGTGGACTGTTGGTGATTTTTTTCTTCTGTCTTCCTTTTCTCTTGGACTTTCCTCTGTCTACTGTTTCTGAAGAAGAGCTTTGCTCGAAACGTAAAACTCCCTTTATTTACTTTTCTGAGCGTCTTATTAATACGTTGTTGTTTTCTTTTTATTAATTACACACACACACACACACACACACACATACACACACACACATGATGAAATGTATAGAAGCGTGGTGTTATATAAAGTTGTTGACTCGAATTTGATGTTTGTTCTCTAATCAATGTTTTTTGTCTCTGTCTCAATTTCATTTGAGCACTTCTTTCTTGTAGTCCTATAAACCTTTATATATATATATATATATATATATATATATATATATATATACATGCACAAACACATACATATATATATGCATTTGTATGTGTATGTCTTTACCTTAACTTTGTGCAATACTTGGAGATTTGGAAATAGATGAGAGTGTGAGAGTTAAATATGCAATGAAACCTGACATGGATTTAAACCAAAGACTGCATGAAATAATTGTTCAGTACCCAATAAGAGTGGTTCTCAATGTTTTTCACTTTATAATGTACTGTGGGTTAAAATTAAGAACAAGAACTATTGGTGCATTTCAGTTGGAAAGTTAAAAATGAATCTATGTTTTAACCCTTTAATGTTCGTGTTATTCTGCCAAAATTAATCCTTTTTTATCCACATTGTTTTGAACTAATCATGCATTATCTTGTAGCTATAAGATTTTGATGAGGTAGCTGTTAATTTTTAAAACAATATTGTAGGATTGGCCTGAGAGACCAGATCTGGCCAGTTTGAACATAAAACAGGCAGAATACTTCTGGCCGGATATGGCCGGTTTAAATGTTAATGGGTTAAACCTCAAAATTTAGGTTAAAATATAGAAAATTATTGCATGTCTTGTTTTATGATTCATATTTGTATCTAAGACAGCCAGATGGAAGAATTATTAGCATGTTGGATAAAATGCTAAGCAGCATTTCTTCTGGTTCTTTACATTCTGCCGAGTCTGACTTTGATTTTTATCCTTTCAGGGTCGATAACATAAAGTGCTATTCAAGTGCTGAGCTTGACATAATTAACTTTTTCCTCCTCTTAAAATTTCTGTCATGTGCCAAAATTAGAAAGAATTATTCATACTTGTACATAAGAAAATTATAGAAAACAAAATATTTTTTAAGAGGCATTAGCATGGATTTTCTTAAGCCTTAAATTATATTTTCTAAAAAGTCTGTGATGCACTTTGACCCCAGTGGTGGCATCCCAGGGTGATGCAGAACACTGTTTGAGAATTGTTGCTGTACAAACTCAGCAATTACACATCTACAGTCATATTTATATAAATATATGTAGAAAATATAATACCATATATATATATATATAGAAAGAAAGGCAGTATTGTAAAAGCAACTTGAACAAGTCTGAGTGGATAGGAGAGGTTAAAGTGAAGTAGGGTGAGAAAGGTCAATTATGTTTAAAAGGTTGAAAGATATTTTTGGTTTCTGAATATGGCAAAGTCTATCACTGTACATATATGCAAGTTTGGAAGCCAAGAACTTGAAGTTCAGTGTTTGTGAAAGAAAATATTTCAAGGATGTGCTGCATATGATAATTTTAGATAGAAATTTGTAGCAACAGCCAAAGAATTATGACTTGCCTCAACATACTTAACTATGATACAACTTAAGTAATTTTTAACTTTCAGGTAACCATGAATAAGAATTTGGTAGGAAAATTGTTTTTATGCTCAGAAATCATTTTCATTCTTTTGTATGTTAGACAGATACTTATGCATACAGACACACAGGCACGTGCATACACACTCATATACAGACACATAACATCTCTATCTCTTTCTCTCTTTTTCTCCTTTTATATCTATATATATTATGTATCTAAGCACAGTCATAGCTGTGTGGTAAGAAGCTTGCTTTCCAACTACATGATTTGGGATCCAGTCACACTGAGTAGCACCTTGGATCCTATAGCTTTGTGCCAACCAAAGCCTTGGGAATGGATTTGGTAGACAGAAACTGAAAGAAGCCCATCATGTATTTATCTATCTATCTATCTATCTATCTATCTATCTATCTATCTATCTATCTATCTATCTATCTATCTATCTATCTATCTATCTATCTATCTAACTATATATATATATATATATATATATAACCCATGCTAGCATGGAAAACGGACGCTAAACGATGATGATGATGATGATGATGATATATATATATATATATATATACATGATAGGTGCAGGAATGGCTGTGTAGTAAGTAGCTTGCCACACATGGCTCTGGGTTCAGCCCCACTGCATGGAATCCTGGGCAAGTGTCATCTACTATAGCTTCAGGCTGACCAAAGCCTTGTGAGTGGACTTGGTAGACGGAAACTGAAAGATGCCCATCGTATATATATATATATATATATATATATATATATATATATAAAATGAGATAGGGGTTGTAAATTCAACCCTCCATGGGATAACATATATCCAATATACTGCTAGATAAGTACCCAACAAAGCTAATACATAAATGTTAAGAATTGCGATGCAATTAATTCATTTACTATATTAGGTGGGCAACGGTAAAATTATTTTTACCATAAATTAATAATACAAAATGAGAAAATGGAGAAATATATCTAAATCATTCATCAACTATCAGATAATACCGAATCATATACTTTATTAAAACAATAAAGTATATAAAACAATAAAGTTTTAATAAAGTATATGATTCGGTATTATCTGATAGTTGATGAATGATTTAGATATATTTCTCCATTTTCTCATTTTGTATATATATATATATATATATATATATATTGGAGTGGTTGGCATTAGGAAGGGCATGCAGCTGTAGAAACCATGTCAAATCAGACTGGGGTCTGGTGAGCCCTCAGCTTACCGACCCTGTTCACACCGTCCAGCCCATGGACAATGGATGCACAGCTTGATAACTGATCTAGCGTGTTTACATCCCTGTAACTTAGTGGTTCAGCAAAAGAGATTGATAGTATTAGTACCAGGCTTTAAAAAAAAATGTACTGGGGTTGATTCATTCAAGTAAAAATTCTTCAAGTCAGTGCCCCAGCATGGCTGCTGTCTAATGATTGAAACAAGTAAAAGAAAGGCAAAAAAAAGACATGCATATTACAATTTTCTTAATCATATAATTTTGGGTCATCTCATAAATAATGCAGTTTTTTTTTTCAATTGCTTGAACTAAAAGTTGGAGGGAGATGGGATAAACTACCTGCATCAACTTGCTATAAAAGCAGCAAGTAATTTTACATTGTACTTAATGCAAGTTTTGAAGAGTGCAGTTTGATTTTAACAGTTATTTTTTTGAAGCTATGATATTTGGCATATTTTGCTTTATGAGATCAATAAAGGCAACAATGCAACGGAAAGTGCAAGGAATATCAATGCAGTATATGGGGATCAGACAATAAGTGCAAGCCAGTATCAACGGTGGTTCCAGAAATTCCAGTCCGGAAACTACAGCCTAGAAGACGAACCTCATTCTGGAAGATCTGTAGGGCTTGATAAGAATGTCCTACAAACCTTGGTGGAACAAAATCCCATCATAACTGTTGGATTTGGTCATTCAATCATTCATCGACATCTGTGCTACCACTGGAAAAGTCAGCAAATTGGGTCAATGGGTTCCTCACAAACTTTCCAAGGCTAATTGCATGCAGAGAGTGAATGTGTGCTCTTCTTTGCTGTCATATTTCATGAACAAACCTTTTTGGACTGAATAGTGACTGGTGACAAGAAATGGATTCTCTATAAAAATGTCAAGTGCTGGAGACAGTGGGTAGGGAAAGCAGAAACACCAGCACTCCAGGCTAAAGAAGGTCTTTGCCCACATAAGGTGCTGTTATCTGTTTGATGGGATATGAAAGGTTTAGTCCATTTTGAACTTTTAAACCCAAACCAAACGATAACAAAGGAAATCTACTGTGAGCAGCTTGAGCAGTTTAAGTCAGTGCTAGAAGAAAAATGACCGTCTTTGGTTTCAAGACGAAAGGTGTTCTTCCATCATGATAATGCTTGGCTACATACAGCAAGGATGACATTCCAAAGGCCAGATGAATTTAAATTAGAAACGATGCCCCTCCCATTATATTTGCTGGACATTGCCCCATCTGATTATCATTTATTCTGCAGTCTTCAAAATTATTTGGATGGAAAAAATATGAATTCTGCAGACAAGGTAAGAACAGTACTGGAGGAGTATTTTTCATCATGAACAAGTGAATTTTGGAAGAGGGGCCTTGCAAGTTTACAAGATAAATGGAGAGCATTGCAGAAAATGAAGGAGAGTATATTTTAGATTGAAAAAGAACTTTGTTTATCTTAATTTTGAAAAGTAAAAGAAGTATTAAAAAAAAACTGCATTATTTATGGGATGACCCAATACGTACATACATATGCATGCGTGTGTGTGTGTGTGTTTGCACTGCCTAGTCTTGAAATCATGTGATAGTTGTGAATGAGTGTTGATGTCATAGAAGTAGCGCCATTCATTTTCAGTATTCTGCAGGAACATGTCTGGCTTTGGGCAAATATTACCTTGCTTCAGAACAGATAAAGGTTGGTGACAGGAAGGACATCTTTCTGCAGAAAATCTGCCTCAATAAACTAAGCATGGAAAAGTGGACTTTAAAACAATGATAATGATGATGATGATGATGATGATGTGTGTGTATGTGCATGTGCGCATGCATGCATATGTATGTATGTATGTATATGAATACTAAATACTTGTAACGTTAATATGTCATGTGTAAGTCTTGCAGATTATAGAGATCGCATGTGAAAGAAGAGGAGGAGGAGGAAGTAGAAAATAAACAGGGGGTGGAAGAGGAGGAGAAAGCAAGAGAATAGTAGTGAGAGGAATTTGTTTTACTTAATTTTATTTTAAGATAAATATTTTTCTTTCAAATTTCTTAGTAGTCATGTCATCATTTTATATAAGCTCCTGGAAATGTCATAAAAGTTAAATTATAATTATTGAGTGTATGCCATATTTCCTGATATTATCCTTGGTGACAAAAGTATACTTCCAAAGTTACCATTCATATGACAGGCGGCATTCTAGTTCATCATAATTTACATTTATACATTGGTCTTTCTTAAACAGAATACAGGGCTAACACTTCAATTAATTACGAAATTCAAATAATTACTGTGGCTATTAAGTGGGATGCACTTATTAATTGCAAGTATCATGGGCCAATACTAAGTTCTCAATATGCAAATATATTTGGTTGTAAGTGAAAAATGTTAATTCAAACTGAATATTAATTACTTATTGGTGACCAGATGTTAAAATATGTGACATTCACTATGGAATAGCAACAAGGTTGTGGCCAGTTAATTCAATGCTCTAGTTTCAATTTATAATTTCATATATTTACAATGCTTATGCCTTTGAGCATGTTATAAAAATCACTGTAGTATTAGACATCTTGTAATTATCTTGTATTGTTGCATTAATTACTAACAGCAGAATTATGGGAAATCACAAGAGACTTGAGCACATGTGTGCTGACTTGTATTAAAACAGCTTATTATTTATTATAAAAAGTAAATGAAGCAACTTCCCTAATTTACAATTTCTTTTAAGCTACTTAGTGACCTCTCTAGTGCCAGTGTCATGTAAAAAGCACCCAATATAGTGCACTATGTGAAGTAAGTGGTTGGTGTTAGAAAGAGCATTCAGCTATAGTAGTGCTCTGCAACCTTTTTTCACTTGTGGTACACTTATATTCTTTTCAAAATTTGACGGCACACCTGAACTAAAAAATATAATTAAAAGTATTGGGAAAATAATTACATTCAGGTTACACTGTGGCACACCTAGCATCACCTCGTGGCACAGCAGTGTGTTGCAGCATACCAGTCATGGAGCACTCATCATCATCATCATCATTTAACATCCGCTTTCCATGCTAGCATGGGTTGGACGATTTGACTGATGTCTGGTGAACCAGATTGCTGCACCAGACTCCAATCTGATCTGGCAGAGTTTCTACAGATGGATGCCCTTCCTAATGCCAACCACTCCAAAAGTGTAGTGGGTGCTTTTACGTGTCACTGACACGAGGGCCAGTCAGGCTGTACTGGAAACAGCTCCACTCAAATGGTGCTTTTTATGTGCCACATGAACAGGAGCCAGTCCAGCAGCATTGGCAACAACCACGCTTGAATGTTTTTTCATGTGCCACCAGCACAAGTGCTAGTAAGGTGACACAGGAAACGATCACGTTCGAATGGTGTTTTTAATGTGCCATCGGCATGGAGGCCAGCTTGTTGCTCTGGCAATGATCTCACTCGTATGGTACTCTTAGTGCTCCACTAGCACGGATGCCAGTCATCGAATTTGATTTCGAGAAACCACATCAATGCAAAAACTGGAGCTTGGTGCAGTCCTCTGGCTCAATGGGGCTTGTCAAACTGTCAAATCCATGCCAGCATGGAAAATGGATGTTAAATGATGACAATGATGATGATGATGACGATGACGATGACGACGACGACGATGATGATGGGTGGTGATGCTAAAGATATTTTGGAGTGATCTTTTGAAATTATGGATTACAGCAGTTTTCATAGTTTTCTTTGTTCATATAGTGACCATGGTGCACAATTTGAAAACATTGACTCTTTCATATTTTTATGTAGATAGTATATTTAAAAGATCAGAATGGGTTGTTACCATCAGAGAAAAATTAACACTGCAATAAACTGATATGACGTAACTATCACTTTTGATGATACATGATACCCATTTTTTACCTCTCAGCAATTATAATAACAACAATTACTACAAGTAGTAAACTTTGTCAGGCAATTCAGCACCACCGTCTGGCCCTTGGATGCCTTTCATGGAGTCCACTCTGTTGCAAGTGCTCAAACCAAATCTCTGGTTTGATGATACCTTCATCCCTGCTTCCATCCAGCATGTCTCCGAGACCCAGTAAAAGGTCATGGACCCTGCCTTCCTTCCTGACCATAAGATAAAGAAAAAACATCTCAACTACAACAATTATTATAACAATAACAACTACAACAATAGAAAGCAACTGGGTGCTGAACAACTAGGAGATTGCTGTAAGGCTAAATATGTCTGAAACCTTTTTATAATGCTAAAATCATTAAATATATCTCCCCATGGTACAAGCTTGGGTATGTGGTAAGAAGTTTGCTTCAACTCACATGGTTCTGGGTTCAGTTCTACTGTGTGGAACCTCAGGCATCTTCTACTACAGCCTCAGGCTAACCAAAGCTTTGTGAGTGGATTTGGTAGCCAGAAACTGAAAGAAGCCCATTGTGTATGTATATACATATATATATATATATATATATATATATATATGTCTTCTGCAATTTTATTTTTGGATCTTCTATATATATGAAGAATTTTCCTCTGTCTGGCTGTTTTTCTCTCTACAAAATGAAAAGTTGCATTATGGAACTGTCATTTTAATGAGATTTATTATTTATTTATTACCCGATGAGATAAATCTACACCACCGGATACTACTGTACCAGTTTTTGTATGTCCCACAAAAGGAATCGATGCTGTGTCAAAACAATTGTTGTGATTAATAATATATTCTCATATATTCCATCTTCTGTCTTTTATTTGTTATTTATATATGTATACATACACACACACACACACACACACACACATATAGACAGGGTGTTTCAAAAAATTTGATATCATTTTGCAATCTAATAACTTTGCCAGTTCTTATTCAAATGACATCAAACAGCATGTGTAGAAACAGGTCAAAATTTTATGTTTAATGTTTGATATGTTTATCTTTTCAGGTATAGAAATGACATTCACTGGAAGAGAAAAGGCATTTTGTATATTGGAGTATGCTTGAACACGGTCGAACAAGACAGTGCAGTGTACATTTGTGAGTGAGTTCCCTAAAAAGTCACCACTGGCAATGCAGATTTGGACACAGCACAAAAAAATGTGCAGTGCAAAAGGATCTGGACGACCACTAACATTAGAAGAGACAGTTGAGCAGGTTTGCCAAAAACTCTTCCAAAGCCTCAAGAAGTTCATAAGAAGAACAAGTCTGGAAACCCAGATTCCTCCAATGACAGTTTAGCATGTCCTGAGGAAATGCTTGCTAATGAAACCCTACAAGCTGCAGCTCATTCAGGCCATTACAGCAGATGACAAGTGAAAGTGCAAACATGGGGCTATATGAAGGGCCTGGTCTATGTCCACCCTCTTCTTGCAAACCTAGAGGAACTCGAGCAGAGAATTACTACCACACTAGAGACTGTTACCCAAGACATGCTGCAGCGTGTTTCGCAGGAGCTGGACAACTGACTTGACGTGTGCCATGTCTCAGGCAGTGTGCATACTGAAAATTTGTGAAATCGTTCATGGAATCCACATACCTTTGAAATTTTCATTCAAATTTTGAGGAATAGATCTTATGTTGCTCAACATTAAGCCTGTTTAGTTTCATTTGCTTTGATTCTGTAGTTTCTGTGATATTTACATCTCAAATGATATCAAATATTTTGAAACACTCTGTGTGTGTGAATGTGTGTATGTATGTATGTGTGTGTGTGTGTGTGTGTGTGTTTATATATGTATATATATATTCACACACACACATGGAGGGTTGCTGAAAAGTTCCTGGCTCTGAGTAAAAGAAAATACAGGTGGCTCAGCTAATTGTGATTTTATTCCCCTCTCAGATTCACACACTTATTGCAGTGATCCTTCAGTTTTTCTTAGTGCTGTAAAACAACTTGGAAGTTTAAGCTTCCAACCAGGCCTTTCACGACACCTTTAAAGCCCAAAACTTTTCAGCACCCCCTCGTGTGTATATAAATGTGCGTGTGTGTGTGTGTGTTGTGTGTGTGTGTGTGTGTGTGTTTGTCCTCTACCACCACTTGACAACCTGTAACTTAGCAGTCTGGCAAAATAAACTGATAAAATAAGTACCAAGTTTTAAAACATAAGTAATGGTGTTGATTTGTTCAGTTAAAATTCTTTCCAGTGGTACTCCAGCATGGCCACAGTGTAACGAGTGAAACAAGAAAACGATAGAAGTAAAGATAAATACAGGAACATCTAAGATTTATACAGCATGATATTCCATAAATTTTTGTGTATTAATGTGTGTTATTAATGCCCTCCTGAAAAATATTAGCTCACCTCAGGTGAAGTCAATGATTCATCTTTAGGGTTTTATATAAATCACTACAATTAAATTTATATCTGAATAACACTAATAATAACAACAACAACAATAATAATAATAATGAGAAGTTTAGCATGTAGAATATTTTCTTCTACGCACATATATTAATCATAAATGAATTATTGTGATAGACTGGTTAATCAGTCTATCACAATTAACAGAATTAATATTATGAAGAATATGAATTTATGATTAAATATTACAAGGTCACAAATAAGAATGTCATTAACATTCTTCTCTTGACTCATTAAATAGTTTGAAGAGGAGTGGCTGTGTGGTAAATAGCTTGCTTACCAATGACATGGTTCTGGGTTCAGTCCCACTGCATAGCACCTTGGGCAAGTGTCTTCTACTATAGCCTAGGGCTGACCAAAGCCTTGTGATTGGATTTGGTAGACAGAAACTGAAAAGAAACCTGTCTTATATATATATATATATATATATATATACTAGCAGCATAGCCCAGTGTTGCTCGGGCTTGTTTTCTTTTCAACCCTTTAGAATTGAAATTTTTGAAATGTAAAACTTTTGCATTATGTAACTTGTTATTCTCTTTAAGTGAACATTTTTCTGATTGAAATACACCAAAAAATGATGACACAGCAGTAAAAAAATCGTTAAAAAAATAGGGATTTTCATAGAAAAAAAGCACCTTTTTGATGTAAATAATTTTTGGTGTTAACATGGTCCGATTTGAATTTTTCCTTCTATGGAAGGAACAGCAAGCCTTCTTCTATCAAACTCTCAATTTTGGTCAACTTGTGCCACAGGGTCTCAGAGGAGATAGTGTTAGTTGAAGGCTACCAAACTTGCCATACACAGACAACTTCAGCTTTATATATACAGAGATATATGTTTGTTTGTGTATATTTGTACCCACCATCATTGCTTGACAATGTTGGTGCACTTACATCCCCGTAAATTAGCAGTTCGGCAAAAGAAACTGATGGAATAACTACTAGGCTTACAAAGAATGAGTGTGACTGGCTTTGAACTGGTTTGCCACCCTCCCTAGTCTCCTGATTCGACCCCATCTGATTAGCCCTGTCAATTTGTTTGACCAAAGGCATTGCACCACCATGGCCACAGTCAAATGACTGAAACAAATAAAAGAATAACTAACTTATCAAAATATAACTCATCATATAACTGATGCAGTTCAACAGTTTGTGAGGGTTGGTTGAAAAGTTCATAGGCTGACCAAGATACTCCCGTGGTATGTGACCAAATGAAGTTTAATTTTCAACATAGACCCCCTTGTAGTCCACATGCTTCCTCCATTGGTGATGCAGTGTTTGGATCCCATTGGTGAAGAAACTTTCATCTTGTTGGTTAAAAAAGTCATCAACAGCTAATATATGAAGGCGGTGAGCTGGCAGAAATGTTAGCACATCAGTCGAAATGCTTAGCGGGATTTCGTCTGCTATTACGTTCTGAGCTCAAATTCTGCCGAGGTCAACTTTGCCTTTCATCCTTTCGGGGTCGATAAATTAAGTACCAGTTGTGCACTGGGGCCAGTGAAATCGACTTAATTCATTTGTCTGTCCTTGTTTGTCCCCTCTATGTTTAGCTCCTTGTGAGCAATAAAGAAATAAGAAATAAGAATCAGCTGATGTGACGTATTTTTTCATGGTGGGAATAGATGATAGTTAGATGGGGCCAAATCGGGAGAATAGGAAGGGTGACCAACCAGTTCAAAGACACAGTCATACACAATAGCCATTGAAACCAAGTACTTTCACAGCTCTAGCATCTCTCCTTCATATTTAGCCTATAAACTTTTCAGCCCATCCTCATATTGTTGTTGTTTAGCTCCAGGTCAGCATTGACTGAGTAGGCATATGATTAAATTGTATTCCATCCACGAGCATCCTGTTTAATTTTTGTTTTTGAAGACATAATGTCTCTAGGCTTTCATTACTTAATGTGTCCCTGTTTTTTTTTTTTTCAAAAGAAATAGTAGTGTGTGATTTGAGGGAGACTTCTTACATAGAAAAAGGCAAAATTACAGACACATCAATCATCATCATCATCATCATCATCATTTGTGTCCACTTTCCATGCTGGTATGGGCTAGACAGTTTGACTGGAATTGGTAAGCTGGAGAGCTGCACCAGGTTCTGATCTAATTTTGGCTTGGTTTTTATGATTGGATGGCCTTCGTAATGCCAACCACTCCAAGAATATATTAATGATGATGATGATGATGATGATGACGATGACGACAATGACGGTGGGGGCGATGGTGATGACGATGATGGTGATGATGATGATGATGATGATGATGATGATGACGCCACCGCCGATGACTGTGGTGATGGTGATGATGATGATGATGATGATGATGGTCACTCCTATTGATTTCAATGTATGAACGTTTGAAGGAAAGGATTAAAAGAAAGAAAAGAAGGGAACTGAAAATAAAAGAAACTGAAAATAAAAGAAACTGCACCTATATGCGATGGATGCATGAATGTAATTTGAGGCCAGTTATAGATTTTGCCATAAGTCCCAATGGAAACACAGATGATTTTGATTTTGCCTGAGATTGAACAAATGTGTTTGTTGATTGCAGGATATAACTCTTTTATTTTTCTGTTTCAACTCAAATTGTTTAGATGTGATCCATCATGACACATTTTACACCATGTAGATTGATCTAGACAATGACTTTCCCAAGATATCAAATTAAACTGCAGAGATTTTAGTGATTGCTTTAACTTATCCTTATATCTAAGGATGGGTCTTTCTTTGCCACAGTGTCCCTCTGCTTGAACATACAAAATAATTTTTGGAATGCAATCATCTTAAATTAAAACAACACATCCTACTCATCTGCACTGAATTCTCAACAGCATGCTTTTGATACTGGAGATATCACCATTTCCTAAAATTTTGACAAATTTTGACATAGGTGTAGGAGTGGCTGTGTGGTAAGTAGCTTGCTTACCAACCACATGGTTCTGGGTTCAGTCGCACTGCGTGGCACCTTGGGAAAGTGTCTTCTACTATAGCCTCAGGCCGACCAAAGCCTTGTGAGTGGATTTGGTAGATGGAAACTGAAAGAAGACCATCGTATATATGTATATATATGTGTGTGTGTGTGTGTGTGTATGTGTCTGTTTGTCCCCCCCAACATCGCTTGACAACTGATGCTGGTGTGTTTACATCCCTGTAACTTAGCAGTTCGGCAAAAGAGACCGATAGAATAAGTACTAGGCTTACAAAGAATAAGTCCTGGGGTCGATTTGCTCAACTAAAGGCGGTGCTCCAGTATAGCCACAGTCAAATGACTGAAACAAGTAAAAGTACAAGTAAAAAGTAAGTAAAGTGATGGATATCATATTTTGCTATTTTATGTTGCAGATATTGCGCAGACAGCACGGGTAAAATGTTTCAAGTTTTTTGTATGCCTGTAGTAGAGTCAATAATAATAATAATAATAATAATAATAATAATAATAATATTAATATTAATAATAATAGTAATAATAATAATAATAATAATAATAATAATAATAATAATAATAATAATAATAATAATAATTATTATTATTATTATTATTATTATTATTATTATTATTATTATATATTATAATTACTAAAATGGGCGTTATGTCCGCCTGTCTGTCCGTCTGTCTGTCTTTTCCCTCTTCACAGTCAAATGGCTGGAACAATGGTCACAATGTTTTTCAGGATTACGAAGGAGGTAATCAGGAAGGGTTTTACTGAAAAAAATGTGAAAAAGTATGATTATTTAGTTTTGTATTAATATATTACCTTTGAATTTTTTGTTAAAATTCCAACGATGAAGATTAACTCTGGATTCCTCTCCCCCTTCCATATAGTTCGTGAATTTAGAGGTTTTAGATTTGCAATACTATTCCTTTATTTCCCATCACAGATAGGCAGATTTGCTCTATCTTACTATAATGGGCATTATGTCTGTCTGTCTGTCCATCTCTTTGTTCTCTCTTCATGGCTGGACCAATGGTTACGATATTTTTTGAGATTACAAAGACGGTCGTCAGGAAAGTTTTTAGCATTAAAAAAATCAGAAAGTATGATTATTTTGGGGATATCAAGGTAAATTTTTTGTGTAACACCAGCACGATTTTCACTAAGAAAAAAAACTCAGATTTTTTGCATGGAATCATGTACCCTGACCTCCTAATATGCTGCAAACCCCTTATTTTGGTTTGGAAAAAAAGGGGGAGCGAGGGGGACTCCCCACACCATCCAGGAATCATTGGAATTTTTTTTTTCGTTGAATGAATTCCTGTGACCTTCTAACATGCTGCAAAACCCTTTTGGGGTCTGAAAAATGAGGTGGGGTGAGGTGGAAGCCTTGGCAATTTCAATGTCATTTGAGATACATGTGGCTTGAGCCTAGTATTAGGGATGCATTTTATTTGTTGGGAGAAACCGCTGGCAGCGAGCACTTGGTTGTAATATGGTACGTGGTTATTGAATATTTCCTCAGTGGTTGAGAGGTCAGATATATGGATTGAGATACCCTTGACTATGTTATAGAACATGGATTTGTGATGATTGGAACGAATGTTTAAGGTATTGGTTAGGTTTGTGATAAGGGGAGTATTGGAAGGTTTCTAAGTTTAAAGTTACGTCTAAAAAGTTAGTAGTTTTGTGGGAATTTTCAAGAGTAATAGACAGGTTTAGGCTAGAGAAAAATTTATGTAGATCTTTTCTAGCTCATTCTAAAGAGGATTTATTCATGCTCTTGGTAACTAGCAAGGCATCTTGGTAACTAGCAAGGCATCTGTAGAGGTCTCCCTTGAAATGTATTTGGAGCTATTGGAGTCTGTATAGTCCAACAAGATCAGTGATCTGGATGGAGTCAGATGATCCCATGGTAATGTTAAATAAATTGCTATGATTATTGGTATTGTTATGGTGATTGGCCTGGAACCAGAGTTTGTCCTCAAAAGAAATAAGGGTTGTATGGGCATTAAGCATTATGTTAATTTCTAGTGGTTTAAGGTTAGTTAGATTCCTAGCTAGAAGGAGAGCTTGATTAAGAAATTTGGGAGAAATAGAAGAGTAGTAATTATTTATATCGAATTGTAGAGAAGAATAAGAGTTTTTGTTGAAACTATGTTATAACTTCACCAGTACAGAACCATAAGTTGACGTTTAATCTCTCGTTGACAATTGGCATTACTTTGTCCAAAATATTTTTACTCATTCTTCCCAGGTTGGATTTGGTAGGGCATATGAGGCATATCGATGGTTTGGTTATAAAGTCCTTTTTATGATTTTTGAGGGTGAAGCATGTATGTATGTATGTATATATATGTGTGTACATGTGTGTGTGTGTGCGCATGTATATGTACATGCATATGTATACACAAATATATATGTGTATATTTCTTTTTCCAAATGACATTGTGTATTGTTTTTGAGACAATGCTGTGTTGCAAAGGGAGGTAGTACCTTGATTACATTTTTGGATAGATACTGATCACATGTGCGATATCTTCCACAGAAATATAACACAATCCTTATTTTCAGTTGCATCTTGGAGTTCCAAGGGCTTCACTGTCTCTTTTGTTGATTAGGTATTTTGTAGCAATTACCTGTTCTTGAACTGAAAATACATAGCCTTCAAAATGTGATGTAATGTAGTGGTCACAAGGCCAAGAAAAGTTGTGCTTCATGTCAATATTACTGCATTCTTCAATGTATACTCATCTTTAAAATCAGAATTGATGATGTTACTGAAAGCGAGTTATGAAACAGCTGTAAATATAAGGATGTAAATCTTATTTACTCTCACTTCTAGATTTTGATTAACTACAGTACATGCACACATGTACGCATGTGTGCACATACACACACACATGCACACACAAATATATATAGTGCAAAGGTGACAAAAATATAACACAAAGACAAGATAAACAATAAACCCAGAGTCAGTATTAATTTTGATGCTCAGGAAATGGGGAACAGGAAATGTTTTTAATGTTTTGAGTATACACTCTTCTTCTAAAATATAGAATAAAGATGGAGAGAAGAAAATGGAGAAAGAAAATTGGAGAAACAGAAATGAAAAGTAATAGTATATCAATCAATCTATCTATCTATCTATCTATCTATCTATCTATCTATCTATCTATCTATCTATCTATCTATCTATCTATCTATCTATCTATCTATCTATATATATATATCTATATAGATATAGATATAGATATAGATATATATGTTTCCTTTGTTTTTAAAGTTCAAGCCATTAGGAGGACACATTGCATAGATGTTGCAGTAACAAGTATAGAGAATAATTATATATTAATGTGGGATAGCTTCCTTGTGTGATATATATTGATATCTGCCATAAAGTTCAATGTACAAGAATACCTAGATTTAACAGTTTGATTTATTTTTATTTATTTAATTTTTCTTCAGTTTCATTAAAGTGCTTTTGGTAATTCTTGTTTATCAGAAAATGGCAAAATAATTGAATCCAAAAAGCCTTCAGTGATATGGTAATGGATATTTAAGCTCAGTAGTGGGTTAAAATATATAGTGTTATTTTTTTCTTATTTATCTGTTGATAAATATTCATATTATTTTTTGTGTAATGAATTGTCTGTAAAACAATGTATTGCACAACACTTCATGATAATGGTTTGAAGAACTATTAAATGAAGTCCCATCAAAATAGAGAGCCAATAATCATTTGTTAATTTTAGAAACAGTTTCTTAAAATTGTTGGAGGATGGTTTAAATTCCTGTTGATACCCTGCAATTTTCTATATAATTACTCAATGCTGCATGAATAAAAATCTAAACCTCCCTTGAATCGCATATTAATCTTTAAAATAGAAGACCATATTGGACAGAGTAGTTCCTGATAGACAAAAGACAGAATGGTTTTGAGTGAAACGCCTTTGATTATAGATCTACTACAACTGGGCTGAACTGGGGCTCAACAATAAAATATACACACATACATATATATATTTACATAATATATTTGTATGCATGTGAATATAGACATACATACTGGGTATTGCTGGGTCTAGTGCTAATGCTTGTTGTTCATTGCTGGGTTGCTGTAAAAATTTCTCACTAAATCAAGAGCTAAGTTTCTTATCACATTTCAGCCCAGGCCAGTTTTGTTGTTTATGAGCTAGTTGCAGCTCATAATGAGAATAATTAATATTCATTGGACTTTGGCAATGCCCACATACCCATAACTTATGGGCATAAGGGGTCGGTTTATTGATTTTTTTAATAGCATTCTGGAGTGACTGGGGAAATGAAAAGATCTTCACAGCCACCCTCAGACAGTTTTGAAAGCCCATAGAAAATGCGAGCCTTTTACATGCAAAACTGTGGATTTGTATAAAGGACACACAGATACACAGACATTTTGCTGTTTATATATATATGTATATATTTGTGTGTTAGTGTTTGACCCTTGACCATTGCTTGACAACCAATGTTGGTGTTCCTGTAACTTAGCAGTTCAGCAAAAGAGAGCGATAGAATAAATACTAGGCTTACAAAGAATAAGTCCTGGGGTTGATTTGTTTAACTAAAGGCAGTGTTCCAGCATGGCCCCAGTCAAATGACTGAAACAAATAAAAAAAGATATATATTTATATATGTGTATATATGTATATATATATATATATACACACACATATATAAATATATACGTTTTATACATACCTATATATATATATATATACATACAGACACACAACACACATACATATACGTAATTCCTTTGGAAGACTGGATCTTGACACACATAATACTGACGCACATAATAATGGTGTGTAAATATTGGGTTAAAACCCCTTTGGATAGTAAGAGTGAAAGTTACCCAAGGGACTTGAACCCACATCTCCTGCAAAACATGACAGGCATTTTACCATTGGACCAAAGCAATCCTTTAAATTCCTCTATTCATTTTATAAGTTTTATTCTTACCAGTGAGAATTGTATGAATGTATGTATGTATATGTTGTGTGTATCTAACTTTGAACAATCTGCTTGTTTCTTCAATATAGTTTTTATCAGTTTCTACTCCACCCCCACCTTTCAGTATTCTGAAGATTACTTCTTTTAGACAATTGCCACTTAACACACAACATTTTAATCCATTGTAATAACATTTATTTTCAGCTGTGACTAATGAATTTCTAGCTATGGTGTAATTTATATTTTTTATGCAGCTATAGCTGATTTATAAGGTGTTCCTGCTGTATAGCTAATGATAGCCATTGTTGGTTGGGTACTCACTTTTGTTTAAGGTTTTATTGTAGAATACTTAGTTTAACTTTGTTTTGTTGGAGAAAATTGAGGAGATTCTCTGGCTAGGCTCTATATTATTAAAGATATGTAGTTCGCATGTTTGTTTATATATAATCCTTCTGTTTCCTTATAGTAATAGCATTTTTCTCTCATTAAGCTTTATACTATGTCAATGAAATTTACTATGCATGGGTTTGTTTGATAATTTATCTTAAGGTTGAGATCCTTGAAAGTATTTATCAATTTTTTATAATTGTGTCTGTTCATACCCTTTCATGTTTGGGAGATTGCTAAGCTATTTCCTCTGTGGAAACCTCTTCTGAGTGGTTGGCTGTGTTACCTACTTTTTTCTAATATGTATAGTTTTACTAATTTGCTTGCCTCAACTCAGTTATAACTTCTCATTTTCATTTTTTTATCTTGGTGAGTTATCATAAAATAGTGGGAGAAGACATTCTTGAGGCATTGTTATGTTTATCTGTTGTTAATCATTGAATTTGATGAATTTTTAAAAAAGGTCTAATGTTAGGATGGCTTTCCAGTTAGCAGATAGAATTCTACTATGTCAAATTGGGTGAATTCGTATGACTTTTTGTTTTGTATGTCAATGAACTGATAAAAAGGAACAATATTATAAAGCCATTTAAGGTGACAAACTGGCAGAATTGTTAGCATGCCAGAAAAATTGCTTAGTGGCATTTCATCTGTCTTTACATTCTGAGTTCAAATTCCGTTGTGTTTGACTTTGCCTTTTATCATTTCAGGGTCGATAAAATGAGTACCAGCCAAGCATTGGGGCCGATGTAATTAACTTAATCCTTCCTCTGAATTTGCTGGCCTTGTGTCAAAATTTGAAATCAATATTATGACGCTATTTGTTGTATCTAGCCAAAAAATGTTTTAAGAATAGTTGTTAACCTTAATGACTGGTGGAGCAAAATCATCAACTGTGACAAGTTTAAAGGAGATGTATTGTGCATGGGCAATTACAGAAGCTCAAAACTGCTAAACTAAGTCTAAGACTTCATTGAGTTGTTTGGGCTCTGTTTGAAATATTACATATCTCCTTTCCTCATGTAAACTTAATATATGTCACTATTTTACTTTTATTATAATCTATTACATTTTATTAAAGATATTTGATTGAGTCAAAAAGTATGTAAGATAGGCCAAGTACATTATAATGAAGATGAAAGAAAATTATGGCTATCGTTGCTCATTATGGTTTGGCTTTAATTTGTTCTGATCTAAATAATTATCACAATAATCCTACAATACTGAGTTAATCCGATTTCACTACAACTTATAAAAAAAATATTTATGCCCAGATAAGTAAGCACTAAAATTATGCCATTATAAATCAGCAATGAATATAGATATATTGGTATTTTTTTTTCTTTTACAAAGAGGCAAATAGGAATTTTGTTGTGTTGATGTCATTTTTAAAGACATTAGTGACAAAGAACCAGTTCTAACTGAAAATTCTCCTAACCAGATCATTGGCTTATTTTACAAAAAATTGTTATCTTATTTTATATGTTATTATGTTATTCATTATAAACTCTTTTTCAGAAAGCCTTTTAAAAGCAATAAGCTTCAGAGAAGTTTGTATTTATTTGAAGAAGTCTATAGGGCTTCTGTGTTGGTTGGTGACAAAACATTTGTACTTGTATATAAAAAGAAAGGTTTTGTGAGAAAAACATTAATGGCAGTTTAAAACATATGTGCATGTACATACACATGTACACACACACACGTGCGCGTACACACACACACACATACACACGTGCATGTGCATGTACACAAATGAGTTTTTTTCTGAATCCCAAATTTAAGTCTGAATACTGAAAGGCATTTCCAAGAAGCTAAAAGTATGGTGATACTTTTAAGAAGACACACTCTGGTATCATTATTATGATGAGACTAAAGAATAAGACCCGTTCATGATGGGGTGTCTACTTGAATAAAAGTCAGACCATGAAACACTTTGAGTACAAAAATAACGTGTCAAACTGTAAAAAATACGCAAATGGTAAAGTGAAATAAACCATAAAATGATAAAATAAAATATAATGACTCATGTATGTGTGGTTATGTCTTTATGTTTGTGTTTATATAAATAAATGAATATATATATATATATATATATATATATATATATATACGCCCAATATCATAAAGATATATGTAAGCTTATGAACGAGGCTATAAAACTCATGATGCATGAAAGAAATATATTTTATTTTATACAACAAAAATTCTGATATATATATATATATGTGAGTGTGTATGTATGTATGTATGTTTGTATGTATGTATGTATGTATGTATGTATGTATGTATGTATGTGTGTATGTATGTATGTATGTATGTATGTATGTATGTATGTATGTATGTATGTATAGCACTTAATGATATTATATTCAAATGAATAGCTGTATAGTTATAAACATTCAGTATTTATGTGCGCAAATATGTATGTACATATATATCTATATCCTTACCTATCTATCTATCTATCCATCTATCTATCTATCTATCTATCTATCTATCTATCTATCTATCTATCTATCTATCTATCTGTCTATCTATCTATCTATCAACATCTATATATATATATATATATATATATATATATATTCATTTATTTATGTATTTATGAATGACATTGAAAGTATGATAATAACAAAGTATTAATAGTTTTCCATAAATATTTTACGACTTGTGAATGTTTTTGTTGCATTGCTCAAAGTGTACAAGACCTGTTCAATATTTTGTCTATAGTTTTAGGATGCATTCTACTGTCATGTTGGAATTGTGAATCAGGCTCACATAAAACACAAACAGAATATCAAGTTGTTTTATATATTTTGAAGAGTGCAATAAAAATAACATCAACAAGTTATAAAAACTTGACAGTAAATTATTGAAAACATGCTAATATATGTTCAGTAGTACATCAACATAGCCACATATATATATATATACATGCACACATACACGTATTCATATCAGACTTCCTTTTGAGTAAATGTGTTTATGTTTGTGTGAGTGAGTGTGTATGTGCATGTGTGTGTGTGAGTGTTTGTGTGTGTAGGTGTGTGTATATGTGTGCATGTATGTACATGCGTATGTATGTGTGCGTGTGTGTGCATGTGTGTGTGTGAGTGTTTGAGTGTGTATGTGTGTGTATATGTGTGCATGTATGTACATGTGTATGTATGTGTGCGTGTGTGTGCGAGTGTGTGTGTGTGTGCATGTGTGCATGTGTACGAGTGTGTGTGTGTGTGTGTGTGTGTGTGTGTGTGTGTGTGTGTGTGTACATGTGTGCTTGTGGATGCTCAGGAAAAGAAGGGAAAAGAGAAAAATGGTTGAGATGTTATTCTTGTCAGAATATGAAGAAGTTGTAACCAGATAAAGGTGCTAATTAGATCAACTGTTGATCTAATTAATATAATTAGATAAGCGGTTCTTTATTGACCCAGTTGTCAGTGTTCTCACCACATTTCATATGTAGATGCTATTGACAATGTCTCTAGCAAACCACCAAGGGGTATTAAACAGATCAGATGAAAATTTTCTACATGAAGGTGCAGGCGTGGCTGTGTGGTAAGAAGCTTACTTCCCAACCACATGGTCCTGAGTTCAGTCCCACTGCATGACACTTTGAGCAAGTATCTTCTACTATAGCCTCATGCTGACCAAAGAGTTGTGAGTGGATTTGATAGATGGAAACTGAGGGAAGTCCATCATATGTGTGTGTGTTTGTCACCCCATCCCCATCACTTGACAACCAGTGTTGGTTTGTTTACGGCCCTGTAACTTAGCTGTTCAGCAAAAGTGACTGACAGAATAAGAACCAGGCTTAAAAGGAAAAATAAGTAGTGGAGGTTGATTTATTGAACAACAAGAAAAAAAAAAGTGATTCTTCAAGGCAGTGTCCTGGCATGGCTGCAGTCTAATAACTGAAACAAGTGAAAAAATAAAAGATAGAAGAACATAGGCTACTGATCTATAGCAAAATGTTCCAGATAACGAGGTGAATATTACCTGCCACAGACTGGTAACCTGTCCTCTACTAGACAGGTTACATGTCTCTAGCTAATATAGGTTTTTGCTGTCATTTTTGTACATTTGTCATTCAATTTGATAATCAGGTTATTCAAAGTTGTGAAAATAATTAGCACCTTGAAGTTAGTCATTCAAATTCGTTTTTCAATCATTCGATTTTGCACTTTGGTCAAAGAATTTAACATTTATATCATTCAAATTAAAATCTTCGTTGAGAGCTTTCAAATTAGACAGAATGCAAAGAAGTGTCTTTTCGAGCATTCAAATTTGTTTTGGAGCAATCTGTTTAACACTTCAAGCAATCAAATTAGCAGGATAGCAATTTTAGTCTTATCTCATGATCATTGTTATCATAATCATGTGTTTTCATCCATTGTTTATGCTTTAAGCACTCTATCTTGCCTATGCTGCTTCTATGTAATCTTTTATTTTTGCATAGGCACATGTATTTATTGTTAAAGACTTCATGAAATTGCATTCTAGCCTTCTCAATCTTTTTAAAGAAATAATTACAACAGATGCTCGTTTTCTTTGATTTTGAATACACTATGTTGTGATTAATATATGTTCTTCTGGTGCATAATATATCTTGTTGGGAAAAGTATATAATTCTTTGATTTTGCACTTTTTCCTTTCATCAGGGAAAGGGTGCTATGTACATTAAGATAATTATTGAGTTATTAAGGCGGCGAGCCGGCAGAAACGTTAGCACGCTGTGCGAAATGCGTAGCCGTATTTTGTCTGCCGTTACGTTCTGAGTTCAAATTCCGCCATGGTCGACTTTACCTTTCATCCTTTCAGGGTCGATAAATTAAGTACCAGTTACGCACTGGGGTTGATGTAATTGACTTAATCCATTTGTCCCCTCTGTGTTTAGCCCCTTGTGGGTAGTAAAGAAATAAATTATTGATTTACAATCTTGATAAGGAGAGTTCATTTGAGAGGATTTAGCCATCTATTTCCTGGTGGTCAAGGCATCTCAGGAGGTAGGTAGGTTTGGGTCTGCCTATACCAATGAACACAATTTTCTGGAGTGATAGTGTTGATGTTACACCTTGCGACCTGTTGTATGACATGTACTTGCCATTCTTCCATGGTCATGCCAGCTTCTTCTGCAGCTGCCCGGTTGCCAAACTTTTGCTGTAACTCAGTTTAAGCAAGATCCATCTTGACAGCCACCTTAAAGGGAGAATGTACCATTTCCGTACAATTAAGAAACAGTGAGTAGGGAGGGATCAGCTTCAGCCTGATCCATGTGTTGGTGTCAGCTGGGAGTTTGGTACAAATGTGTGGCCACAGGTAGATCAAGTATATCAAGTAGATGGATTTCATCTGCTGGGAACATGTTGGCACATGCTCAAACTGTTTCTGCTAAGAACCCCTCAAAAGAGTTTTGTGTATGGAGTGGTGAACCAGGTCAATTTCTCCCCTCACTGCAAAAGTGACTTTGCAGTTTTTCCCATGCTGATGGTTGATAACTTGGTGAACAGGAATGCCCTGGTCCAAATGTTGAAAAGACTGCCTGGTCCAAATGTTGCACCCACATTCATCAATGAATACGCAATGGCCGACAACTCCCTCTTCCATGAACCAATACTCATACTCATATCACTTTTGGGGCATTGCTTGCATCTGGGACGTCTTCAGCCAACTTCATAGTTATCAACATCCTATCTAGAGCCTATGAGATTTCAGACATGGAAACAGGCAGCTTTCTATGCAATGCTGCCTCTAAGTCACTCTTCATCTGTTGATGGGTTGCAAGTGGGTTGGCATCAATAATCACCTGGAGCCTGACTTGCATTTCCTCATCAACCTTAACATGGTGGGTACCTCCTCTGAGCAACTTGGGGTGCCTCCCAGACTGTAGGTATGTCACTAATATGGATTGAACACTACTCCTTTTACTGCCAAGTGTGTCTGCCAGTTGCAGGTAATCAGTTTGATGCCCCTCGAAGGTGTCAGCCAGCTTTGCCCTATCTTTTTCCAATATATGCATGTACCTTATGCGTGGCTCCATGATTACAAGTTGGTGTAAGAGAAAGGGATATAAAATGCAACTGATACTGACCGGTTACGAATGTTGCAATGAAAAAGACTTTCATGGACAGAAGAATCACATAATTTATTTCTTCCTTGTAGCTATAACAATATAAAATTTTGAATGACAAAACATGTCATTTAAATTTGTCATTTCTAACATTCACTTCCTAGAATGTGAGTAAAAACACACATGTAAAATTTGTGCTAAATTGAATAAACTTATTCTGAACTCGAATCCTCATGTACGAATTTGAATGCTCAAAAAGATACTTCCTTGCATTCCGACTAATTTGAATGCTCTCGATGGGCATTTTAATTTGAATGATGTGAATGCTAAACGCTTTGACCGAAGTGCGAAATTCAATGATTGAAAAATGAATTTGAATGGCTAACACCATGGTGCTAACATTTTTCGTGACTTTGAATGACCCGGTTATCAAATTGAATGACAAACATATGAAAATGACTGTAAAAAACTTATATCATTCATAGGTGTGACCTAGTATTTTGTCACAACCACTAGTTTAGTGGCTTTTTGTACTCTCCACTCAATGATTTTTTTTAGTTAAAAATTAAAATAGCGGATTATTTTCATCAAAGAAGCTAATTTTGCAAATGGGCAAGAGCTGGCATGGCTGTGTGGTAAGAAGTTTGCTTCTCAACCACATGGTCTCAGGTTTGATTTCTGGATATCTATCTATCTATCCATCTATCTATCTATCTATCTATCTATCTATCTATCTATCTATCTATCTATCTATCTATCTATCTGTTTGTATGTTTGCCTGTCTGTCTGTCTGTCTGTCTGTCTATCTATCTATCTATCTATCTATCTATCTATCTATCTATCTATCTATCTATCTATTTATCCATCTATCTATCTATCTATCTATCTATCTATCTATCTATCTATGATGTGGGTATGTGTGTGTATATTCTTTTATTCTTTTATCTGTTTCACTCATTTGATTGTGGCCATGCTCAAGTACCACCTTGAAGGATTTTAGTTGAACAAATCGACCCCAGGACTTATTTTTTAAGCCTAGTACTTATTCCATTGGTCTCTTTGACTGAATTGCTAAGTTATGGAGATGTGAACACATCAACACCAGTTGTCAAGCAGTGATGGAGGTACAAATACAGACACACACTTAGATGTATGCATACATATACGAGTTCTGATTAATAAGTATCCAGACTGTTGCCATAGTAACAAAGCTAAAGCATGCAGAATAGAGCCACTGGACACAGATTGACCTTGAATGCTGCTGTGCATGTGCACTAAGTTTTAACATTCTAGCTCACTTCTGCTGTTTACAGCAGTGCTCAGAAGGAAGGTGTGTTGTGTGTGATTGTTGCATTGACCATGACAGAGGAAGTTGTCGTGGCGATACCTGTTCAGAGGCCTACACAAGTTTGCAGAAAGTGTATGGAGAGGAGTGTATGAGCTGTACACTAGTGTGTGAGTGGTTCAGACCTTTCCAAGATAACCAAAAAAAATGTCAATATTGACAAATGTTCTGAGAACTGAGAAAAACATTGCAGATGTGTGTGTAGCTGTGAGGGGAAATTGTCAAATCACCATCTGTGAGTTATCAGAGGATGTGCAGATTAGTTACAGTTCAGTTCAATCCATTATCACTGAAGATTTGAGTATGAGATGCATGTCTGCCAAGTTTGTGCCAAAACTGCTTTCAGATGACCAAAAAGACACTTCACTCTGTGTGTTTTAGCTTTGTTACTATGACAACAGTCTGGATACTTATTGATCAGACCATGTATATGTGTGTGTGTGTGTGTATGATGAGCTTCTTTCAGTTTCCATCTACCAAATCCGCTTATATGGCCTTGGTCAGCCTGAGGCTATAGCGGTAAATGTTTGCATGGGAAGAGTAACTTATTGACTTTATTGAGGCTTACAACTGTCTGTCTCTCTATATATATATATATATATCATCATCATCATCATCGTTTAACGTCCGTTCTCCATGCTAGTATGGGTTGGACGGTTCGACCGGGGATCTGGGAAGCCAGAAGGCTGCACCAGGCTCCGGTCTTATCTGGCAATGTTTCTACAGCTGGATGCCCTTCCTAACGCCAACCACTCCATGAGTGTAGTGGGTGCTTTTTACGTGCCACCTGCACTGGTGCCAGGCAGGCTGGCATCAGCCACGGTCGGATTGGTGCATTTTACGTGCCACCTGCACGGAAGCCAGTCGAGGCGGCACTGGCTTCGGCCACGATTCGGATGGCGCTTTTTACGTGCCACCGACACGGAAGCCAGTCGAGGCGGTGCTGGTATATATATATATATATACATATATATATAATATATATGTACACACACATATATATACATATACATATATATACATATACATAGATGCACACACCTGATGGCTTCCACACAATTTCTGTCTTGCAAATTCATGCTCAAGCCCTTGGTTGGCACCAGGGTTATCGAGGGTTATAGTAGAAGACACTTGCTCAACAAGTTTTAAACATTTACTTTAAGTTACAATTTGTTAAAGCATGTATCATTGTACCCTGGTTTCAGTATGGGTAGGTACACAGCATCCCTATATGTTGTAACAGATGAGTAAAAGAATTATTGACAGGAAGAGCACCCAGCCACTCTGCCATAACAAGCTGTCAAGACATAGTGGCAAGAAAAGTGGACATAAAAAGCTGATGGTTGTGAGCAAATTTTTATGACATTTTGCAACCAATGGTATTATTGATTACATTGATTTCCAATGAGCCAATCACTGGTTCATTACATTTCCAATGTTGAGAGTAATAAAAGGATTGCCTGAATAACTCAGTAAAATAAATACCACAAGGTATTCTGCATCAAAAAATTATTGGATTATTGGTTTCGTCACCGATGTTTGGAATTTTTGCTGTTATAAAATTGCCAAAGAGTCTCTCACAAACAGGGGTAAGTCTTTCTTATTTTCTCTCTTTCTCTCCTTCTTTTTTCTCTCTCTCTCTCACTCCCTCTTTCAATGCATGTGTACAGTGTGTGTGTGTGTGTATATACATATATATATATATATATATTATATAAAAGGGCTTAGTAAAATAAATTACTTTGCCGCATACTGAACTCATTAGAAATAGCAGCTAAAAAACTTTTTTAAAGCTATTTCTAATACTTAAAGAAAATCTCTCTCATATATAGTGTTTGCTTAATTCAACTCACAAAAGTTTGGGGGTAAGGACATCGAAAAATCAAATGCTAAGGTTATTCGAGAACGTACGTTTCAAGATTATATATATATATATATATATATAAATATATATACATACTCATTTACTCTTTTACTTGTTTCAGTCATGTGACTGTGGCCATGCTGGAGCACTGCCTTTTAATCTAGCAAATCGACCCCAGGACTTATTCTTTGTAAGCCTAGTACTTATTCTATCAGTCTGTTTTGCTGAACCGCTAAGTTACGGGGACGTAAACACACCAGCATTGGTTGTCAAGCAATGTTGGGGAGACAAACACAGACACACAAACATATGCACACACATACATACATACATATATATATGTATATATATATATATATATATATATATACAATGGGGTTCTTTCAGTTTCTGTCAACCAAATCCACTCACAAGGCTTTGGTTGGCCTGAGGCTATAGTAGAAGACACTTGCCCAAGGTGCCATGCAGTGGAACTGAACCCGGAACCATGTGGTTGGTAAGCAAGCTACTTACCACACAGCCACATATATATCATCATCATCATCATCATCATCATCTTCATTCCGATGTCCACTTTTCCATGCTTGAATGATGGGTCAAACAGAATTTGCTGTGACCTGTTTCCAAATAAAGTAATATTTCACCTTGGTTGGGCATGTTTTGCACAACAAATAACTTTTTTTGCACAAAGGTGATGCTCATTTACAACCATCATGTAATGACAAGACAAGGTCATGCACAAAAACAGATGCGCACGCACACACACACACACACACACACGTGTGTACATATATATATATGGCAGGCTTCTTACAGTTTCCATCAACCAAATCCACTGACAACTGACAATCCAGAGCTAGAAAGGAAGAAACTTGTCCAAGATGCCATGCAGTGGGACTGAACCCAAAACCATGTCATTTGCAGTTGATCAAGATGCAAGCTTCTTAATCACACAGCCACATGTGTATCTATTGCTATGTCTGCACCTATAGCCACATTTGCACCTATGTCACACCTATGCTTATAGACACATCTGTACCCATTACCACACCTGCACCTAATGTGCATGTATGTGTATGTGTGTATGTTTGTATATTTTTGTATGCATGTATGTATGCATATGCACATGTACGTAATATATAAGTGCAAGCATGTGGCTTAGTGATTAGTGTGTTGCACTCATGATTGTAAGATTGTGGTTTCAATTCCTGGAGCAGGTAATGTGTTGTATTCTTAAGCAAAATACTTCATTTCATTTTGCTTCAATCCACCCAGCTGGTAAAAATGAGCAATCCTGCAATAGATCCATGTCCCATGCAGTAGATAAAAATATATATATACATATATATATATATCATCATCATCATCGTTTAACGTCTGCTTTCCATGCTAGCATGGGTTAGACTATTACGTCTATATATATATATATATATATATATATATATATATATATATATATATATATATATATAATTAATTAGTTTCTTGCTCGCTTTTTTTTGTTATTGTTGTGTCTTTGCTTTCTCCCTCACATATATTTAATAATCTTTTTATCTTTCTCTCTCTCTCTCTCTCTCCATATATATATATATATACACCACAGAATCCAGGAGATTGGCCTTATGAGCCTATGGCTTAGGAAGGACAATGTGATTCTTTTTTTAATAACATATATATCCCAGTTTTAGAATAGATACCCATATATACCTCCTTGTCTTACAAGTAGACTAAAGAGATTGGCTACAGAAAAGGCATCTGGTCTTGAAAAACATTTCTTCAGAAAACTTCCCCATCCCATGAAAAGCAGACATAAAATGAAGCTAAATATATACAAAATATACAGGCACAGGTGTGGCTGTGTGGTAAGAAGCTTGCTTCACAACGAAACGGTTCTGGGTTAACTCCTACTGCATGGCACCTTGGTCGAGTGTCTTCTACTATAGCTTTGGGCCAACCAAAGCCTTGTGAATGGGTTTGGTCGACAGAAACTGAAAAAAGCCTGTAGTATGTGTGCATGTGTGTGCATGTTTATGTGTGTGTGTGGGTCTGTGTTTGTTCCCCCTTGATAACTGATGCTGGTATGTTTATGTCCCTGTAACTTAGCGGTTTGGCAAAAGAGACTGATAGAATAAGTATTAGGCTGACAAAGAATAATTCTTGGGGTCAATCTCTTTGACTAAAACTGTTTAACGCAGTGCTGCAACATGGCCACAGTCAAATGACTGAAACAAGTAAAAGAATAAAAGAATGTGTCTATGTCTGTGTCTGTGTACCCATGTGAGTGTGTGTCTGTGTCTCTATGCACATGTGAGAGTGTGCATGTGTGTGTGTGTGCATGTGTGTGTGTGCATGTGTGTTTGCGTCTGTGCTTGTGACTATGTTTACAGGTGCAAAACAGGTATCTTAGTCATTCAACAACAGATATCGATTGCTGAAAAAAAGTACCAGACTGAAATAGATACAAGGATCGATATAATTCAATATGACAGACTGAAACCCCCTCAAATGCTGTGCTTCAACATAGCTGCAGTTCAATAACTTTAAAAGCAAAACCAGTAACAGAATAAACAAATACATTAATCTCGTTATGTCGTTAATCTCCATCCACCAGTCAACAATTGCCTCAGATTTATAAAGCATAAACTCTTGTCAATCATTTGATCCAATTACCTGCTTCGTTTCTTGAACAGCTTCATAAACATAAGAGTCCAATCAGTTAGCAGCCACATTATCTATTTAGATATCCTGTCTAGTCACTAGCTATCCATTAGATCTATTTATTAATCCATGTTTCAAATCTTCAAACTGCTAATCACAGTTTTTTGTTTGTTTGTTTTTTTTTGTGTGTGTGTTTATATATTTATTTATTTAGATAATTAATTAGTTTCTTGCTCGTTTTATTTCTTTTTTTTTGTTGTTGTGTCTTTGCTTTCTCCCTCACATATATTTAATAATCTTTTTATCTCTCCCTCTCTCTCTCTCTCTCTCCATATATATATACACACACACACACATATATATATATATATTATATATATGTGTATGTGTGTGTGTGTATATATATATATATATATATATATATATATATATATATCCATATACCCGCCCACTATTGTTAACACAGATCAACTTCAGTTCTGGAGAAGGTTTATATTCCCATTGAGTCAGCATTTACATTTCTATTATCTTTAATTTACTCAAGCATCAGATCATGATGACATCACTGGTGTGTTGTAAGGCTTTTTACGTAATTATTTCTACTCTCGGTACAAGTCCTTGAAACTTTTGGGGGATGGGGGCTAGTTGATTATATTGACACCAGTGCGAAACTGGTACTTATTTCATTGACTCTGAAAAGATAAAAGGCAAAGTCGACTTCGGTGGAATTTGAACTCAGAACGTAGCGACGGGCTAAATACCTATTTTTTTACTACCCACAAGGGGCTAAACACAGAGGGGACAAACAAGGACAGACAAACGGATTAAGTCGATAATATCGACCCCAGTACGCAACTGGTACTTAATTTATCGACCCCAAAAGGATGAAAAGCAAAGCTGACTTCGGCAGAATTTGAACTCAGAATGTAGCGGCAGACGAAATACCGCTAAGCATTTCGCCCAGCGTGCTAATGTTTCTGCCAGCTCACCGCCTTTAGGCTTTTTACAAATGGCAAACAGAAAGGAGAGAGATGGCGGGGGTAGGGAGTGAGAGAATGGACTTATACAAAGAATCAATCCTTAAGCTTTGACCTCTCAACTTTTGTATAAGGTAAGAGCTGTGTGGTTAAGAAGCTTGCTTTGCGACCACATCATTTCAGGTTCAGTCCCACTGCATGACACTTTGGGCAAGTGTCTTTTACTATAGCCCCAAACTGACCAGAGCCTTGAGAGTGAATTTGGTCAACAGAAACAGTATGAAGCCCATTGTATATGCCTATACACACGCACATACATATGTATTTACATATACGCTTATATATATGAATGCATGTATGTATGTGTGTGTGTGTGTATATAATTACTATGAAGCATTGTGTAGAATATATTGTATAAAGGATCATATGTAAGGCCAAAACAATGCGGAGTAAATGCAAGGTAAATCACAAGAAAGTAAATATGTGAATCAATGTAGACTTACCTTGTATTCAATATTGCGAGGTTATGACCCCATTTTCAAGAAATTGATAAATGTTGCCAGTAAGTCTACATTAATTTACATATTTGTTTCCTTGTGATTTACTTTGCATTTACTTCACATTGTTTTGGCCTTACCCACAATTTTTTTATACAATATATAATATATACATACACACACACACACACATATATATATATATAGTTGAAATGTATAGAAAAACAAAATATGAAGATAGGTGCATGAACAACAAGCAAGTGTATTAGTTTGATGTTCAGGAAAAATGAAAAAGTCTTATATATTTCGAGCTTACGCTCTTCAAAAGAAAGGAATAAGAGAAAATAAATAGAGAGAGAATGGAAACAATTTGTAGAATTCAGTGGTCCAACATGTTGAATATATGTATATTTATATATATATATATATATATATATATATATATATCATCATCATCATCATCATTTAATGTCTGTGTTCCATGCTAGCATGGGTGGGATGGTAAAACAAGAACTGGCTAGGCCTAAGCCTGCACCAGACTTCTGCGACTGTTTTGGCAGGATTTTTACAACTGGAAGCTCTTCCTAACACCAACCATATCATCATCATCATTTAATGTCCATTGTCCATGCTGGCATGGGTTGGATGGCTTGACCAGAGCTGACAAGCTGGGCAGCTGCACCAGACTCCAGTATGATTTAGCATGGTTTGCTACAGCTGGATGTCCTTCCTAACACCAACTATTCTTTTACATGAGAGTGAGAAAGATGACACCATGAAAGACAGATATGGGTTGTGAATAAGTGAATAAACCCATGTGGACCATTTTCATACAAGCTAACCACTTGATCTATTCTTTCAGCATGAACGCAACATTCAAAATACTGCCAAAATACTGCTTGGATTTACCCGGGATTATACTTAAGGACCTATAATGTCATGGAAGTACAGACCAACCTAAATACCCTCTGGAAGAAGATGAGCTGTGAATTTTATTCTCCTGTCTGTAGTCTTCTATCTACTGTTTTACTCTTTATTCCTCTATCTACTGTTTTATTCCTTTATAAACAATGAATTTCCTGTCAATAACTTTCATACATACTCACCTTGTCTCTGATGATGGAATACCCTGTGTATGGAGATGCTAACCTATTACTTGGGATATCCCAGAAACAGCTGTAAGACATCCAATAATTAATTAATTAATTACCTCAAATTTATCTTACTCTTATTAAATATTCTAAATGACTTGAGATACTCATCCTGCCTTGGTTTGTGTTGTCCTTTATCCTGTAATATATACTGGCTAACTTGGAAGCCCACTACGGATCCCTAGCTCCAGCCTCAGCTGTAAACTTGGAACCTAATGGATGACCAATTATACCACTTACACAGCATACCTATGTGGTTAGATCACCAGCGAACTAAACCCCTCATATTCTTTGTATATATATTGACAAAATGGAATAAGCCAAACTAGAAGAGACACATGGGATAGAGAGTTGCTGAAGAGGTCACAATATATATATATATATATATTAGAGCATGAGTACATGAATTTATGAAAATGACATTTATTGAGCTCTGAATTCTTAAAAACCTAATGCAAAAATTTATTATATTCTTGTGAAATACATTGTATCTTTGACTTAGCCAACTTGTATGTTTTGAAAGTAGTACAACTATTATTTCCATCACCAGTTTTCGTTAGAGAACATTTTTCTATAATTTTTTAAAATAATGAGACGTGTATTTTAGTCTTGATTTTGTTTTAATTGTTAATTGCTATCAGGTATCATAGTTCATAATATTGGATAAAAAAATCCCAACAAAACAACAAATATCTTTATGGCTATCTGATCAAACACAAACAGTCTCCACTATGACAAATTAATGAGTCTGCAAAAGTTCTGTTCAGACTGGAATTTTTTTTAATCTTCTTAGATCTTTAAATAATTCAGACCATTTTTTTTTGTTTTTTGTTTACTGTTATAAGACAAAATTTCTTAGTGGTTCAAATATTGAACTGTTATTGAACTATTGATTCAATAGCTTGGCTCGTTGCTCAGCTAACACAACTGAGCTGAATAACTATGGTTAATTATAAACACAAACATGGTTATGAGTTTGCTTTGAAATTACATGGTTCTAGGATTAATACTATGATATGGTAACTTAGGCAAGTGTTTCAATGTGACCTTAGGTTATAGTTATTACTATTTTGTTATTCTGGAATATTTAAAGAAAAGCCAAACTGAATTGCCTATAATCTAAATTTGTAAGCCTTTCCTTGAGTTCTTCATTGGAACTTCTGTCACTTTGGGGTTCGTATAAGATTTTGTTGTTAAAATTTATGTGCAATAAATTGGTTATATTTCTAGAATACATAAAATATTCTTTTATTCTTTTATTTGTTTCAGACATTTGACAGCAGCCATGCTGGAACACTGCCTTTAGTTAAACAAATTGACCCCAGGACTTATTCTTTGTAAGCCTAGAACTTATTCTATCAGCCTCTTTTACTGAACCGCTAGTTACGGGAACATAAGCACACCAATATTGGTTGTCATGCGATGGTTGGTGGGGACAAACACAGCCTCACAAGCATATACATACATACATACATACATACATACGTATATATATATATATATATATATATATATATATATATATATATATATATATATATATATATATATATATATATATATATATATATATATACATATGTATATCTATATGTATGTATGTATGTATTTATAAATAAATAAATGGAGTTTAACACAGGCATAATTCAAATACTTTTACTTCGACACATGTTTCGAAGATATCACTGATATTATTCCAAAGGAATAAAATGGTGTAAAACAATGTAACCTTCTGTTAAAATGTCTTATTGGCAAGTTTCATTTCTTCACTTGCCTGAAGAGAAGATTACATTGTTTTACACCATTTTATTCCTTTGGAATAATATCAGTGATATCTTCGAAACATGTGTCAGAATTGAATTATACCTGTATTAAACTCCATTCATTTATTTACATATTATACAAAAAAATTTCACGTAAACCCAAAGTTTCTACCTTTAAAAACAAGGAGTTACAACCTCTTTACTTGTGTGATTTTTTGCTACCCTGGAAACTATTTATCTATTTTTTCTGTGCTAATTGTTAACAAAGGAAAAATACACACATCTATTTATATATGTATGTATGTATATATGTATATGTATATGTATATATATATATATATACACAACCAGCTTCTTTTAGTTTCCATCTACCACTCACAAGGCTTTGGTTGGCCTGACGCTATAGTAGAAGACACTTGCCCAAGGTGCCATGCAGTGGGACTGAACCTGGAACCATGTGGTTGGTAAGCAAGCTACTTACCACACAGCCACTCCTGCACCTATGTTAATTTTTTTTGTGCACTTCCTAATAATATTTAATTATAAAAAAAAAGATGCAATAGGATTTTTTAAGCATTAAATGGCTATGGGGGTCCACCTGATTAAAATAGGAATTAAAGAGGTCTACAAGTAAAAAATGGTTGAAAACCCCTCCTTTAGATTCCTGAATCATAAAGACATAATTAGTTTCCACAAACAGCATTTGCTATGGAAGTATTCAAAAATGGTCTGCCTTCCCCTATTAACCCTTTAGCATTTAAAACTGGCCATATCTGGCCCAAATGTTCTACCTGTTTTATGCTAAAACTGACCAGATCAGGCCTCTCACACCTGCCCTGCAATGTCATTCTAAAAATAAACAATCATATCTTCGAAATATCAAAGCTACAAGATAATACAGAATTAATTTTATAAAATGTGAATAAATAGGTATTACATTTGACAGAGTAATCTGAATACCAAAAGGTTAAAGTGCCTTATTTTGTAGATTTCCTCCTAAATATTTCACTTCAAAATGCTGGGACCCACTTGCTGCACTTACCCCAAACAAAATATTGGTCTCAAATTTTGGCACAAAGCCAACAATTATGGGGGAGGGCAAGTCAATTATATTGGCCCCAGTGCACAACTGGTATTAATCTCAAAAAGATGAAAGGCAAAGATGACTCTGGTGGCATTTGGACTTGGAACTTAAAATCGGAAGAAATGCTGCTAAGCTCAGTAACAATTCTGCCTCTGCATCCATCCCCAAACAAAATATGGACTTAATGTTGTTGCCATGATTGTGATTGTCATCACCATTGTCATCATAATCATTGTTACCATCACTGATATTGTCATCATCACTGTCATCATCATTGTTGCCATTATCATTGCTCTCCTCCTCCTCCTCACCCACCATCATCATCATCAGTGATTTATCCTCCTCCTATTCATCTTCATCAATACCACCACCACCACCATCATTTTCATACTGACATGGTTTAGACTACAGTTCGTCAGACCACCAGTGCCATTTGATTCATATTCTCACCAGCCTTGGTGATTGTGTACATCAGTTTCAGTCTCTCCCCAGTTGTGATCTCCCCTTTCTCTCTTCATCATCCTCAAGCAAGTTGGTCAAGGCTTTTTCCTTCTTCTATTACCTTGGGCTGTCTGTTCTTCTGTTTGATGAATTAGCCAGTCTTCAAGTTGAGACTGAAGCCCAGCGTCCAATCACTTACTCCCACTTTTCATTATTCCTTTATCTATAAGGGAAACAAGCTGACAGATTTGTTAGCACACCAGGCAAAATGCTTAGCAACATTTCATTCGTCCTTATGTTCAAATTCAAACGAAGCCAACTTTACCATTCATCTTTTCAGTACCAGTTCTGCACTGGGGTCGATTTAACTGACTATCCCTCTCCCATAAATTTCAGGCCTTGTGCCTATAGCAGAAAAGATTCTTTTTTTTTTATTAAATAGACTACATTCATTGTATCTCAAACCATTTCATTTATCACTAAAATCATGCCATCTGGTCTCCAAGACTAAGATTTCAAAGGTTGTAAGATTTCAAAAGGTCCATCATCATCATCATCATCATCATCGTATAACGTCCGGTTTCCATGCTAGCATGGGTTGGACAGTTCGACTGGGGTCTGGGAAACCAGGAGGTTGTGCCAGGCTCCAGTCTATTCTGGCAGTGCCTCTATAGCTGGATGCCCTTCCTAACGCCAACCACTCCGTGAGTGTAGTGGGTGCTTTTTACGTGCCAGCGGCATAGGGGCCAGAGGAGGCTGGCAACGGCCACGATCAGTTGGTGCTTTTTACATGCCAGTGGCATGGAAGCCAGTCAAGGCGGCGCAGGCATTGGTCATGTTCGGATGGTGCTTTTTATATGCCACCAGCACAGGTATCACAACTATAATTTCCATTTGATATTTTATTTTGATGTTGATGTACTTGACTCAATAGGTCTCCTCAAGCACAGCAGGTCACCCAACAATCTAAGATTATTAAGTATAGTTCTGTTAATATATCATGACTCTCTTCTTTATATTGACCCTTTTGTTACCTTGTACTGTGGGGAGAGGTGTGACTGTGTGGTTAAGAAGTGTGCTTCCCAACCACATAATTTGGGGTCCAGTTTCATTGTGTAGCCTGAGGCTGACCAAAGCCTTGTGAGTGGGTTTATTTGGTAGCTGAAAACTGAAAGGATCCTGTTGTATGTGTATGTGCATGAGCATGTGTGTATGTGAGTGTGAGTGTGTGTGTATGTGTGTATGTGTGTGTGTGTGTGTGTGTGTGTGTGTGTGTGTGTGTGTGTATGTTGTGTCTCCCTGTCTTAACATCATGTGATAATTGTAAATGAGTGTCACTGTCATACAAGCAGTGTCATTCATTCCCACTCTTCCTCATCATCATTTAACGTCTGTTTTCCATGCTAGCATGGCTTGGACAATAATAATAAAGCACTCTTCTCAAGCCTTGTGGATTCATAAGGTGTAGTTATGGATTCATAAGGATCCGTTTCCTGGTTTCCATGGAGTATATACATTTACTCCCTGTTTGGGATGCCAGACTGTCACAGAATTCCTCATTTTTACTAGCTGAGTGAACTGGTGCAACATGAAATGAAAGGTTTTGCACAAAAGAACACATGTCACCCAGTCCAGAAACTGGAACCACAATCTTAGGATCATGATTCTAACACTCTAACCTGTAGGCCACATGCTTCCAATATTCTGCAAAAACATATCTAACCATGGGGAAATACTGCTTTGCTTGGTAACAGAAAAACGTTGATCATATAAAGCATTTCAGTCTGTTTCATTTGTTTTCTTAAAGCTTTTAAATTCATTTTCTAAAGAGTTGTCACTTCTTATGAATTCCAAGATATTCAAACCATTTGGTACATCTCATATATACGTATTCAATGACACTTTTCATCCCTTCACTTGCTGGACTTCACAGTTTTAGTTTTATTGATGCCTGTTCCACAGGTTATTGATGTTTATCCTATCTTTAAAGCCTATGCCTTTGTTTCTGTCATCAAGTTTGTATATCACCCCTTTTAGCTTTCAATGTCATATTTCTAAGTAGATAATCGCCATCATCATCATCATCATCATTATTCCCACCACCACCAGGCTTACAAAGAATAAGTCCAGTGGTGGATTTCTTTGATTAAAAGGTGCTGCCCCAGCATGGCCACAGTCAATTGACTGAAACAAGTAAAAGAAAAAAAATCTTGTTCTGAAAAGTCCCATATGTTGCTCCTCTTCTTACTAAAAGTATATATCTTTTTATTGTTCATATTTTTACATGTTTCATTCATTAGACTGCGGTCATGCTGGGGCACTGCCTTGAAGAAATTTAGTTGAATGGATCAACCCCAGTACTTATTTTTTTTTAAACCTTGTACAAATTCTATCGGTCTCTGTTGCCGACCCAGTAAGTTCGGGGACATAAACACACCAACATTGGTTGTCAAGCAGTAGTGGGAGACAAACACACAAACCAACACACATACGATGGTCTTCTTTCAGTTTCTGTCTACCAAATTCACTCACAAGGGTTTGGTTAGCCTGAGGCGATAGTAGAAGACACTTGCCCATCATGCTATACAATGGGATTGAACCCAGAACCATGTTGTTGAGAAGCAAGCTTCTTACCATCCAGAAATGCCTGCTCCTAAGATTTAAAAAAAATCTAGACTCATTGAAATATGTTTCCAAGAAGTATTTTTCTTAATTTTACAAAAATAATTCAATCCATTGCTTACAACAATAGAAAGCTTTTTATTACTGAACAAAAATGAAATTCATCAATCTTGGTCTGGTTGAAAACACCAGAATTACTGGATATTCATACAAGAAGTGATATAATGAATTAAATTTTCTTTAAAAGAAGATATTTATGGAATGAATGTCTTAAAAGTATGCACCATTGTATAACTCCATGAAAATACAATAGTTTCTCATAATTCACAACAGATATATTATTTACCTACTGAATTATACGTACATATATACATATATGCATGCATACATACATACATACATACATACATACATACATACATACATACATATATACACACACATGCAGCACACACATTGGTTCAATGAAATATACTGGGATGCATGTATGTATGTATGTATGCACATACATACATGTATACATATTTGTATGTATGTGTGAATGTGCATGTGTGTGTGTGTAAGTTTTCTTGGTTTTTATTTTTCAAATTTCTCACCAATGAGTAAAGAGCTGGTTTCTAGCCTAAAAACATGAATCTTCCATTAAAATATAGACAGCATCAACATGCTAGTCTTATATGTAGAAATATATGTATGTATGTATGTATGTATGTATGTATGTATGTATGTATGTATGTATGTATGTATGTATGTATGTATGTATGTATGTATGCATTTATGTATGTATGTATGCATGCATGCATGTATGTATGTTTGTATGTATGTATTTATGTATGGCTGGATGGATGGGTGGATGGATGAATGCATGTGTGTATATATGTATGCAGGTATGCAAACATTTAACATTTATGCCTGTATCAATGTATGTATGCATGTATGCACTTATGTATGTATACATGTCTGTATGTAAGCATTTATTTATGTATGCATATATGTATGCATTTATATATGTATGTATGTATGTATGTATGTATGTATGTATGTATGTATGCATTTATGTACATTATGTATGCATGTATGTATGAATGCATTTATGTATGTATGTGTGTGCATATATATGTATGCAAGCATATATATGCATGCATGTGTATATATGTATACATACATATATGCATACATGTACATATACAAATGCACATAACGACATGTGCACAGGCATGAATGGCATTACATAGATGGATCTTATTAAATACTGAACTTCATGAATGTTTTACATATTTTGACAGTGCCTTTGATAACTTGAGGCTGTAATCTGATCAAGCATGTTCTTTCTGATTTTGTGAAATCTAGCTTCTAAAGATTGTTCTGGAGGCAGTTAGTCACATACCTGGTTGTTCCAATAACTATTGATAGAAATCTAAAATTATAGTCTGGGTGCAATAACTGCACATTTCTCACCAGTCCAGCATAAATATTTTCTTTTTGACAAATCTTTAAAATTATATTGCCATCTGCTGTATGTATTTATGTTGTCTTGTTTTAATTATTTGAAGTCTTCCTGTTAAGAAGGAGCTGGTTTGTAAAAGTGATACTAAATTCCATCATTGGAATCTAGATAACAAAATCAATTTTGCATTTCAAATTTGAGAAAATTCTTACATATTATAACTGTTCCACTTACAAATTGTCTTAGCAGTGCATGAATTAACTGGTTGATTTCTATTTCTGAAAATCCTAGCTTATCCAAATGCATCAGTAATAATTGGTATAATGTGACTATATAATCTAGATACAGAAGCAACTATCCAATAATTATTCTCATTTTCTTTGACTTTCAAAGAGATATTCACATCGGCAAGTGCATACATTTCTTGTTTGTCCCAAGCAACAATATCCTGTCTGTTTGCCTACATTTGACATAAGTTTTGATGGGAATGTATGTATGTATTATTTCTTTATTGCCCACAAAGGGCTAAACATAGACGGGACAAACAAGGATAGACAAAGGGATTAAAGTCGATTATATCGACCCCAGTGCATAACTGGTACTTATTTAATCGACCCCAAAAGGATAAAAGGCAAAGTCGACCTCAGTGGAATTTGAACTCAGAACGTAGCGGCAGACGAAATACCGCTAAGCATTTTGCCCGGCGTGCTAACGATTCTGCCAACTCGCCGCCAATGTATGTATGTATGTATGTATGTATGTATGTATGTATGTATGTATGCATGTACGTACGTACATATGTATGTATGTATGTATGCATGCATGTATGTCTCTTCTATTTTTTTATTATCATAAATCTTCCACTAAGGAGGGAGGCAGTTTCCATACAAGGCTCCATCTTTGGGATGTAGTTAACACAGACAAATTCACACTTGGAACCTGAGAAAAGTCTTGCATATTTTTACTGTTCCACTCACAGATTGCACTTGTACTAATTAGCTGGTCGATTTATCTTTCTGAAAGTCCCAGTTTATCTAGATTTTCCTTTAAGCATTTACTAACAAGACTGGTGGTTTCAAAGAAGCTGTCCATAGATATCCTCTTTTTCTTTGATTTTCAAAGAGATATTTATATCTGCAGGGCAGCTGGCCTCTATGATGGTACATACCTTTGCCCCTCTGGCCCAAACAACAATATCTAGCCTGTTATGCTTACATTTGACAGATGTTTTGATGGGAATAGTCTACCAGTATTCCTTGAGTTGGTATTTATGAATGTATTCCATAAGAGAAGGATTTTCTAAGTTTATTTCAGGACAGTCTTTTTTGCGAATGGCATTGTAAATTGTTTTAGCTGCAACATAGTTACTGCCACACACACACTACCATACACTCACATACACTCACATTCACCACACGCATGCACGCACACACACGCACGCACCCCGCATACACACAGATACCAATCATTTTTCACACTCTTCTGTCCCAGAAAGCACTTTCTCTTTATCCATCTACTTCTGGTCATTCCAAAATGTAACTACCAGTGGATTGTTGGCGATTCTTTTTCCTCCTTCTTCCTTTTCTTTTGGACTTTCCTCTGTCTCCTGTTTCCAAAGAAGAGCTTTGCTCAAAATGCAAAACAACTGGTCTTCCTTTCCTTCTCTGAATGTCTTATTAATACTTTGCATGTACCATGTCCTTGCGTTGTTTCTTTCTTGTATTTTTCTCCGTTTTTTTTTATTAATTATGTATGTATGTATGTATGTATGTATGTATGTATGTATGTATGTGAGGGCATGTGGCCTTGTCATTAGGCTGTTGCATTTGTGGTTGTGAGATCATGGTTTCAATTTTCAGACTGGGTGATTTGTGGTAGTTTTGAGCAAAACACTTCATTTCACATCATTCTGCAATCACTTCAACATCTGATGTATGGTGCACCACACATCTGTCAATTGGGTAGCAGGAGTGAGCTAATGTACAGTACAAACATTTGATCACTGTAAACAAAACTTTGTGCAGTTTGTTCAGTAAGAAATTGCAGATCCCTCATCTGTTGTCTATGAGATGAGAGTCCGTGATGTATGTATGAGGGCATAAGAGACCGCTAGTCTTTGTTGTTGTTGAACTTGTTTAATATCTTTGTAAGCTCAGATCGATTAGATCAATGATAAAACCATAACCATTTCATATTATTTCAGAAACTGTTAAAGTAGTGAGCTGGTTGAATTTTTGGTACACCAGGTAAAGTACATAGCGGCATTTTCTCCATCTGTATGTTCTGAGTTCAAATTCCACTGAGGTCAATTTTGCTTCTCATCCTTTTGAGGTTGATAAATTAAGTACCAGTCATGGAATAGGATCAATGCTATCAACTAGCCCCCTTCCCCAAAACTTCAGGCCTTGTGCCTATTGCAGAAAGGGTTATTTCAGATACTGTGTATTTAATACTACATTATCTAATGTGTTTGTCCTCTTTAATGTGGCAGAGAATGATTTAAGTTAAATTTGGCTGCTATTTCTAACAGTTCAAGTGATTGCAAACAGGTTCCTTCATTGGTTCACTAGTGAAAAGTACTTAAAACCATTCCAATTAAGAATAATATTACTTTGATCCATTTAGCAAAATATCTTCATTTTCTTCAAGAATTCCATCTTTAAGAGTAAATCTATCACATTATATATATATATATATATATATATATATATCCTCACACACTAAGCACACTAAGCACATACATGTGTGCACATGCACACACAAACACACACACACGCACACAAATCCAATCTTTCTAATATCAGATCAATATTATTTTCTCTTTAATCTTTTCAGTTATCTTTCAATCGTAATCTTCATTTGTTTTCTTCTAATAAACCAAAGAATTATTACAAATCCACAGAGCTTTCTTTCACTCTAGATTTCAATTATTCTCTTTCTAACACTCTTTCCTCTTTCTCCACCACCCTCACATTTCCCTCTATTTATTCCCTCTTATTTATCCTTCCCTTTTCTTTCTCTTTTCATATCTTTTTAAATATTCTATATATCTGTTCATTATTCTCTTTTCCCTTCACATTCACTTTATGCGATGTTGGTCTTTTGCTTAAATTTTAATTTAGTCTCCTGTTTCATTATTTCAGTTATCAAAGTATTGTTACACAAAGATTCATTTCATCAGCTAATTTCCCTTCCATCAAAATTCTGTTGCATTTTCCAAGTATACTAGTCACATGTTTTTACTTTTATTTTTAAAAATAATAAATATATATATATATATATATATATATATATATATATATATATATATAATGTATATGTATGTGTGTGTATGTGTGTGTGTGGGGTGCAGTATATGTGTAGATAGATAGATAGAATATATATATATATATATATATCACACATATATATCTGTGTGTGTGTGTATATATATATACATATTTATGTATATATGTATATACATATAGGTATACATATATATGTGTGTGTGCGTATATAATATATATATATGTATGTATGTATGTATGTATGTATGTATGTATGTATGTATGTATGCATGTATGAATGTATGACTTGATTCTGTTAGTCACGAATGACCGTGGGTGCACTTAAAAGGTTCCCCTCTGGGCATTCATGCCAGATGCTCCAATATGAACATTTCAGAGTGTTTGGGTGTCAATCTGAGGACATGTACCTAGAGTGACAAAAATGAAACATCCAGTCAACATCATGGTGTTTGAAGTGATCACTAGTGATGACAACGTTACGCTTCCATTCATCTTCCCACACGGCCTCAGAATTATCATGAAGGAGGTAGTGCTGCCCTGGCTGATGGAAGACCCTATGTCTGGCAACAGGACTCTGCACCATGCCACACAAACAGGAGAATCCAGTCATGACTGTTAGACAATTTCTGCGACCACATCACCCCTAACATTTGGCCAGCTAATTCTCTAGACTGCAACTCCCTTGATTTTATGCATGGGGCACAGTTAAGCAAGAGACCAACAAAACTCCTTGTAACACCAAAGATGCACTGAAGGCAAGGATTATGGCAGCATTCACTAACTTAAACAGGGAGACCATCCAGAAGAGTTGATGGAGATTCTGAAGTTATCTGGTTGAAGGCAATGGCGATTTTATTGAATAAATTTACTCTTTAGTATTTCAAGATATTTATATGTAATTTTGGTAAATATATCTTTTAAAATGAGATGTCAGTGTTATTTTCATTTTTGTGTAATTTAGACAACAGTTTATTCATTGCAACCAGTATATCATTGTCATCATCATTATTGTTTTAATATCCAATTTTCCATGCTTGCATGGGCCAGATGGAATTTGTTGACATAGATACACATGACAGGATGCTCTTCTTATTGCCAAACCTCACCTTTTATCCAAGCAAAATAATATTTCTGCATGACTGAACACATTTTCATAGCAAATTAGAAAGGTAGAACAAATACACACACACACACACAGATACAGACAGAAAGACAGACACACAGACACACACACACGCAAACACATGCGTGCACACACACACACACACATGCACACATGCATATACATGTATATATGTATATTATGAAGCAGTATATTACTGATTATAGCATATAACTGGTGTGAATGTTACTGTCAGTCTCATGTCTCATATCCAAACAATATCTTATAATATTTTAATTAGTTTTGTTTTTAGCTCTTTTTATTAATGGTTTAGTCATAGGAAAAATAACAGCCCTTTTGAAGGAGTCTGTGATTAATGGGAAAAAGGAAAGAAGTTACTTGCAAGAGAATGGTCACCAAGTGGTGGTGTTTCACCCTTTCATTACTGTATGTATTTTGAGATGCTCTGTGTTTCTTTCAATTACTTTAAACATAACAAAGAATTTCGTATAATAACTTAGTTGTCATTTAGCTACTGTTAGGAATATAAATTATGACTAAGGTTTGGTGGGAGATTTTAATTAAAGGCTTATGAAAACGACATTTGTACTTAGAGCCAGGGCCAGTTTCAGCTGGATTGGTAATGAAAGGGTTCAGCCAGGCAATGGGTACAAATGGCTGTCTTGACCTTTCTGCCTCCTCTGCAAGAAAACAAGAACCAAAGTAGTTGAGTTGATATAAGAGACTAAAACCAATGAAGCTGGTGTCCTAGCATGGTCCTAGTTCAATAACTGAAGTCAGTAAAGGAATAAATGAATGGCATGGCTTGATTCTCTGTTAGTTACAATGATGAGTGTTCCAGTCTGCTCATGAAATTAATGTGCAAGTGGTTGAGCACCATTCTGACACCTATACTCTTTATGTAGTTCTCAGGGAGATTCAGTGGGATACAGTGTGACAAGACTGGTTCTTTAAATTACAACTACAACTTCTCTCAATTGTAACTGTCAAGATCCAAGAAGTTGTCTACTCGACCAGGGGTACATGATTAAATCTATCATATATATGGCAGAAGTTACAGCAATGGTAGATGATAACATAACTGAAAAGAAGAGTTACATTGGGTTATGTGAAGGTGACTTCAAAAATTATTATGCTAACTACATATCTTTCTTTCAGTACAGGAGCTAAAGTAAAGCCTTTAAATTGGCTAACCACATGTGGAGTCTGAAGTCTAATGTCACACCACATACAATCAAGTGGAAAATAGTTGAAAAATCCATGCCATATGCTAATGGATAAAAAAAAAAAAATGCCAAGCTATGCATAGCTGAAAGATCACAGATCCTTTTCAAATCTGAGAAATCCACTGCACTGCTGAATTCCAGGTTTGAAATTTTCAGTTAATGTAAACATATGGATAAATTCCTTTTAGTGAAATGGAAAATATCACCCTCTTCTGACAATGGCTGTATCGCAGATTCTAAATCCCTATCCATTCAGCCTTATTATGGCTTTATGGCCAAAGAGGACATATCTCTAATTTTCCCTTTTCCCTTTTTTTACATTTTCCTTTTGTTTTCCAGTGTTCTCACCCTTCCACCTCTTACATCTACCTTACTCTCACCTTTTCTCACATTTTCTTAATGGATGTTTAAAAATACAGACATGGCTACATGGGTTAGAATTTCATGTTACAACCACACAGCTTTGGGTTCAATTGCACTCAATGACACCTTGTCAATAGTAGTGTCTTCTGCTATAGCCTTGAGCCAATCAAGACTGTTCTAACTTTGGTCATGCTTTTTTTGTTGTATATTAAGGACTACATTACATAAAATGTTCTTTCATTTTAAAGATTTGATTCCTATTTCTAGCAGTTTCAAGTAACTGTTTAGAGCAGTGGTTCTCAACCATATTTTACCTGTGGACCCCTTTGATTTCTATTTTACTCGGATGGACTCTTCTAGCCATTTGATGTTTAAAAAATCCTATTATATTTTTTATAATTAAATACGGGTCATCAACTTATGACCACAATTGGTTTTGACTGACTGGTTGTAAGTCAGCCTATAAGATTACATAACCTTGTTTTATATTTTTACATTCTTAAGGTACATTCTCAGGTAAGAGTCACATACAGCTTTCTGTATTATACTGCAACAGTGTTATTTGTCTCAAGCAGTCATCTAATAAACACATATGAGGTTGCCTTGATGTCTCCATGACAGGATATTCATCCAACACTTAGGATAACTATTGTGGCAATTGAAAACCAAACCTAGGGTAAGTGTTTATTAGCTGACATCATCTGTAGATAGGTTAATTTCTAAGAAATTAAACCCATTAGATTTCAACTGGACTATATATTATCGCTGCTGGGAGCTGGTGCGTCAATCATCATAAAGTCAATCGGTTGTAAGCTGGATAGGTTGTAAGTTGATGACGGCATGTATTAGGAATTGTATAAAAAGTTAACATACTTTATGTATTGTAAAAGAACCAATTTATTGCACATAAATTTTAACAATAAACTCTTATATGGGCTCTCAAGAGTCATGCGGACCCCAGTTGTGAACTGCTGGTTTACAGACAAAACAATTATTTGCTTTTCGCTTGTGGTCAGTAAATCAAGAGAAGAGCAATATTTATGAATAAAATATGTGACCAGACACTTTTAAATAACCAAAACTAATGAAATCGCAGGAACATAAAGAAGAGAATAACTTTCATCAAACTCATTTATAAGTAAATTTATGACAGGATGTAAATGTGCGTGGAGATCTCCATGTGGTTAATCATTTATTAATACAAAAGATTAAGGTCACAGAAATAACACTACAAAAGTTACTATGTAATCACAAGTAAATTTTATGACCATTTTGTTGTTCTGGGAGGGAAGACAAAAAGAAAGAGTTTTATTTTATGGAATAGAATTCCTTTTGTGGCTTGAGAATAGAGAGCCCGGTAAGCATAAATAACACAGCTTAAACTGATTGCTATCAATAAAGTTTCAAGGCTGCCGATAACAAAGACAGAGGTAATTGGGAAATGGTATAATACCAATACCAGGAAATAATTTCAGTTGGAAAACGAGATATTGTTAACATCTTTAATGGCAAGAATTAGAATTGAAAACATCTGTCTAATATCTTCAGTTCTATGGAAGATAATGGTATTGATTAAATCATTATGGCCTCTTAGTTCCTTGGTATTATCCTACAAAACACTGGTTTCCTGAGACAAAGCCAACAGAACTATACAAAAAGCAAGTTTTGTTCTAATGCATTTATCTAGTTAGACCACTGACAGAACTAAGATGATGTGTCCAGCATGTGGAACTAAGTAAATAAATTAGAAAATTGTTATTGTACTGTCTTATCTAATGCTATAAGAAATTGATCAAATTATCTTGGAGGTGGCTTGTAACAAGTATGAACAGAAAGTCAAGTGATTCAGATGTGATTTATTAGTTTCACAGGGAAATATTGATAATTCTGTCAATGTATAAACTGCAGTTCCTAACTGTAAGTGAATTAAGTATATTTACTTGAGTGTATATCAGAGACACAAGAGAAAAATCAAACAGTAATACATATATTATAGAGTCTATTTACTGAGATTGATTATTAAAATCTGGGTTTAACAAATCTGTTCCAACATCAGAATTAAGCTCTGAAACTAAACTACACAAATTACAGTTTTAATAAACTGTAAGAAGATTAAAACGAATACATAAGAATTAAAAACTCAGACAAAATAAAATAAAGTCGGTTAAGCAATTGTTGTTGTGCAAATGAAATTGAATTTATTTACCCAATTTATTTACCCAGAAAAAGACTTTCACTTTGTACTAATTTATTAATGTAGCTTATTCAGCTCTTTACTTGGTTCACTCAGTCTCTCTATAAGCTAGGCATTTAACCCTTTAGCATTTAGATTATTCTGTCAAATGCAATGCTTATTTATTCATATTGTTTTGAATTAATCATGCATTATCTTGTAGCTTTGAGATTTTGATGATTGATTGCTTATTTTTAGAATGACTTTGTAGGGAAGACATGAGAGATCAGCTCTGGCTGGTTTGAACATAATTCAAGTAGAATATTTGGGTCAGGTATGGCCAGTTTAAATGCTAAAGTCTTAAACTATACAGTGGTCTGATAGTAAACATACCCCCAGAAAACCTGAGGCAAGGAGAAAAGCTAATTCAAGGATAGACTTACCATTTCTTCCATTCATTATTATTTGTCATTGGAAGGCGGTGAACTGGCACAATGATTAGAGCATTGGAAGGAATTACTAGCAGCATTTCAATTGGCTCTTTATGTTCTGAATTTAAATCCCACCAAGCCAATTTTGCTTTTCATTCTTTTTATCTTTTTGCTTGTTACAGTCATTGGACTGAGTGGCCATACTGGGGTACCACCTTGGAGAGTTTAGTTGAAATTGAATCCAGCACTTATGCTTTCTTTAGTATTTTTATTCTAGTGGTCCTTCCTGGGGTTGATGATATCAACTACCTTTGCTCCCTCAAACTGCTGGCCTTGTTACCTAAATTAATAAACAACTTTTGTTTGTCTTTGGAAGCAAATAAATAGCCACAATCATCAGAACACTGAACAAAATACTTTACTGTTCTGCTTCCAGCTCTTTGTGTTCTGAGTTCAAATCCTGCTGAGGTCAACTTTGCCTTTCATACCTCCAGGGGTTAATAAAATGAAGTACCAGTCAAGTAGTAGGGTCAATAGTTGCACCTGTTCCCCCCTCCCTTCAAAATTGCTGGTTTTGTGTCTAAATCCAAGACTATTATGATTTGTCTTCAGTCTTTTTCAGTTTTGTTAATTCTCTAGGTTTTTATAACATCAATGACTTGAGCAGGAAATGAAAGTATATCAACTATTTAGTTGGAACCACCACACACCCAACTGCTCCCACCACCACCACCACCACCACCATGACCTCCAGTTGTGAAAACTACACCAAAGAAGAAGTGATTACCAAAGATAGCATGGGACATTTAGTCTTTTAAGGGATAATATTTATAGTATTAATGACATAAATTTAACCCCTTAGCATTCAGATTATTCTCTCAAATGTAATGCTTATTTATTGACATTGTTTTGAATTAATCATGTATTATCTTGTAGCTTTGAAGTCCCAATTGTTTGACTGTTTACTTTTAGAATGACATTGTAAAGTAAGTATGAGAAGTCAGTTCTAGCAAGTTTGAACATAAAGCAGGGATGGATGTGGTCAGTTTAAATGCTAAAGTGTTAAGGGGGCAATGAATGGATAGAGTATAAGATAGTGGGCACTGACAAAGCTAAGATATACCATTCAATTGATAAATCAAGAGAGATATGGGCTCTGCAAGCCTTATTGCAGGTTACCTATTTAAGAGGGCAATTACTAAATAGAATTAATATAGAGCAGAGAGGCTCCCTTTAGTTCTCATGGGACCTCTCTAGTGCTGGTTGCTTGATAAAATGCATGCAATACACTCTGTAAAGTGGCTGGTAACAAAGTGAGTATCCAGTCCTGGAAAACATGGTCAAGTGAGATGTGGACTCTGCAAACCCCATTGCAGGCTACCAATTTAGGATGGCAGAGCTAGAAGAATAGCTAAGAAAAGGTAGTGGGGGATCCAGGGGTGGCATGATAAAATGCATTTAGAACTCACAGCATATCAAATTTCATTGTTTTTTTTTTCTTGCTGCACAATGATATGGACTATGATGAATGACTCCAACCCATGCCCACATGGAAAAACAGATGTAAAAGATGATGAGGAGGAGGAGGGGGAAAGGAAGATAATGCTGTTGAGTCCTTAACTTTTTTTTATCTTTTACTTGTTACAGTCACTGAACTGTGGCCATGCTGGGGCACTACCTTGATGGGTTTTAGTCAGAGAAATTGAACCCAGCACTTTTTCTTTGGTCTTGTACTTATTCTAGTTATCTCTTTTTGCCAAACCACTAAGTTATGGGGACATAACAAACCAATGCCAGTTGTCAAATGGTGATAGGGAACAAACACAATACAGACATAAACACACAATTCTTCACAGTTTTAATCTACCAAATTCACTTCTCAGACTATGTCTAGAGTAGGTGACATTCGCCCAAGGTGCCACACAGTAGGAATGAACCTGGAACCATGTGGTTACAAAGTCAGCTTCTTAACCACACTACCATACCTGCACCTATAGCCACATGATAATGACATTTGGATATTTATTATTCCATGCTAATATATTGATAAAACTAATACTTGTTGCCCTATACTAACATTACTCATTCTTCTTTTCACACCTCATACATCAAACATTTCGATATCATAACTGTTATAGTGATTTATAACATTTGTACAATGTTACAAATTTACAGAATTCAGCAAACTGGCTTCCATGCTGGTGGCACGTAAAAAGCACTATTCGAGCGTGATTGTTACCAGCTCCGCCTTACTGGCACTTGACCGGTGGCACATGAAAAAACATTCGAGCGAGGTCATTGCCAGTGCCGCTGGACTGGCTCCTGTGCAGGTGGCACGTAAAAAACACAATTTGAGCATGGCCATTGCCAGTACCGCCTAACTGGCCCTTGTTCTGGTGGCATGTAAAAGTACCCACTACACTCTCGAAGTGGTTGGTGTTAGGAAGGGCATCCAGCTGTAGAAACTCTGCCAGATCAGATTGGAGCCTGGTGCAGCCATCTGGTTTGCCAGTCCTCAGTCAAATCATTGAACCCATGCTAGCATAGAAAGCGGACGTTAAACGATGATGATGATGATGACTGTCCATATTCTCACATATGCTCACCTCCTTGTACCTTCAGAGTTTGCTTTGGCACCCCATTACCACCATATTTAGTTTCTTTCCAGCTCCTTTCACCATCCTTATATAATGCAGGGTAGTCGTGTATCTTTTCTATAGTAAGACACCCGTGCTTGTTCTTCTATCATACTTTAGCCTCTCAACACCTGACATAAAGCCAACCACCCCTATTCTAATCCTGCCACTGCTACTTTTTCCTTTTCCTGTCTTGCAAGTTACTTGCTAACCTCACTAGCAGTGCTGGATTAACCATTAAGCAAAATAAGCATGTGCTTAGGGCATCAAGGGAAGGTGGGCCCCACAGAAAAGGTAAATGGTTTACGTCACAAAAAAAAATCCCTTTAAACTTGCTAAAATAATATTAGAAGAGGTTTATATGATTGGAAATATAAATTCAAAGTGTTTGTAGTGTCATAGTGAGGATTTGATCAAAGACTTTGCAATTAAAAAAAAAAGTAGGGGAAAATTTCTCAAATATAAAGTGGAAGTATACAAAAATAAACATTAGTTTTGTTTTGTTTTGAAGAATTAAAATTTATTTTATGAATTATTATTGTTTATATTTTGAATTGCATATATATGGGGCCACCAAACTATCTTAAGTCCTTAGGGCCTCTATTGGTCTTAATCTGGCTTTGCTCACTAGTACTGCAGCATGAAAGAAAAGAAAGCACCTAGTACACACTGGAATGCAGTAGATGTTAGGAAGAGCATCCAGTCAAAGATGACATGAGAGCCCATGGCTTAGTGGATATAGTCAAACATCCAACCCATGCCAGCATAGAAAAGAGACATTCAATGAGGAGACTGATGATAATGATAATGATGAAATAGTCAATTAACCTTTTAGTATATAAACCAGCCATATCCAGCCCAAATATTGTTTCCTGTTTGAAGTTCAGATCAGACAGATCTGACCTTTCACACCTACTCTACAATGTCATTCTAAAAATACACAATCACATCATCAAAATTTGAAGCTGCAAGCTAATGAATGATAAATTCAAAACAATGAAGATAAATTAGCATTACATTTAACAGAGTAATCTGAATGCTAAAGAGTTAAATTGATTGGTATTTCAATTGACATTAAAAAGGTTGAAAGGCAAAGTTTACCTTGACGGGATTTGAACTCAGAAGATAAATTCAATTCTTGTTGAGGTCAAATTTGCCATTCATATTTTTGGGGTTGACAAATTAAATCCTGCTCAAATATGGGAATATCTCTCACTAAGTTTTGATATATAATGATATCACTACATGATATATATTGCAATAACTGTTTTCCATGCATTGCTGGTGCCATCAAAAAAGCACCCAGTACACTTTTTAACCCTTTTATTACTGTATTTCTGTTGAGATGCTATGTGTTTTTTTTTCAATTAATTTTAAATATAACAAAGAATTTAGTAAAATAACTTAGTTATTAAGCTGGTGTTAGGAACATAAGTTGTGACTAAGGTTTGGTGCAAGCTTTTCATTCAAAACAAGACATTTGTACTATAGAGCCAGAGGCAGTTTCAGCTGGGTTGGTATCAAAAGGGTTAAAGTGGTTGGTGTTAGGAAGGGCATCTAGCTGTAGAAACCATGTCAAAATAGACACTGGGGTATGATGCATTTCTCTAACTCATCAGGCCCTGTCAAGCAGTTCAGCCCATGCCAACATGGACATTACATGATGCTGCTGTTGCTGTTGTTAAGCAACAAGACAGATAAGGGGGATTAGGTGATGGTTTAGGGCTTAGGGGCGGGAGAGCCCAGACCTCGAAAAAAAAAAAACTTTGGTCGTCTTGTTCTAGTTGAGGGCTCTTCATTAACGCCCGACACCACTGGGAGGTGGCCCTCGAAGTCGCTGGAAATGGAGATCTCCAGGTCCAAATTTTTGAACGGCTGTTGCTGCTGATGATGGTAGTGGTGGTTGCTGCCATTGCCACTCGAGGGTATGCTGCTAAGCATTTTGTCTGATATGCTAAGGGTTCTGCCAGCTCAAATTGCTTCTAAGTTAGGCACATGACCAACAATTTTGAGTGAAGTGGGGGTCGAGTCAATACCACTGACCCCAGTAAAGGACGAGTACTTTATTTCATCAACACTGAAGGGATGAAAGACAAAGCTGACATTGGTAGGATTTGAAATAAAAAATAAAGAACTGGATCATATACTTCTAAACAATATTTCCAATGCCCTAATTTAACCAGCCTGCTGCCTTGATGAAGATGATGCTGGTGATGATGATGATGATCTCTTATTTTCTTTTACTTGTTTCAGTCATTTGACTGCAGCCATGCTGGAGCACTGCCTTTAATTGAACAAATTGACCCTAGACTTTATTTTTTTGTAAGCCTCGTACTTATTCTATCAGTCTCTTTTGCCAAACTGCTAAGTAATGAGGTCGTAAACACACCAACATCTGTTGTCAAATGATGGTAGGGAGGACAAATACAGACACACAAATATATACATACATATATATATGACAGGCTTCTTTTCAGTTTTTATCTACCAAATCCACTCAGAAGGTTTTGGTTGGCCTGAGGCTATAGTAGAAGATACTTGCCCAAGGTGCCACATAGTGGGACTGAACCCAGAACCATGTGGTTGGGAAGCAAGCTTCTTGCCACATAACCGTTCCTGCGCCTATATCCACATAGCCACTCCTGATGATGATATATGAAAATGAGGGTGATGTTGATGATGAGGAAGAGGAGGAGGGGAGGGGGAAGGGGAGGAGACCTTTGACAACAGGTTGCCGTCCACTCTCACAGAATTAAATGGAGCAAGATCGAGAGCCCTGAGAAGTAAAATTTAATAATCATGATGTGATGAAGAGATGATGATGTCTATGATGGAAAAAAACAAAAAGACAAACATTTTAATATTTATTGTACAACATATTTGACAAAATTTACAACATATTCTGTTTTAAGTTTTTCAATCTCATTTTTCAAGATTATTTTTAGTGCAAAAGATTCTTTGGAAGTTTACACAAATTATTTCTGGAATTATTTATAAAGCTTTCCTAATCAGAGCAACTGACAGCATGGAATTTTTCAGTAATAACAAAATCGCTAAAGTGGCAGGTAGCAGATATTGTTTTTGAGTAAAAAAAGTAATTTTTACTATTTCATTGCACAGAAACATCTGTCAAAGTAATTTTAGTACTGTGTCCATACTTGCTGCCAGCCATGAGAAGCAAAAGTCGACATGGAAGAATGTGTTGGCAGTGCACTTATAATGTGAAACAGTGAATGGACAACCAGCCTATATGCAATTTGCTGAGAACAGCCCCAAGCCAATCACAGGGGTGAATGCTTGTTAAGAAAATAACCAAGGGTTATTTGTTGATCTGATGGTACAGGGATGAGAATAGTAATGAATTAGGTTCACAGTTACTGAAAGAAATATTTTGGCTGGCTGATGTCATCATAAAATCTTCACAAGCTTCATAAAAGATTATCTTTATAACACTTATTTGGTATTTAAATGCTACATTCTTATAAGAAGAAAATGACAAAATTGAAAGCTTGGACAAACTCTAAAAATATGTATATGTATATATTTTATATCACACACACATACCAACACATATCTATATATACACACACACACACACAAACCACACTTCTTATATTCAAATAAGCTGAAGAAGATCAATAAATAACTTCTTTTATGCATATTAATAATTAGGTGGTTGGAGGGTCAAGCCATTCTTGAACAAATCTCATCAGATCTTCACAAAGAACCAGTAATAATAGATCTCCATTACCAATAGTGCAAGGTACCAATCATGTGACATGGAACGATTAGAGCAAAGAGCAATACAACAATGCTGTTCTCTTGAATACAATGAAAAGAACAAAACTGATGATCAGCCATGTTACTTAGATCAATATGGTACTGAATAACAAGTGATTTTCTTTGAGCAGAAGAGCTTTCATTTTAATGATGACCTCTACAACACACATTGAACAACCATTTGTCTCACTTGTTCATCCATCCAGGTGACAATAGCTAACTTCAAATCTTTCTTCTGCACTGTATACCTACCCTACTTACACTTTAATTTGACTGACAGACAAAACTCACAGACAATTGTAACAACCATATGTAATATTCCACCACAAAGTCCAGTCTTTATTGTGATGTGGTGGCCTGTGTGTCCCAGTGACTCAGAGAGCTATGCCAGCAGAGTGAAGCTTGTAGTAAGACCTCCTGTGCTGGACAGGTCAAAGGACAGAGGTTGGACTAATATAGACCACCTCTTCCCAGAGGTAAAAATGGGTTTGCATAGGGTCAACATCTCTACCTAGAAAAAGCAATGTTACAGAAACATAGGTGACAATTCGTAACAAACAAAACCTGGGAGAAGAAGGCTTTATGTGGTATAGTAAAATCCAAAAGGAAACTGCAAGGCTGACCCCTTTTCTGATCACCAGGAGACAGCCCCACCACAAGTCAAGACCAGTGGAAGAAAGTCGCTGATGTCCTATGCTCCATCAGGAGCAAAGGGCTTAAGTATGTAGTACACACATGTAATATGGCTGCCAGCAGCTGTGGATTTGATAGGATCAAAATAACAAAGTAAAAAAAAAAAGTATATCCCCCCCCCCCACCTCTTTATTTATAATTGTTCAAAATTTTTAATTTTTGGGTTTGGCAGTCAAGATGAACATAATCTCTCAGCTGCAGGATGTAGCAACTGTTTCTTGCATAAACTGGTTGTTAGGAAGAACCCGTGGAACAAGAACAAAGGGCCGACACAAATCCACTTTATTTTTCTGGATATGAAATGCTGGAGCAACCCATGATCCACATGGGCATTTTTCACCTAGAAATGAGGAGAAGAAAAAAATTATAAATACATAACCAATAATTAAAAACAGATTTAAGAAAAATAAGTTAATTTCTGAGAAGCTCATTTCAAAATTAGGATAATAGTTTTTCAGTTATACAGTACTTTTAATTGCACAATGTTTCAATGGACTCAATTTGTAATCATTATCAGGTGTTTTTCTTCCAGAAAATGTATACAGCCTCAGGCTAAATTAGAACTAGGAACCTTGGTTAGATAAAAATTTTGTAAGTCACCTGTACATGTCCATCTAGCTCGTCTTGGGCAATATGCTGTGCTTGAAAAGACCTATTGAGTCAAGTGAAATTATGGTTGTGGCCAATGCCAGTGCTGCCTGACTGGCACCTATGCTGGTGGCATGTAAAAAGCACCATTTGAGTGTGACCCTGCCTGAGTGTTATATGCCAGTAGCATGTAAAAAGCAGCCACTACATTCTTGGAGTCGTTGGCGTTAGGAAGGGCATCAAGCTGTAGAAACCTTACCAGATCAGATTGGAGCCTGGTGCAGCTTCCAGGCTTGCCAGTCCTCAGTCAAACTGTCTAACCTATGCCAGCATGGAAAGCGGACATTAAATGATGATGATGCTCTTAGTCTTTGCAAATAATTTCTTAGTCACCCCATAAAGGTTCTTAAGGAACTGTTCTCTCATCCATTTACTCTCCTTCCTTCTGTCAACATACCTGATATTTCTTTGCATGTTATGACATTTTTCTTTAGATCTTCATACAGGGCTAACAAACGTTCTTTTGCTTCAGGTCTGGCCTGTTTTCAATGTTTCCATAATTTCTTCTTCCTTTTCCTTAACTGTTTCATTTTCCTTTCTCATCTACTTTTGCTGCACTTAGTAGATGGCTGCTTCTTACTAAGCTCATAGATCTTGTTTGTGAGCTTATTCATTTTGTCTTGGGTTGACCCCTTCATTTTATGGATCATCTCCCATACTTTACCTTTGTAAGTTGGGTAACTGGCTTTCTCATGTACAACTGGTCACAAAATCTTTGGTTTCTTCATCATCTTTTCTGGGGAAGAGGCATCTTGGCCGAGAGATTTTAAAAAACTTCAGCTGGAGAACTTATCAATCCACTGTGGTTTGACTCCTGGGATGATTTGCTTTGTGTTTGACAATTAAATGACCTACACTGTTTTCATTTGTTCATACATTACTTGCCTTGGTGGATCATCAGTCTTACTTTGGTACCAAAAGTTTTGCTACACTTGTAATCACTTTCAGTCTCCTTCATATACCTTTGTACTGATCCTGCTTCTGATTACAGATCCATACTGTCCTAAATATCCAAGTTTCATTGATTTTTTACTCATCCCTCTTGGTTAGATAGAATAGGCTTTAGTGAGCTAACTTTTATGCATTTACATTTGTTGTCATTCACTATTTTCCATCTCAGAAGATTGTAGGAAGATGACAATACATCATTGGTAGCTTGAAGAAAGATGCTCAGCTGTAATGTGTTTCACCTCCAGATCTCATTCCAACCCACTTTCCTTTCCATAACCTCTTCTTCCCATTTGGTCATCTGACTTTGCTGAGAGCATTGAATCGAAATGCAGTTCCTTTTTCTCTGCTTCTCCAGCTTTAATATGGCCACTACCAGCAGCTCTGCTCTCCCTCTGAGTCATGGTTGAAAATGGTTTAAATGGATTACAACCAACATCTTTCTAGTCTCTTTGAATTGCTCCCACTGTATCTCAATATTCAAGTGATGCTATCATGTCATCAACTTCTTTCTCAACATTCCATTTTCTTGTAGTTTTGACATCTGACATTATCTCATATTTCTACGTCATCAAATTCCCTCAACATCATGACTGTTTTCACCTTTTCAGATCTCAATGATTGATGTTATAGGTAGTCAAAGAGACCTATTTCAACATAGCACTGAACTGTAAATTATTCAAGGTAGACCAAGCAGTTTTTTGATGTAAATACAGCACGATCTCTATTCTAGACAAAGCAATTTCATATATGAGCAGAGGCCAAGCAAGACAGTGGTATAGACCAAACTATAACCACCAGGTGTTGTGAGTGGTGAGAGTCATGAAATTGAATTTATCTATGTCTTTAGGATAGACATTTTAAGGATTTGACAAAAAATTAATAAATACAAACTTACCACACCAAATGAATGATCCAATTTTTGCCAAACACTTTGGACATGTTAGCTGCAAAAATGAATGAATAAACAGATTAGCTAATGATAATTAGATTAGAATTTCCAAGTAATTTTTATTGGAATATCTGTTCAATATTTCATAATTCTTGTACAGAATGTTATTAAACTAAATATCATGTGCTAATTTTTGCAAATATTTGCACTAATTGTTGCAACTATTTTCTGATCATACAAACATCTAGAAAAAATTCTGTGTCTGATGTAGAAACTGGGATGTGTCCTGTTACTTGTATGATTCAGGAGCACTAGCTCAGACTGTTTGTGCCATGTTGCTCAATTATCCAAGATAGATCCTACGTGGTGGTGTCAAAAGGTTTCCAGACTAGTTATGTTAAATAAAAAGTAACTTATTTATCTAAGTTTTAACATCATCACTTTGAAATAGACACCTTGTGCAACAATACACTGGTCCCAGCATTCCTGCCACTTTTGGAACCTGGTCTGGAAGTAATTTTCTATAAGCAAGTTGAAGACCATCTGTGATTCGCTCTGGCTCTCAACAATGGTGGTAAAATGGTGACCTTTGAGCAGAATTCTTATCTTGGAGAAGAGACAGAAGTTCACAAGTGCTAAATCTGGTGAACAGGGTGTGTGCAGAAGCAATACCATGAGGTTTTTGGTGAGAAACTCACAAGAGAGGAGAGCTCGGAGGCGGGGTGCATTGTTATGCAGAATCCAATTCTTTACATTCTGCAGATCTGGTCGATTTTGCCAAATATTTGACCTCAAATGCCTCAAAATGTTACAGTAGAACTCTCGATTGACCGTCTGGCCCTGGGGGATAAATTCTCAATACACAGAACCATATTTCCAGGGGTGACACTTGTGACAAGTCATCCAGGGAGATTCTTCCACTTTTGAAGTACCTGTGCTCCTCGAAACATTGCATATAATCCATTGCCTAATCGCTGTAAGCTTGCCGAAGCATGCTCAATGTCTCTGTAGCAGACTTCTCAAGTTTAGCCTAAATTTCATGCTGGCTCTTTGTTACTATCCATGACAAAATCACATTGTACAGCATACACATGATCACAAAAACGCAAATTTCAAAACTTGCAAAGTAAACACAGGGATGTCACTCAGCCCACTGCCTTATGAAGGTCACTGCTAGCTCTCACTGCACACACAATCGTGTGCTGCCATCTGCTAGTGCACTACAGAACTAATCTGGGAACTTTTTGATACCACTTTGTACTTACCATATTCTTCTTAGATAGAAAGAGAAAAATTTAAGAACATCATTTTACAACAATGTGTCAGAAAATTGAGCAGCTCTTATTATCAGAGGCATCCAAATCATGAGTCACCATGCTTTGTTTCAGAGGTAGTATATCTAATATATCTTACTCTGTTAAAATACTTAAGAAAAATTATATTAATGTGTCCTACTTGTTAAAAAATTCTATATTTTGTGCAGCTGAAGATAGCACTACATTTAAATTGGTGTAATGATTGCATAGTTCAATTAAATGGAGCCAGTTGAAACAGTTGTACTGCATTACTTCTTGATATCCTGTTAATTATTTTGCTATATAAGAATTAAGATATAAACTCAAATTAGGCAATTGACTTTTTATAGATACACAGTTGATTGCCTAATTTGAGTTTATATCTTAATTCTTATCTTTTGTCTCGGGTTCAATCTGAGCAATTCTATATATTTTAAGAAAGAACAATAATATATATATATATCATCATCATCATCGTTTAACGTCCGTTTTCCATGCTAAACGATGATGATGATGATGATGATGATGATATATATATATATATATATTATTGTTCTTTCGTACAAAATATATAGAATTGCTCAGATAATGGAGCCCTCTGTCAAAGATGGCATATGAGCATTCAGTTTTGATGAATGGCCTGTACAAATGATTCATTTATAGTCATCAAATGCTCAGACCACTCTCTCCACATCAAATCGATGTAGCCTGAATAGGTGCATGGTGTGCTATGCATCAGGTGTTGAAGTCGTTGCAGAGCATCACAGAGTGATAAAGTGCTTTGCTCAAAAACACAAAGGAATTAAAATCATGATTGCTAGATCGTGAGTGTAACACCCTAACCACTAAGCCATGTGCCCGCATACCTGTGTATATATGCATATATATATATATATATATATATATATATATATATATTACCTGTTGAGACAAGTGAAATCGAAGTCGAAATCAAATTCGACTGGCATCCGTGCTAGTGGAGCACTAAAAGCACCATCCGAGCGTGATCATAGCCAGAGCAGTTAACTGGCTACCATGCTGGTGGCACGTAAAAAGCACCATTCAAGCGTGATCATTACCAGCATCGCCTTGCCAGTGGCACATGAAAAACATTCGAGTGAGGTCGTTGCCAGTGCCGCTGGACTGGCTCTTGTGCAGGTGGCACGTAAAAGCACCCACTACACTCTTGGAGTGGTTGGTGTTAGGAAGGGCATCCAGCTGTAGAAACTCTGCCAGATCAGATTGGAGCCTGGTGCAGCCATCTGGTTCACCAGTACTCAGTCAAATCATCCAACCCATGCTAGCATGGAAAGCGGACGTTAAACGATGATGATGATGATGATGATATATACATACATACATACACACGTAAATTATACACACAGAAGTTTCATATACAATGAAATAATTGCTTTTACCTTGCCACTCTGATTAGTAACTACATCAGCCATCCATTGGACAGGTTCAACAAACAGAGATTCTTTACAAGTAACTTTATTCTTTTCTGAATCAGATTTACGAAGATTTGATAGTTTGGAATTCCAGTCAAAGGATCGCTCCCAGTCTCCAGTTGTGTGTGAAAGAAGGGAGCTTTCACGGAACAAAGGATGCCTGAATAAAATAAGAAGAAAATGAATGAATATTCTAATTCAGGTTTAAAAGGTTAATAAAAGATATAAACATGGCAGTGTGGTAAGAAGTTTGTTTCCTCCAGTCCAAGGATCGCTCCCATCTCCAGTTGATGGTGAAGAGGGACCTTTTCACGGAACAAAAGGATCCTAATAAATAAGAAAAATAATGATATTCTAAGCAGTTTAATAAGGTTAATAAAAGATATAAACATGGCAGTGTGGTAAGAAGTTTGTTTCCCAGCTGCATGAGTTTGGATTCAGTCTCACTGTGTGGTAACTCGGGCAGGTGTCCTCTACTACAGCCCCAGGCTTACCAAAGACTTGTCAGTGGAATGGAAACCGAAAGAAGTCTCTCTCTCTCTCTTTTACTCTTTTACTTGTTTCAGTCAGTTGACTGCGGCCATGCTGGAGCACCGCCTTTAGTTGAGCAACTCGACCCTGGGACTTATTCTTTGTAAGCCCAGTACTTATTCTATCGTCTCTTTTTCTTTTGCCGAACCACTAGGTTGACGGGGACATAAACACAACCAGCATCGGTTGTCAAGCAATGGGGGGGGACAAACACAGACCACAAACTACAGGCACACACACACACAACATATATATTATATATACATATATACGACGGGCTTCTTTCAGTTTCCATCTACTAAAATCCACTCACAAGGCTTTAGTCGGCCTGAGGCTATAGTAGAAGACACTTGCCCAAGGTGCCTTGCAGTGGGACTGAACCTGGAACCATGTGGTTGGTAAGCAAGCTACTTACCACACAGCCACTCCTGTCTGTCAATTATATATGTGTGTGTGTGTGTGCATGTTAAATAAAATGAGACAACAAAGTCAAGGCTGTATGAAATTTCTAAGATATTTATAAAGAAAAAGGTAGTCTTACAGCTGTTTCAAGGAAACGAAGGATATCCCTTCATCAGAGACGATATGAGAGAATTAAATAGAGGAAAATAGTAGAGTTCAATATAAGAAGTTATTTTCAAAAGGGAGAGATATAGGAAGTATAAATGGAACTCCCATTTTAGATTTTCTGAATACCAAAACCTCTCCTGGGCGTATATATATATATATATACACACACACACACACATATATATCCACTCTCCCCCACATGCCTATCGGCACACTCTTCATGCTCTTGCATATCTAGTACCCCTACCAGCCATTCCAATTTCTCTCACCATCACTTGCCACATCACCTCTTCCCCATTTCTAAACATCTCCACTCACACTCTTGTGAAACATTCCCTCTATCCCCCCCCCACTGCTTCCAGTAGATAGGCTCCAATACATCTCCAACACCATCTCTTTCTCTCTCACTCTGACTGTCTCCTAATCCTATCTCACCTTCCTCTTTTTTCATTTCCTACTGGATTAGCCAAGTATCTCCAGCCAAGATGTCTTTGTCTCACAAGTTACTTGGCAACCCCACTGATGTTGGTGCCACATAGAAAGCACCCAGTACACTCTATAAAGTGGTTGGTGTTAGGAAGGGCATCCAGCCATAGAAACCATGCTAAAGCAGACAATGGAGCCTGGTGCAGCTCTCTGGCTTGCTAGCTCTTGTCAAACCATCCAAACCACAGACGATGATGATGATGATGGTGGTATGTGAGTGTGTGTGCATGCAACGTGCAATATTTGTAAATGAGTGTCACCATCATGTTAGTAGTGTCCTTCATTTCCAATCTTCCATGAAAACATGTTTGCTCATGGTGAAATATCAACTTGCTTGGAAACAAGGAAGAGTTGGTGACAGGAAGGGTATCTGGTCATAAAAAAATCTGCCCTAACAAATTCCATCCAACCATGTTAAGATGGAGATGCTAACGTTAAACAGACGATAATGTTGCCAATGTTGATTAAAAAGTTAATACTCAAAGGGAGGGTAAAGAATGACAACTGAAACAACACATGTTGTTAATTCTATTTCTTTCCCAAAATCTGTCTTTTTTAAAAGCTCCTTACCTACATTTTTTTGTATGTGTGTTTAAAAAGTGTGTATCTTTATCCTTTACCGTTCCTCTTTTACTTGCTTCAGTCATTGAACAGTGGCCATGCTGGGGCACCACCTTGAAAGGTTTAGTCAAACAAATCAATCTCATTACTAAATTTTTAGGAGTAGTACTTATTCTATTGGTCTCTTTTGCTGAACCACTAAGCTATGAGGATGTAAACAAACCAAAACCAGTCATCAAACAGTGGTGGGGAACAAACACACATATGTTATACAATGAGCTTCCTCACAGTTTCTGTCTGTCAAATTCACTCACAAGGCATTGATCAACTTGAAGCTCTACATCAGTGGTTCCCAAACTTTTTGGGGCTTCTGTCCCCTTGACATCTGGGCCACATTCCTAGTGACCCCACCCCCAACTAACCATCACAAACATAGACCTCTTTCTTAAGTAAATTCAAAGCAATTGTGTTTCACAAATAAAACTTAACCTAATGAACCCATTAGACATCTGTCATACATTAAATTCTTTTCCTTACCTGCATTTCTTACATTTATACAATACTTCTGTTTTGGGATGATTTTCTGTTGGACTAGCAACGAGCAAGTTTTTTACATCGTTGTTGAAAATTTTACCTGGAAAATGAAAGAAGAAATATTCATAAAATGATTTGATAAGAAAATTTAAAATATTTTGTTTTTGTATTTGGTTTGCAAAATTCTTGCTGTGAACTCCTGTGTTGAAACATATTTTGTTGTATCTTGGGAGGGTCATTCTGCCAACAATAAACACACACATAGGTTATATTTCACTTTGTTTATCTTTTATTTGTAAATTGGTTAAATAGTTAGCCAACTGACTAATCAATTGTTTGATTAAACACTCAGTAAATAAATCAGTCAGGTAGGTTAGTTAAAGTCTGTGTGTCACCATTCATAACCTCATCAATGACATGCTCTTTCTATTCTAGATCTGGTCTGATATTATTACTCTCCTGTGAAACCCTTTTAATACCAACTTGCCTGAGACTGCCCTTGTTTCTACAATATAAACGTCATGCTTTAAAGTGATCTTGTTTAAAACTTTCCTTCAAAATTCAATGTTAATTCATGTTCCAGACACCAGCTTAATCATCATCATCATTTTCATAATTTAATGTCTGTTTTCCAAGACAAAATTATTTTACTGAATTCTTCATTATTTTCAAAATTAATTGAAGCAAAGGCAGTGTATTTCAACAAAAATATGATAAAAAATGTGTTAAAGAAAAAAATATTTATGAAAAATTATTTGATTAGAAAGATTTATAGTTAGTATTGGATATTCGAGAAATACTCTTAACATTATGAACCTTCAGACTTCTAGCCAATTCAGCACACCACTGCCATAGTACATTTTCTTCTTTCTTACCTCATCTAATGCCAGCAAAGCTTATGAGGCTTTGCCACAACAGACAGCACACAGCCAATGACAGTATTATGAAGTGATAATGTTTCAGTCTAAGGCAGTGAGCTGGCAGAAACGTTAGCACACCGAGCAAAACGCTTAGCGGTATTTTGTCTATCTTTACGTTCTGAGTTCAAATCCTGCCGAGGTTGACTTTGCCTTTCATCCTTTTGGGGTAAATTAATTAAGCACCAGTTGCATACTGGGATTAATCTAATTGACTGACCCCCGCCCCAAAAATTGTGGGCCTTGTGCCTCTAGCAGAAAAGGATAATGCTTCAGTCAATACCTTGTCTAATGAGCCATTGTGATTCCTTATGACAACATAGAAACATCTGCTTTTGATTACTTTATGCATTTAAACATTATTTTACTGGTTTTAGTCAATGGATTGCAGCCATGTGGGGGGAACTACCTTGGGGTGTTTTTAGTCAATCATTCACTCTAGGTAACACATTCCAGAACGTGAACAGAAGAATAATCAGGATGGGTGGATGAAGGTTGTAGAAAGAGAGTGATAGGAGATTGGGGAGAGAGAGAGAGAGAGATATGGAGGTGGACAATAAGAGTAAGTGCTGGATGTCAATAGCAAGAAAGACTTGGAGTAAAGGAAGTGATGACTGACAGAGCTGAATGGATGATGGTGTAACTCAAGAAGGTACTGCCTTCTTGTCAATTTAAGAGAAAAGTAATCTTTTCTACTCTAGGCACAAGGCCTGAAATTTTTGGAGGTGGGGTGCAATCGATTGATTGACCTCAGTACACAACTGGTACTTAATTTATCAACCCCTGAAAGGATGAAAGGCAAAGTGGACCTCGGGCAGAATTTGAACACAGAATGTAACGACACGAAATACCACTAAGCATTTCGTCCAGCATGCTAAGATTTCTGCCAGCTCGACACCTTGGTACTGCCTTCTTGAGTTACATCAGCAGAATAATACAGCAAATAAAAAAAGTGGAAGAATGTTAGGGAGATAATATTTAGCTTTGAAAGGCTTTAGTTGAACAAGCTGACCCCAGTATTTATGTCCTTTCAAGTATGGTACCTACTCTACTGGTTCTTTTGCTCTCTTTCAAATTGCAGGATGTAAACTAATTAACACTAGTTGTCAAGCAATGGGGGTGGGTGACAAACAGACAGACACACACACAGATACATATATGAGGAGGTGCTGGAAAGTTCCTGACTTTGGGTAAAACAAAATACAGGAGGATCAGAAAATTGTGATTTTATTCAACATATTCCCCTTTCACACACTTATTGCAGTGGTCCTTCAGTTTTTCTAATCCCTATAAAAGAACTCGGAAGGATGGGCCTCTAACTAGGCATTTCATGATACCCTTAAAGCCAGGAACTCTCAGATATATATATATCATCATCATTTAATGTCCACTTTCCTTGGCGTTAGGAAGGGCATCCAGCCGTAGAAACACTGCCAGATTTGACTGGGCCTGATGAAGCCTTCTGGCTTCACAGACCCCAGTAGAACCGTCCAACCCATGCTAGCATGGAAAACGGACGCTAAATGATGATGATGATGATGATGATGTATAGGTTGGACAGTTTGACCAAGAACTGGCAAACCAGGAGGCTGCACCAGGCTCCAATCTGATTTGGCATAGTTTCTACAGCTGGATGCCCTTCCTAATGCCGACCACTCCAAGAATGTAGTAGGTGCCAGTCATGTAGCACTGACATTGGCTACACTTCAATGGTGCTTTTTATGTGCCACCAGCATAGGTGCCAGTCAGGCGGCACTGGCATTGGCTACGCTTGAATGGTGCTTTTTACATGCCACAAGCATAGATGCCAGTCAGGCAGCACTGGCATTAGCCATGCTCGAACAGTGCTCTTTACGTGCCAAGTGAAGCAGCACTGGCACTGACCACACTTGAATGGTGCTTTTTACGTGTCACCAGCATAGTTACCAGTCAGGCAGCACTGGCATCATCCACGACTATGATTTCACCTGGTTATATATATATATATATATATATATATATATATAATCACCATCATCATTTAATGTCTGTTGTCCATGCTGGTATGGGTTGGACAGTTTGACTAGAGCTGACAAGCTGGGCAGCTGCATCAGACTCCAGTCTGATTTGGCATGAGTTCTACAGCTCGATGCCCTTCCTAATGCCAACCACTTTACAGAATGTGCTGGGTGCTTTAATGTGGCACCACATGGGTGCTTTTACATGGCATATATATACTACAGGCTTCTACACAGTTTCTTATTTCTTTACTGCCCACAAGGTGCTACACACAGTGGGGAGAAACAAGGACAGACAAACGAATTAAGTTGATTATATCGACCCCAGTGCATAACTGGTACTTATTTAATCACTCCGAAAGGATGAAAGGCAAAGTCGACCTTCTACACAGTTTCTGTCAACCAAATTTACTCACAGTGCATTGATTGGTCAGGGGATATAGTACAAGATATCTGAACAAGGTACCACCAAGTGGGACCGAACCCAAAACTATGTGGTCACAAAGTGAGCCTTTTACCCACAAGTCATATTTGCATGGTAATTATTTATTGAGAAAGACAAACTGCTTTGATTTCTTACCTTCACCAAGTTTCAAGCCAAACATATTCAACTTGAATGTTTTGTAATCACTGTTGTTCACATTAATATCATAAGCCATTCGGGCAAACAACTCCAGCTGGAACTGGAATCCAGTGTTAGGTCTGGCATAAAATAGAAAGAATACATTTATCATCATCATCATTATTTCAATAAATCATCCCTAGGGCTTATTCTTTGTAAGCCTAGTACTTATTTTATCAAACTCTTTTGGTGAACCACTAAGTTATGGAGGACATAAACACATCAACATTGGTTGTTAAGCAACAATGGAGAGACAAACACAGACATACAAACACACATATATATATATATATATATATATATATATATATATATATATATATATATATATACGCTGAGCTTCTTTCAGGTTCCATCTACCAAATCCATTCACAAGGCTTTGGTCGCCCTGAGGCTATAGTAGAAGACACTTGCCCAAGGTGCCATACAGTGGGACTGAACCCAGAACCATATGGTTGGGAAGTAAGCTTTTTACCACACAGCCACACAAACATAAGACAGGTAGAATATTTTGGTCAGATATGGCTGTTTTAAACGCTAAAGGATTAAGCATTAAACTTCCATCAGAAGGCTGTACTTTGCTCTTCAGAAGACCATAGGTGGCTGATCTCTTACTTATCTCATCTTTAGAGATCATAGTCATTTCAAGTCTTTTCTTTTATTCTTTTATTCATTTCAGTCATTTGACTGCAGCCATGCTGGAACACCACCGTAAAGGGGTTTTTTTAGTTGAAGAAATCAACCCCAAGATTTATTCTTTGCAAGCCTAGTACTTATTCTCTTGGTCTCTTTTACCATACAAACTAAGTTACAGGGATGTAGACTCACCAAACGATGGTGGGGGAACAAACACAGACACAAAGACATACAAAAATAAATACATATAACAGGCTTCTTTCAGTTTCTGTCTACCAAATCCACTCACAAGGCTTTGGTCAGCCCAAGCCATATTAGAAAACACTTGCTCAAGGTGCAATGCAGTGAGATTGAACCCAGAACCATGTGGTTGGGAAGCAAGCCTCTTACCACACATAGGCCATGCCTGTACCTATTTATATCTACACTATGTTTTAGTTGGTTCAATCTTCAGCATCATTTGTGACATAACACTTTAATTGCAAGTAATTATCTCAGACATTAAGATATTTAAAATTCATACCTGATGCAGGGTCTACAGTCTTTGACCATATTTAAAGCAGTTTTGACATCTAATTGCTTTTTCTGCATGAGCCAAGCAATTACCACGGTGGCACTTCGGGAGCAACCAACAAGACTGAAGGAGAAAATATGGGAAAATCTAGTTAGGTAAGTTAAGGGACAACAAATAGAAATGTGTGTGTGTGTGTGTGTGTGTGCATGTGTATGTGGGTGTGTGTGTGTGTGGTGTATACACACACAGACACATATATATTGTTAAGTATACAATAAAACCAACCAGTTCAATCATCATCTTATGCTTTTGAAAAGGTTTCATAGAGTCAAATTTTACAATGCCTGTGTTTATGTAAATTACTGTGTCAGATAAAGAAAAACATAAAGGGATGAAGTTTAGAACACTGATTTCAAAGCACTGAACCTCATGAAGATGACAAAGGATTGAGATATGTGGCACATTGCTGTACTTGAGAAGAGCTCCCCAACACAACAGAATTGAGATCCTAAAACCAAGGTGTCACGAAAAAGCAATGGTGCTGGTGCCGTTTAAAAAGCACTTGCGAGCAGTTGGTATTAGGAAAGGCATCCAGCTGTAGGAACCAAGCTAAAACAGACAATGGAACCTGGTGCAGCCCTTGGCCTTATCAGTTCCAACCCATGCCACCATGGGAAACAGACGTTAAGTAATAATGATATATATCTTTTGAAGGCGGCAAGCTGGCAGAAACGTTAGCACGCCGGGCGAAATGCGTAGACGTATTTCGTCTGCTGTTACGTTCTGAGTTCAAATTCCGCCGAGGTCAACTTTGCCTTTCATCCTTTTGGAATCGATTAAATAAGTACCAGTTACGCACTGGGGGTCAATGTAATTGACTTAATCCATTCGTCTGTCCTTGTTTGTCCCCTCTATGTTTAGCCCCTTGTGGGTAATAAAGAAACAGATATCACACATGCACATACATATATATGGTAACTTTCTAACCAGCCATAACTGGCAAAATACTTGACTACATAAAATTATATCTATATATATATCTATCTATCTTTTATTCTTTTACTTGTTTCACTCATTTGAAGGCAGAAATACCAGAGTACTGCCTCAATATATATATATTATATACACACACAGCCCGTCAAGTTCAACCTTCGCATATTCGCCGTGTCAGGCCGAAAAACGAAATGTTCCCAAGATAAGAAAATCTTTCTAATCTAATTCATCCCGTAATCTGTACCAGTAATATTCTCATGCAAATTTGTCTGATCTCTAGTGGTTAAGCTGTTTATTATTATTATTATTATTAGTATTAGTATTATCCCTTTGACCCCCAGTCGACAATTTGTTTATTAGTATTATTATTTCGCCTCGTATTGCATATTCTGTATAATTTATTAGTTATTGTTGACCATCGGTTTCCGGCCTCGTGTCTTGCTAAATACAGAATAGATATTTGAGTTTCTCCATACAGGATTTTTTCAATGGCGGCCGATTTTCGCGGGGTTCCACTATTCCCTTCTCTCTCTCTCTCCCTCTTTTATGTTGTATGCCCTCCCCCCCTCTTCCTTTCCCCCCTTCCATTGCTAAGAGCATTTTTAAGCCAGCCCGTCAAGTTCAACCTTCGCATATTCCCGGTGCACCCGCCCTTGCCCACCCCCACCACCAATACCGGATATCTCTATATTTTTGCTCCATCTATACCGGATGTCGCTTCTCCCACCACCATTATAGGTGTGTACTCTTCGAACCCCCCTCTTCAATACGCTATTTCACCATGCATTACCCCTCTCGTGATATCCTACGTTCTACTTGTCTAGAACCTGTCATCGTTTCTCCGAACACCCCTCCCCACTGGTGCTCCCCTATATTTCTGCACCCTCCCCCCACATAAAAAGCACCATCCGAACGTGGCCGATGCCAGCACCGCCCCGACTGGCTTCTGTGCAGGTGGCACATAAAAAGCACCAACTGACCGTGGCCGATGCCAGACCCCTCTGGCACCTGTGCAGGTGGCACGTAAAAAGCACCCACTACACTTGCGGAGTGGTTGGCGTTAGGAAGGGCATCCAGCTGTAGAAACACTGCCAGACGAGACTGGAGCCTGGGGCAGCCCCTGGCTCCCCAGACCCCGGTTGAAACCGTCCAACCCGTGCTAGCGCGGAAAACGGACGTTAAACGATGATGATGATGATGATGATATAGAATAGATCATCATCATCATCATCATCGTTTAGCGTCCGTTTTCCATGCTAGCATGGGTTGGACGGTTCTACTGGGGTCTGTGAAGCCAGAAGGCTTCATCAGGCCCAGTCAAATCTGGCAGTGTTTCTACGGCTGGATGCCCTTCCTAACGCCAACCACTCCGTGAGTGTAGTGGGTGCTTTTTACGTGCCACCTGCACAGGTGCCAGACAGAGCTGGCAAACGGCCACGAACGGATGGTGCTTTTTATGTGCCACCGGCACGAGGGCCAGGCGAGGCTGGCAGCGGACACGAACGGATGGTGCTTTTTACATGCCACCGGCACGAGGCCAGTTGGGGCGGCGCTGGCAACGGTCGCAAAACGGAAGGTTCTCTTACATGCCACCGGCACTGGTAACACATCTGCAATTTCCATTGATCGATTTCGATTCTGATCCTCACTTGCCTCAATGGGTCTTCACAAGCAGAGTTTCGACATGCCACCGGCACTGGTAACACATCTGCAATTTCCATTGAACGATTTCGATTCTGATCCTCACTTGCCTCAACAGGTTTTCACAAGTAGAGTTTTGTGTCCCAAGAAGGGAAGGTATGCATACGTAGGCTGGCTCCATCCCATGTAGAAGGCCACGGGTTATGGACTCACTTGTCCTGCCAGGTTTTCTCGCGCACAGCACACTTCCAGAGGTCTCGGTCTCTAGTCATTTCCTCAGTGAGACCTAAAGTTTGAAGGTCGTGCTTCACCACCTCGTCCCAGGTTTTCCTGGGTCTGCCTCTTCCGCAGGTTCCCTCAACCGCTAGGGTGTGGCACTTTTTCACACAACTATCTTCATCCATTCTCGCCACATGACCATACCAGCGCAAACGTCTCTCTTGCACACCACAACTGATGCTTCTTAGGTCCAGCTTTTCTCTCAAGGTACTTACACTCTGCCGAGTATGAGCACTGACATTACACATCCAGCGGAGCATACTGGCTTCATTTCTTGCGAGCTTATGCATATCCTCAGCAGTCACGGCCCATGTTTCACTGCCATGTAGCATGGCTGTTCGTACACACGCATCATACAGTCTGCCTTTCACTCTGTGCGAGAGGCCTTTTGTCACCAGCAGAGGTAAGAGCTCTCTGAACTTTGCCCAAGCTATTCTTACTCTAGCAGTTACACTTTCAGCACACCCGCCCCCGCTGCTGACTCGGTCACCTAGGTAACGGAAACTATCAACTATTTCTAGTTTTTCTCCCTGGAAAGTGACGGAAGTTGGTCTCAGAGCATTTTCAGTGTTTACTGTTCCTGAACATCTGCCACATACAAAAACCATCTTCTTAGTTAGCCTTCCTTTGACATTGTTGCACCTCTTATGTGTCCATAGCTTACACTTGGTGCATCTTATAGAGTTTCTACCTACACCTTTTCTACAGATTGAGCAGGGCCATCTACCTGAAGGCGTTTGTGATTTGTCTACCTTCCTACTGATTACGACTTTGATTTTAGCTATGATCCTAAATTCCTGAATACTAAATATATGACTAATATATGCTATGGGCTTTCCATTTTGAAACATTTTCCCTGTTGCTGCAAATTCAGATGCATCAACAGTGAGTTTGTTTCACACTTGATAGAGAATGTTGCCGAAATACAGTATTGTATGTTTTATTTCTAAAAGGTCTATTTTTGATATAATCTTTAAGTAAAGACATTCCTTTTTTGTGCAAGAGGCTCATATACATATATCATCATCATCATTTAATGTCCGTTTTCCATGCTAGCCTGGGTTGGACGGTTCGACCGGGGTCTGGGAAGCCAAGAGGCTGCACCAGGCTCCAGTCTGATCTGCCAGTGTTTCTACAGCTGGATGCCCTTCCGAACACCAACCACTCCATGAGTGAAGTGGGTGCTTTTTATGTGCCACTGGCACAGGTGCCAGGTGAGGCTGGCAACGGCCATGATCTGTTGGTGCTTTTTATGTGCCACTGGCACGGAAGCCAGTCAAGTCAGCACTGGCATCGGCCACATTTGGATGGTGCATTTTACGTGCCACCGGCACAGGTATCACAACTACAATTTCCATTTGATTTTTTGATGTTGATGTACTTGACTCAATAGGTCTCCTCAAGTACAGTGTGTGTGTATATATATCATCGTCATCATCATCATCATTTAATGTCCGCTTTCCATGCTAGCATGGATTGGACGATTTGACTGAGGACTGGCAAACTAGATGGCTGCACCAAGCTCCAATCTGATCTGGCAGAGCTTCCACAGCTGGATGCCCTTCCTAACGCCAACCACTCTGAGAGTGCAGTGGGTGCTTTTATATGCCATCTGCACGAGAGCCAGTCTGCCGGTACTGGCTACGGCCACGCTCGAAATAGTGTTTCTTTACGTGCCACCTGCACAGGAGTCAGTCCAGCAGCACTGGCAATGACCTCGCTCGAATGTTTTGTTCACGTCCCACCGGCACAAGTGCCAGTAAGGCAACGCTGGTAACAATCAAGCTGAAATGGTGCTTTTTACATGCCACTGGCACAGAAGCCAGACAGCTACTCTGGCAGTGATCCCGCTTGGATGGAGCTGTTAGCACTCCACTGGCACATACATACATACATACACACACACACACACACACATACATATATATATATATATATATATATATATATATACAAGTGATAGATAGATAGACACACACACATACATATATATATACATATATATATATATATATATATATATATATATATATATACAAGTGATAGATAGATAGACACAGCAGGAGTGGCTGTATGGTAAGCAGCTTGCTTCCCAACGACATGGTTCTGGGTTCAGTCTTACTGCATGCCACCTTCGGCAAGTGTCTTCTACTATAGCACTGGGCCGACCAAAGCCTTGTGGGTGGATTTGGTAGACAGAAACTGAAAGAAGCCCATCGTGTGTGTGTGTATTTGTGTGTCTGTCTTTGTCTCACCACCATTGCTTGACAACTGATGTTGGTGGGTTTACATCCCAGTAACTTAGCAGTTCGGGTTGATTTTTTTCGACTAAAAGCGGTGCTCCTGCATGGCCGCTGTCAAATGACTGAAACAAGTTAAAGAATAAAAAGATAGATAGATAGATATAATTTTATGTAGTCAAATATTTTGCCAGTTATGGCTGGTTATAAAGCCACCACATATATGTATGTGTGTGTATGATATCTGTTATTGGACCATGACCATGCTGGGGTACTGCCTTCAAAAGATTTTTGTCAACCACACCAACCTCAGATCTCATTTCAATCCATTTTTACTGATCACTATAAATGAAATGACTATGTTTTTTCATTCTGGCAGAGTTTCTACAGCTGGCGTTAGGAAGGGCATCCAGCTGCAGAAACTCTGCCAGATCAAGATTGGAGCCTGGTGCAACCATCTGGTTGGCCAGCCCTCAGTCAAATCATCCAACCCATGCTAGCATGGAAAGTGGACGTTCAGTGCCGCCTCGACTGGCTTCCGTGCAGGTGGCACATAAAATGCACCAATCCGACCGTGGCCGATGCCAGCCTCGCCTGGCACCAGTGCAGGTGGCACATAAAAAGCACCCACTACACTCACGGAGTGGTTGGCATTAGGAAGGGCATCCAGCTGTAGAAACATTGCCAGATAAGACCGGAGCCTGGTGCAGCATTCTGGCTTCCCAGATCCACGGTCGAACCCTCCAACCCATGCTAGCATTGAGAACGGACATTAGACGACGATGATGATGATGATGATGCAGCGATTTACATAAATACAGGCACTGTAAAATTTGACTCCACAAAGCCTTTTCAATAGCCTGAGATGATGATTGAACTGATTGGTTTTATTGCTTACTTAGCAATTTATTACAGTAGTTAGTAGTGAAAGCACCTATGAAATACAGCTTTTCAACTGCTCAGAAGTCTCATTAAGTAAACAGCCTCAGTAACCAAAGTCAGAACCCTTAAGCAACTACCTAAAAAAAATGATGAAAACTGTGTCTATATTTTACAGTCAACTCTAGTTTATTTTCATTTTAATAGGACATTAAACAAAAAAAAAAAAAGGCCATCAGGTATACCGTTGGCGGATTTCAAGAAGCATGGAAGTTTTGAAGGATGAAGTGTCTCGACAGCTAACTACTAATGCGGGTAGTTTATTCCATGCTTCAGCAATTCTGAGCATGAAAAAATGTTTCCGAAAGTCATGGGTGCTGTGTTTTTTTTATTTTATAAGCATGTCTGCAAGTGTTTGTCATACAGAATTCAGAAAGGTGCCCAAGGTTGTTGTTGGAAAGATGTGGATAATCTTGTGGGTGTCTACCAAATCAGTTGCCAGACGTCTGATCTTCAATGCATCCAAGCCCAAGGAAGCAAGACATTCAGAGTATGGTAGATGTCTGACGGCGGGTATTCGTTTTGTTGCACATTTTTAACAGTTTCCAGATTTATATGCTGAGCAAGATAGGGGTTCCAGACTGGCTCTGTAAATTCCAAGTGTGGACGTACCATTGTCGAATACAAGTTAAAATAGATAGCTGGAGAGCGGCTGACATAGGTCTTACTGAGTGATGCTAGCACCCACTCAGCCTTCTTGACAATCTTAGAGATATGGTTTTACCAGAGAACTTTCATCTAATTCTTCCAGATTTTTCTGTTAAAACTGTATTGAAATCATTTGTGATTGGGACCTAACAGAAAACTATCTCTTCCAGCCTGTGGCGTTTGAGATGTTCGGAGGGACTGGGCCATTGACCGCAAAGTTCTTGTCAATGTTGGCAGCTCGCCTCAACGGGGTGTCAGGTGATGCCCGTGAGGACGCCATCCCCCGTGGTAATGCAGCGAGTGTGCTAGCTTGCTCCAGTAGATTCCGTTAAACCTTGTGGTGTGCGTCCAGTTGCTGTGCTAAAAAGAAAAAAATTCCCCACAAATGGTTTCAATAAAGTTTTAACAAAGATTTGGAAGAATTAGATGAAAGTTCTCTGGTAATTTTCTTTCATATAAATGTTTTTGTTAATTCAAAATTTACCAGCAAAATCTTATAAAATGACATTGTTCTAAAAGATGTACATGTTTAAATGTTATATATGAAAGCAAAAACCTTAATTTTTCACATATTGTTTCAGATCAAATCACCTACATGTCCGAAATTTTTAGTGAATTTTATTAAGACACCTCATCTCGAGGAACCCTAGAAACTTTTCTCGGAATCAACAGAGAGAAAGACAAACGTAGATGACAATAATCAAACAGCGGTAGCAGATGATGGAGGAAGCATAGCCACAGTCATAGGATAGTTTACTAAAGTACAGAGTGTACGTTATCAATAAATAAATATACGTATTGATAAACACACAAATTTAGTTTCGCTGTGAAATTAGATCTACAAAGGTCTTTCCTGCAGATAGGGATGAGGTTCAAATCGGCTGGTTTTACTCTTAATTAACTATTCACCAGGATTCGTTCACCTCTCACTTTCTCAAACTGATTATAGTAGCAGAAAGCTACATATATTAAAATGTAAACAACAATAGGCAGAGGCACAAACGTTATTCATATTGACAATTGTTCCTTTATAGATAGAAAAAAATTTCAAGTTATCTATCTAGATCTTAGTGTTTCATCGACGGAAGTAACCCAAGACACTTGCAGTATCACGGCCAACGATCTCCAGGTTGACACGTTGGAACAGACATGCGCCTTCGAGATCCTCACCTGGCACTTCGGCAAGCACATTTGCATAATGTTACAAGGTTGAGGAACATACAATATTACAGTATCGATAAATAGTGTGGGTTACGAATATGTAAATACACGAACTGATATCCAGACATATTTAGCCTCACCATGGAAGGGAAGGAGAGCTAAGTGAATCCTAACCGTTATGTAATAGCAAAAATGAACAAACGAATGGGTTCGATTTTCAACTGAAGCTTCAAAAAGGCATACGTGAAGTCAGTCTAATTTCATAGTGACATTTTATATGGTACTATTTAAGAAGAGTGGTCCCGGTGCGCGCACTCGCGCTAGCTAGTCGTGACTAGTCAATCCTACAACGACTACCTAGCAAAGCAAATAAAACAAAAACACAAAGTAAACAAAAAACTCAAAAACACAAAGTAAGGATCGACTAGCAACGACTAGCTAGCGCGGATGCGCGAGTACGCGCACCGGGACCACTCTTCCTAAATAGTATATACATATACACACACACACTTCGTTTCTTTTACTGGTTTGCAAGATTCCTTAAGTGAATTCGTGTGTTGAAACAAATTTTGTTGTGTCTGGGGATCGGTTCAACTTCCACTAATTTATTTATTTACTAGTCAGAGTCAAAATCCATTGATACGGTCGCAAATGCATCGACGGAAAAGCTCTCCGGAATAAATAAATAAATGATTGGAAATTGAACCGGTGAGTGCTATAAGGCACTATAGCACTATATATATATATATATTAGAAAAAATGAGGTAATCAGATCGGATGGTTCATATTTATAGATATTTATTTATATATTACATTTTTTACATATATATATCTATCATAAATAAATATCTATAAATATGAACCATCCGATCTGATTACCTCATTTTTTCTAATATATAATACCTGTACATCATCTCCAAACCTTCCATATATATATATATATATATATATATAGTAGAAATATGTTACGAAATGAAAATATAAAATACACGTGGAAATGTAAGGGTAAAATATGAAAAATCAACGAAAATGCATATTACAAATAGAAAAAGGCTATTTATGACAGGTAACGACAAATATATATATTTAGATTGACTGAGGTAATAATACAAGTCATAAAAATAGATAAATTAAATTAGAGATAAAACCACTATTAGGCAATTCAAACAGTGATATATATATACATATATACACACACTGATATGAATTCTATATATATTTATTGATTCATAAGACGCTGCACTGATACTCTAGTGTGCGCGTGCGTATGCCAACATAAATTCTGTTGAGGTCATCAGAATTTATAAACTTTTGAGAGAACGAGGAATAATTCTTTTTGGAGAAGGTTCTGAAAGAACATAGAAATCTTTAAATAATAGCATGTAAATATTGGGTTGAAAACCCCAAATATTTACATGCTATATATTTGTGTGTGTGTGTGTGTGTGTATGTGATACTTTTATCAGCTGCTCATCTCACAGACCTAATAATAAACAGCTGTAACATTGATGGTGGTGATGTGTGAACGCAAAAATAATACAACAGATACACTTGGTCACCCTATTTCATATATAATTTTATGCTACTGCAGCAAACAATTAAGAAATAAATGAAAAATGATTTCTTCTCGAGAATTTTGTGCAACAGCATAAATAAATAAATAAAAAAAAGAACGAATACTCGGTTTTGAAACACAAAAATAACAAACGATAACAAGTGGTAACATTTCTTCTAGCAGATTATTATAAAAGTAGTTAACCCTTTACTCACCAGTGTACTATCACAGCTCCATTTACTCGAGCTTCGTCAATAAACCGTAAACATTCAGGAAAATAAGTCAGTAAGTTTTCATCGGGCATGTCCAAGACACGGATGAATTTACATTTGTATTTATTCTGGATTTCAGGAGGTAGGGGCCTATCCAGAAGACTTAGAACATGAGTAATTTTGGCATCAGACATGCTCTCTTCGTCTTTAACATCTTCAAATCCCCCTACATATATTTTGTCGTAAACTTGATCCATATTTGAAAATAATAAAGAATTAACGACGATCCGAAAAGATGTAATTTGATAATTGTCTCCCCTTACTTTGACAAACGGAAACGTACTAAAAAGTACAAGGTAAATTTTATTTCCGGCTGTTCATCAGTTCTTAGCGGAGTGAGATTACATGTTACCATATTTAGTTACGTCCCTTCACATTTTTGGCACGGGGCCAGCAGTTTCGGGAGCGGGAATAAGTCGGGAATCCTGCCGGAAAGTGTAAGGACGGTTGCTTCTGATAGGACTGTGTGGAAGAGGTACCTTAGGACGCTACCCCGCAACACTTCCAGGAATAGTGGACGAAGAATATGGATTGGATGGATCTTTTACGTTATGAGTTTAAATCATGAAAGCGTCGATCGACATTGCTTTTTTTTTTCGCCCCCTGAGTCAAATAATTAGCAATCATTCGACCACTTATAGCCCTTCTTGCAATTTATAGCCTTCTAACAATGTCATAAAAGAAAAGAATATATTTCTAAGATTAACACAAAGTCCAAATTTTGTGGGTAAAATATAATCGATAAATCAAATTCAATATTTGACTACTACTTAATTTCAAAGACCACTGCAGAATTTAAACGCAGAACGTGAAGGGCCATTACAAAATACCGCTCTTTGCATTGCGCTAAAACCCACCGAGTGATAATCATTACTGCTGGAGTAGTAATGATTTTTTAGTCTAAGAATTTTATTAAAAAATATTGTTATCTTTGTGTCTTGTAGGTGGGAAATATTTTGTAAAGGATTTTATTATAAATGTCTCTGGTAGTTGAGGAATCGTTTTTAGTCTCAAAAGGTTTTATTAAAATGGACAAAAGTAAATAGTAAAACTGAACAAAAAAGGCATGCACCCTCTCAGTTATGTACTGTTCCAAGGAAGACTTATGTTCACCTCTAAAAAATCGAAACCATTCAAAACACATCACCAAGGATAACGAAAAGCTGAGAGTCTAGGACAACCACTCATCCTCAGTAGCATCATCTCCGGTGAGATGGAGACGTCAGCGGTGACAAATACTTCTTATGAGTAGCCATAGAAATCTCGTTGAGAAATAAAATTCAACGGCAAATTGTAGTATTTTAGTATTCCGTTCTGCTCATCCATGGATGTAGTAACCCTCAACTGAATTAAATGCAGGTAAGTGGTGAGCTGGCAGAAAAGTTAGCACGCTGGGCGAAATGCTTAGCAGTATTTCGTCTGTCTTTACGTTCTGAGTTTAAATTCCGCTGAGGTCGACTTTGTCTTTTATCCTTTCGAGGTCGATATATTAAGTACCAGTTGCGTACTGAGGTTGATCTAATCGACTGGCTCCCTCTCCAAAAATGTCAGGACTTGTGCCTAGAGTAGAAAAGAAATGCAGATAAGAACGAAATTCTATGGGAAATAACTCTAGTTACTTAAAGCAGAAGTTATTTCCCTTAGTACGGAAATCGTTTTATCTCTACTTATTGGAAATGAAAAACCTTTCGTTTTTAAAATTTATTCATTCGTAAGTACTCTTGAAAGGAATGACACGAGAAGTGTCTATTATATATATAAATATTATACTTTTACTTATTTCAGTCATTTGACTGTGGCCAAGCTGGAGTACCGCCTTTAATTGAACAAATCAACCCCAGGACTTATTCCTTGTAAGCCTAATACTTATTCTATTGGTCTCTTTTGCCAAACCGCTAAGTTACGGGGACGTAAACACATCAGCATCGGTTGTCAAGCGATGTTGCAGGGACAAACACAGACACACAAATATATATATATATGATGGGCTTCTTCCAGTTTCTTATTTCTTTACTGCCCACAAGGGGCTACTTCTGGAGCAATGTGAAATGAAGTGTTTTGCTCAAGAACTCAACGCATCGCCCAGTCCAGGAATCGAAACCACAATCGTACGATCATGAGTCCAACACCCTAACCACTAAGCCACGCACCTCCACACTTCTTTCAGTTTCTGTCTACCAAATCCACTCACAAGGCTTTGGTTACAGTAGAAGACACTTGCATAAGGTGTCATGCAGTGGGATGGAACCCAGAACCAGGTGGTTAGGAAGCAAGCTTCTTACCACAAAGCCACTCCTGTACCTATAAAATCACCAACAGTGGAATTAGACCTCAAGATGTAATGACAAAAGAAATTCCACTAAGCATTTTCTCTAGTGTGGTAACGATCACACATTTATGGAATATATAATAGACTGGTTTGCTTTCTATCACATTTATTCCATATGAAAATGAAAGAATAATAATAAACAAATACATAGCAAATATTTTCAAGTCATTTAAGAGATAAAACTTAAAACAGTAATGAAATTTCACAATATTTTATTTCCAATAATAATAATTAGTTTATTTAAAATTAAAATTATAACTGTACACTGTATAAGATTTTTTTTTCATATGTCCACAATAAAATAATTTTAGGTCAGTCAATAAAAAAGGCATGCACCCACTCAATTGTATCTCGTTCCAAGAGATACTTAGGTTCACCTCTAAAAAATCGAGACCATCTAAAACACAGCAGCACTGAGGATAATCAGGAAGCTGAGAGTCTGGGACAGTCAGTCATCCTCAGTAGCATCATCTTATATTTCGGTGAGATATTAGTTTCTCAAGTGTTTGGTCACCTAAACAGCAGTTTCCATCTTCTATCATAACAATAAAAAAAAAAGCTGCTTACGTTTAAAAGGGGCATACTGAGTAATTTACAGTTGCCATTGCAATGGCAAAACCTAGCTTTTAGTCATTAAGCATTAATAAAAGGTATATATTTACATAAAACAATGAATTGCTTAAAGCTAATAAGCATTTTGAGGAGGGTTTTTTTTAGTAGTTAAGATGAGTTTTTTAAGCGATCTAGAGACCATTTGATGCTCTCAATTTCTTGCTCCAGTTTCCTGTATTGCTCAACCTTTGTTGTATACTCTGGGCCCAATTTTTCATATTCACTCACAGCTTCATTTGCCTGCCTGTTCTGTTCTTTAGCCTTTTTAAGTTCTTTATCAATATGCTCTCTGTCAATAAAAACAATAGTAATTCTTTATATGAAGATCATTCACACAGGTTTACACATTCTTATAATCTTTTTGCAAAGTGTCCATATTTTGTTACCTTTCAAAATCAGTCTTTCTCCTAACAAATATTCGTTTGTTCATTTTATATTAACTTTTCTATGATAGCATGGGTTAGACAAATGCATGTTATCGAAACATTGTGCTATTGCAAGATATCTTTCTTGCAGTCAGCCCTTACTTGTTTTTCAAATAAGGGGAATTTCATTCCTTCCACCCTTGAAAGTGCAGAACTAGTAGACGATCTGTTGACAGAGTAATGTCAACAAATAGCTGTTTTTCATGTGAAGTCATCCTCCTCATCATCATCATTTAATGTCAGTTTACTCTGCTAGTAAGAATTTAATGGTTTGATAGGATCTAGTGAGCTGCACCAAGGTCTGATGTCAGCTTTAGCGTGGTTTCTATGTCTGGATGCCCTTCCTAATGCCAGCTAATTTACAATGTGTACTGGGTACATTTTCCATGCCACTGGCACTAGTGAGATTGCTAAGTAACTTGCAAAAGAGAAAAAAGAAAACCCTGCCACAACGAGGGGGTGGGGGTGGGGAGTATTTGACATTGGGAGGGGGATTTATGTCAAGCATTGAAAAGCTAAAGTATAGTAGAGAGACAAGCATTGGCATTTTGCTTAAGCAGAGCAATATGACTACCCCACATTAGATAAGGGCAGATAGGACTAGCTGTTCCTTTTATACTCTAGACTCTCTTGTCACCTCACCTAAAATTATCACTCTCCAATTCTTTTTTCAGTTGTAGAGGTCCTTTATACTCTTTACTCTTGCAGAATCCAAGGCCACCTTACTAGTGTTGGATTCAGACTAAGGTCTGTCATGAACCCTAAGACTTATACAGCTGGACCTTCACCCAGTTTCCATGGCATATAAGCAACTGAAATTACAAAATTCCTTTCTTAATGAGACACCACTTTGTCACAGGGTTAATATGCCAGCTATTAGTGGATGTTATTTACAACTAGGTGGACTGTAATTATGTGAAATGGAGTATTTTGTTCCTGAACACAATGCATGTCTCATCTGGGAATCAACATCACAGTCTTATGATCATGAGTGCCATACTCCACTAGGCCATGTGCCATCACTCATGCTGGTGCATGAAAGTAAAAAAAGAAAAAAACCTAGTACACTCTGTAAAGTGCTTGGTATTAGGAAAAGCCATCCAACTCTAGAAACTATGCCAAAACAGAAACTGGAACATGACATTGTCCTCCAACTAGTTGGATCCTTGTTAAATTGTCTAACACATGCCTGCATAGAAAATGAACTGCAGCAACATGAAATGAAATGTTTTGGCAAAAAGATAAAATAAAGAGTATACAATATGTGTTATGGTTAGTCCACATTTCTCTGTAAGGAGTGTAGGGCCACCTTCCTGCTTTCTCTGGTGTACATATTTCTCCTTGGACGAGATGCCAGTCCATCACAGGGTTACTCATTTTTTGCCAGCTGAGTGGACTGGAGCAATGTGAAATGAGGTGTTTTGCTCAAGAACACAAAATAACACCTGGTTCAGGAATCGAAACAACAATCTTATGATCATGAGTCTAACACTCAAACCAATGTGTAGTAAATATAATTAAGCTGACCAGCGTGCTATTGAAATTATACATTTATAACAGAATCAGAAGAAGTAAAAAATATAACACAAAAAAAGCTTACTTGATTTTCTTGAGAGCAAGTACTGTGTCTTCTTTATAAGTCTCATAAATTATTTCAGTATTACATAACCTAGCAATAGCAAGGAAAAAAACGAATTTAATTAGTAATTTTTCATTAGGAACAAACTTGTAAGGTTTTAATGTATTTTTCTAAATTTAAAAAAATTTTTATTTTTAATGGCTTAGGGACCAAAGGAGGCAAAACCTATAACCTATTCCAGGAACTCTGAAACTCATCTTGTTCCTTGAGAATTTGCTCTAACACCCTATCACTACCTTCCTTTTATTTCTTTCAGCCATGCATCTCCTCTATAGCAAAACACCTGTGCAGTGCTTGTACCTCTATCATACTTTAGTCTGTCAAACCTGACATACAACCACCTTTCCCTCCCAAATACATTCTCTTAAAAGTGGGAGCTTTTCCCTTTTCCTATTTGCCAAGTTACATGGCAACCTCACTAGTGCTGGCACCATGTAAAAAGCACTCAGTACACTGTAAAGTGGTTGGCATTAGGAAGGGCATCCAGCCATAGAAACCATGCCAAAGATGACACCGAAGCTCAATGTAGCCCTCTAGCTCACCAGTTCCCAGTAATAACTGACCAACCCATGCCAGCATGGAAAGTGGATGTTAAATGATGATGAAGATGAATTCAAGGACATAGAATAGTAAGTGCTCCATAGTGCAATCATTAACATAGAGACTCGTCAGTGATGGATATGTGGCTCAAATCCACTCAGCAAGTCTGTAATTGTTTTCTTTTGTCTCAAATTTGGTATTCACAATGTCTAATACCATTTTCCTTTAGAATGAGAACGCTGGACCTTAGAATTTTCAAATATTAATGATCTGATTATCACTTCAGAATCTTCAGTAGAATAACTGAAAACATTCCAACCTTTGAAGAATGGCCAAGAACTAAAATGCCTCAATGTCAACAGGACAATGATGACTAAAAGACCAGTTGATAATTATGTAAAGACATCAATACTGTCTGAGAAGTGGCCTTGTTTGATATGTAGGAATGGAATTGGTAGGGAAGTCAATACAGTGTATTTATTGTAAGCAATATGTACACAAAATATGCAGTGGGGTCTCTGGCTGAGTGAGAGGACTTTTGATGTGCTAGTGAGCAAGGAGTACATAATGAAGATAAAACTTGTGACATGAAAAATGAAGTCATCATCATCATCATCGTTTAACGTCCATTTTCCATGCTAGCATGGGTTGGACAGTTCGACCGAAGTCTGAGAAGCTAGGAGGCTGTACCAGGATCCAATCTGATTTGACAGTGTTTCTACAGCCGGATGCCCTTCCTAACACCAACCGCTCCGTGAGTGTAGTGGGTGCTTTTTATGTGCCACCAGCACAGGTGCCAGAGGAGGCTGGCAGCGGCCATGATCGGTTGGTGCTTTATACGTGCCACCGGCATAGAAGCCAGTCAAGGCAGCACTGGCACCGGCACAGTATCACAACTACAATTTCCATTTGACTTTTATTTTGATGTTGATGTACTTGACTCAATAGGTCACCTAAAGTAAAAAAGTGTTATGAATCAAGAATCAAAGGTAGCATGGTAGAGGAAGGCTCTAGACACAGGACTTAAGCAATGAAGTGGATATCAGACAACATAAGATTGAGATGGGTGATGATATGTAATACAGTAGGCTTGACCAATCCATGCCGGTGTGAGGAAAATGGATGTTTTGATGATGATGATGTCCAACTCATGACAGCATGGAAAAACAGATGTTAAATGATGATGATGTTTATAGTTAACCGTTTTATGCTGAAATATAGTACCTTTAATTCAGTTAATTTTGAAAATAATGAATTAATTAAAATAATTTTATCATCATTAAGCTGGTGCTTTTATTTAGATCACTTAAGCATTTAAACTGGCCATATCTCTGGCCCAAATATTTGACTTGTTTTATGTTCAAACCAGCCAGATCTGGCCTGTCACACCTACCATACAATGTCATTTTAAAAATAAACAATTGCATCACTAAAATCTCAAAGCTATGAGACAGTGCACAATTAACTTAAAACAATTTGAATAAACAAGCATTACATTTGACAGAGTAATTTGAATACCTAAAGCCTTAAAAAGGGAATTTGTATCACAGAATTAAGGACAGTTAGACAGGTTGATATCAAAAGAGTCGACTGTCATAAGAATCACTTGTTAGATATTCAGTGATTTGTTTTCCAAAAGAATGAAACAATTGAACCAACATTCTTTCATACGTACTGAATGTAATGCTTTTTCATAGCTCTGCTGCCCAGTATCCATAGCTTTAAGAAGCTGTGAATAAATGTCTTTAATTATTCCCAACAAAAATTAGACAGTAAGTAAACTTACGCAAGCTTTGAATGAAGGGTTTTGCTATACGATAATAAATACTTGGAAGTGGTACTTTTCAAATCTTTTTGTAGCTGTAACTTTTTGTTGCAAATGTTTTGTAACTCAAGCAAGCTGTCTTTGAAAATCTATAAAATAGAAAAGGGAAACAGATTAAATTAGATTCATTAGTAAAACCACATTATTCTTATGTGTATGTGCATAAATATATTTACATGTGTGTGTATATATATATATGTGTGTGTGTGTGTGTGTGTGTGTATAAATATATATATGTGTGTGTGTGTGTATAAATATATATATGTGTGTGTGTATATATAAATAAATATATATATATATGTAATTTACTGTTCATTAAGGTAAGCTCAACAAAAGATGTATTCCAATCCAGTGAGAGATAAATATGATTTAATGTACACTGAATTAAAATAAGAGTTACTAATAGTTTCTTGTCATGAAGACATGTGGTTAGGTAGGTTTTTATAACATGTCTTGTGTCTCCAAACAATTTTCAGGCACTGAGAATATGGTTTGTTCTATTTGAAAATCAGGATGCTGGTACATGAGAATAAACAAAAAGAAAGGTTTGGTGTAAAAAGTGGAATGAGAAGATAAAGGGTGAATAAAAATGGGGGGTGGGGGGAATTAGCGTTACATCCCCTTTGTCCATAAAAGTCACACTTAAATTAGTTGTAGAATAATTCAATGGTAAGATGACCAAAGTCTGTAAGACAGCTGTTCAATCCAAAGAGGATGGTGTCCTCCAGTTTGCCAAAATAAATTTGTTCATATACTTGCATTTGCTGAAAATTTCAGATCTGGAATTAAGTCATGTAGTAGAATTGTTGGATATAAAAACCATTTGCAATCTTTCAGTAACACATAAGTTGCAATACTTAGATATTTACATATGGAATAGATTTTCCCTGATTCTTCACTTTATTGTAGTTGGTGAGCAGTTGGTCTTCAAACCCAAATATGTCTGGCCAGCTTAGTGGCTTTACTTTTGTTGATGTACTGCAAAGAAGACTGGTGTTTTGCATAACATCTTTTAAAATTGCCTTCACATAAACCAATGTCATTTTCTTTTCAGTTACATTATTTTGAAACAGTGTTGACTTCTGCTTCATGAATGACAGAATTTATCATACACACCTGGTCAAGTAGGCAAGCTTCAGGGTTTCAACAGATATATATTCCTTTTTATATGTATGAAGAGAGGGAATGTCTTTATGTCAACCATATACAATTAATAATTTGTTATCACTCTCTCTATTTATATGTGTATATTTCTGTGTGCATGTGTGTGTTTGCCGCCAATGTTAAAAAGTAGACACCAAAACTAGTCAGCCATGACAAATTCCCAGCATCCAAACAGCTGCACCCAATTGTCTTAATCAGTAGTAGCAACAGCAGCGGTAATATTATTAGTAGCAACAATAGTAAATGTACATCTCAAATGTCTGATAGTCCATGATACATTCATGATGACAACCAGACCAGAATCCTTACTGAACTGATTGTTGCCCAGCTTAACATCAAAAACTGGACAGGCCTCAATTTCGTCAACTCACAGAGAACAGCAGAAGACCAGGAGAAATGGTGAAATCTGGTTGCGATGTCATCAATGAATGCCCCAACAACCACATGGTCAAAGTATAAGATGGAAGAGAGGAAGGAAGGAAATGTATAATTAAAAGTGCCACCCATACCAGCATGGAAGGCGAATGTTAAACGATGATGATGATAATGAAAACAAAGGACAGAAGAAGATACTAACTTTATATCGCTCTTCTTGAAGTAACATTTTTTCATTCTTGAGTGCCTCAAGCTGTTGTTGTTCAGCTTCTAGTTCTGAAACTTGAGCTTCAACAAGGGCTGGCAACTGACAAGCTTTGGCAAGGTTCAGATCAGCATTATCTAAAAATAAATAAGTAAATGATAATGATTGTGCATCATCTTTACCCTCAACACCAATATCATTCTCTTTAAAATTATTGATCATGTATCTGTTTTACCAGAGGAAGAATGAGTATATTTAGATCAGAACAGCATCTCCTCAACTAAATTATCATTTTGGTAAAGAAGCTTGCTTCCCAATTATGTGGTCTCAGGTTCAGTCATATTGTATGACACCTTGGGCAAGTGTTTTCAATTACAGCCCTGCACCAATCATGTGATGGTTGTAAACAAGCATCACTGTCATACAAGCAATGTTGTTTGTTTCCAGTCTTCCATGTAAAACATATCTAGTCATGGGGAAACATTACCTTACTTAGAAACAGGTGAAGTTTGGTGACAGGAAGGGCATCTGGTTGTAGAAAATCTGCCTCACAAATTCTATCAGATCCATGTAAGCATGCAAAAGTGAATATTAAATGATGATGATAATACATATAGATACACACACACACACATGCATGTATCTAAAGCTTATTTTAACAATTCCTTAAATAAAGTACTGCAGCTGATATGATTGACTAAAATCATTTGAAGATGGTGCCACAGCATGGCCACAGTCCAGTAACTGAAGCCAGTACAATAATAAAAGAAGAAAACCACTTACTAGTTTTACCACCTGGCAGATAGAATTGGGCAATGTTAATGCATTTTTGCTTCATCAGTTCCTCTACTTCACTTCGAATGCGATTCAAAATTGGTTCATGGCGCTAAGTGTAATTAAAAAAAAATCAGAATAAAGATTTCTCATATAGTCATAAAATCAAAAGGTTTTAGAGACAAGGAGTATAGTTGATTTAATCAACCCCAGTAACTGAGTGGGGTGTAGGGCACTGAGAAGGGATAGTACCTTTGGTGTCTAGAATGCTCTAAACTTGGTAGGGTAGATGGGCATCACTGTCACTAAATCTCTCATGTGTTGGCATCAAGTGCTACACCCTGGTACATGACCTCAGCTGGTGATCTAAAGTATAAGGGGTGTTATTGACACTGTGGAGCAACTACAGCAACAGTCAATGGCCAGGGCAGAGGATTCTCAAGAAGACCAATGATCAGATGTCCATGACTGAAGGCAGCCCACACTATATTTCATGGAGCTTGGCTAGCAGACAACAGAGACGGTTCTACTTAGTCTCTTTCCTAAACACAAGTGGTCAGGCTTCAGGTTAGCACCCTGTTCCTGGAAAAAACTCAATTTATAAGAGTTCAAAGTGCAAAAGCATCGCAGCAATGATAGAATACTTTTTCTACCTCATACAATGTCTAACATGGAAGTGTCTAAGTCTAAGTAAGGTATTTGATTTGTATTTTATTAACTGCAAAAAGGATGAAAAGTAAAGTTGAACTTAGCAAGAGTCAAGCTCAGAAAATAAAGGGAACATAACCAAATACTGCAATGCTGTACCAATACTACCAGTCCCTTACCTTCAGTAATGTGGAGGCATATGGCATAGTGGTTAGGATATTGGACTCATGATTATAAGATTGTGGTTTACATTCCTGGACCAGGCAACATGCTGTGTTCTTGAGCAAAACACTACATTTCATATTGCTCCAGTTCACCAAGCTAGCAAAAATGACTATTCCAGCGATAGACTGGTGTCCCGTCCAGGGAAGAATATATAAACCAGGAAACTGGCCCTATGTACCTTACAGAAAAATGTGGACCGACCTGTACCTTCAATAAACAGTTGATTGGAATTCATCATCATCGTTTAACGTCCGCTTTCCATGCTAGCATGGGTTGGACGGTTCAACTGGGGTCTGGCAAGCTCGAAGGCTGCACCAGGCCAGCCAGATCTGGCAGTGTTTCTACAGCTGGATGCCCTTAAACCTTTTAATGTATAATTATACATTTGTTTTTGTTTCTAATGGTTGTCAGAAGTGGTAGTGTCAATACCACCACCATCAATGATCAGTTTGAACATCATCACCATCATCATTTTAACGTCTACTTTTTCTCACCTGTATGGGTCAGATGGAGTTTATTGAGACAGATTTTCTCTGTCACAAATCCACACCTGTTTCCAGACAAGGTAATAATATCCCCAGAGGCAGACATTTTTGTGCAGAATATTGGAAATGAATGATATTCATTTGCAGCAATCGTGTGCAGTCAAGACAAGTAGGCACAAAGACACACACACACAATGGGTTTCTTTCAGTTTCTGTTTACCAAATCACTCACAAGGCATGGGTTGGCTGGAGGTTGCAGTAGCAAACACTTGTCTAAGGTCCACATAGTGGGACTGAATCTGAAACCGTGTCTGGTCATGAGGAAATATTACCTTACTTGGAAAGAGGAAAGAGTTGGCGACAGGAAAGGAATCCGACAATAGATCGAAAAATCTCTTAGAAAATTGTGTCTGACTCATGTAAGCATGGGAAAGTGGACATTATGATTATGATAACAAATAAGAGTAATGAATGTGAAGGAACTGAGAAGACTGGAAAGAAATGAGACAATGTTAGGCTGGATATGCAATGTTAGTGTGCATGAAGACAAGAAAACAAGTATATTTAAGAAAAATAAAAGCAACTGGGCATTGGAGGTATCTGGTGTAGAAAGGAGAAGTGATCAGAAGTGAAGGAGTATGGATGTAATGTTTGGGGGAAAAGCACCAAATGATGCAGGTGGGAAGAGCTGTGGAAGAGGAAGTTTATTAGGGCTAAAATAATATTTACCTTTCGTTGCTTCTTAAGATGTTCAGCTGTCAGACCAAGAACAGAAACATCAGAATCGCCAGAAGGGTGCAAATGTGGAATCATTTCAGCAAATGCCAAACACTCATTCAATGCCTGACAAAACTATAAAAAAAATAAAATAAAATATAGAATAAACATGAATGTAGTAGAATCAAAATTTGTTCTTATATTCTTTTACTGGTTTCAGTCATTAGAGTGAGGTCATGCTGGGGCAATACTCTCACCAGGACACACAATCGTACTCCGGTTGTTTGCTGAGAGCATCAACTCATTAGATTTAACCCTATAGCATTTAGATTACTCTGCCAAATGTAATATTTATTCTGATTGCTTTGAATTAATTATGCATTATCTTTCTGATGCTAAATTAGTCAAGAAAGAGAATTGGATTATGTATGGAGTGTAATGCCCATGAACTTTACAAGCTCTCCCAGACTGGTAAAATTAATGCCATTCAGTATTCGGCTTGAATGTTTGTAGGCAGAAAAAGGAAAAAAAAAAAAGGAATTCCACAGTTTCAGTTCTTGGAAAGAAAGATGAGAAAAGCAAAATTGAGCGGATGGAGATTGTATGGAAATGCATTTAGTAGATTATACCTGTAACAGACTTGTTAATTCAGGAGCAGGTTGTAGTGAGACAAGTAGTGAAATGTGATGATGTTGATGGTTCAATGTACATTGTTGGGTGTAGCAGATGAAGATAGGCATGTTGGACCGACATCAAAGGAAAACAAATGACAGAGAACAGGATTGCCATTTTCATTATTTATTTGGTTAACAGTTGCATTTACATGTTGGATACAGAGAGCTTGATTTGAAACATGGACAAATCTGCCGCTACATGGAGTTACCAAAGTAAAAATACAGAGGAAAGAGAATGTTGATGTGACAAGATAGTGCAAGGCATATTTTGTGTCTGTATGTGCAATTGTCATTTGGTCATGTTGTTTTTCTATCTCGTCTGTTCATGTCTGCAATTGCTACGCTTTTGTGCCAGCTATGACCAAGAGCAGTACTTCCCTTTGTCCTTCACTCAACATTAGAGAAACTTTCAACCGCAAGGACGAAGCCACCTTTATCCTTTCTAGTCAGCACCGTGCATTCCTTACTCTTTCCCTCTCTACTGGCAGACAGCAACTTCTACACTATCCAGGTAATTCAGTTTATTGAATAACTGACTCCTCATCATTGAACAATGGAGACCCATCACTCTGGACAATATATGATGTTTGTTCATTTTTTGTGTGTTTTGTGGCCCAATTTATACTGAGCAAATATCTCATTAGCTGCTAGAAAAAGGTTGTTCATATCTGATATAAAATGTCCCCATACCTATCATGAATACTTACCTCTTTATCAGGCTCACTTAACTCTTCATCGATAGCTTTCATTTCATATTCGACTAATACTTGCTTCGCTGCAGCTAGTAAAATCTTATGCTGTAACCATTCATTTTTCTCCTTTGTCAAAATATCTTCAGCCTGTGAAGAAAAATTAATAAGCCTGTCAATAAAAAATAGAAATGGCTACTCTTTCTTCTTTTTACTAACAAAGAAGAAAAGCTTATAACATTGAAATTATATAACTTTGGTAATCGTTCTTTTTGACCTTCTCATTAGAATATTTCTCAGGTAAGGCACAGCCTATGTACCTCAATTCCTTTTGAAAAATAGGGCAATTAGAAAGATTTAGTATAACTTCTATATCTTTAAGTTGGTCATTGCAATAGTACGTAAAAGAACATTCTGAATAGGAACACTTTAACCCTTTTGATACCAGTTCATCCAAGACTGCCCTTGTTTCTATGATGCAAACTTACTGTTAAAGTTCAATGTTAATTTATGTCCCAATTATCAACTTAGTAATGACCAAGATATTTTAGTAAATTCTTTATTATTTTCAAAATTAATTGAAATAAAAAGGGTGTAGTTCAACACAAATATGGTAACATAAGGATCAAAACTGGTCATATATTAAAAAGCCAGAAATGGTCTATGTCAGTGCTTCTCAAACTATCTGATGTGGCATACTGGTAGTTTTTTCCCCCCAATGTGCCAGGGACCAGTAATATTTCTTTGAAATATTAAATTAAACCGGAAGTAATGAATATAATAAAAGTTGACAATTTAAAAAAAATTATATTGATTTTGTAAACAAATAATACAATATTACATAAGTATTTTATAATGTTGCTTTTTTTCTGGAAACTTGCCATGTATTGGCAGCTGATGGCTCTCAGACTGGCACCAGTCAGCAGACCACCACTTTGAGTAGCACTGGTTAGGGCAAGTTGGTATTGAAAGGGTTGATACAATTTCTACTTATTTGCTGTGTATAATTAGTCACACTCACACAAACTTACCTACTCACTTACCCTTTCAGACCCTCTATCCATATTCTCTCTCTTATGTTCACCTTGTACCTTGAAGTATGACCTAACCATCCCTTTCTTTCTTTTAATCTGAAGAAGCCATGTATTTCCCCTTCAGTAAGACACTTCTTCCTATTTTTCTATCTTACTTTGACTTCTCAACACCTAGCATAAAGCCACCTCCCATGCTCCTCAGTCAAAAGATCTTGTGAGTTGGTTGTTGACCTCACTAGTATTGGTGCCATGAAAAATTCATCCAGTACACTCAGTAAAGTGGACAACATTAGGAAGGGCATCTAGACATAGAAACTACACCAAAGCAGAAAATGGAGCTTGATGTAGTTCTATGGTTCATCAGTTCCTGTTGAACTATCCAACCTATGCCACCATGGAAAATGGGCATTAAACAATTATGATGATGATTGCTTAAGAATTTACTGTTGTGGTGGCAGACGACCTTTCAATCAAATCAAAGAAGCTATGTTTTCACTGGTATTCTTTTCCATTGCTGATACTACCTGGGAGGCACAAACACCTAACAAAAGGGTTGTTGTTTTCTTCTTCACCGACAAAGGTGGGATTTGAATTCAGTTCATGTGAAACTAGGACAGATATTGCAAAGCATCCCAAATAATGCTCTAACAGTTCTGGAAATCCACCTATCTGAAATGTTACCTCCAAAAGAATAAAAGGCAACACTGACCTAGATGTGATTTGAACTTAGAGGACAGAGGGTTGGAAGTATTGTAGCCAACATCCTAACAACTCAGCTAATTCATTATTTTTAGAACTAATTACTAATATATTAATGAATATTTCTTGAAGGTAGTGAACTGGCAGAATCACTGCTGCGTTGGACAAAATGCTTAGTGGCATTTCTTCCAAATTTACATTCTGAATTCAAAAAGCCACTGAGGTTGACTTTGCCTTTCCTCCTTTCAGGGATGATAAAATAAGCCCCAATTAAGCACTCGAGTTGATGTAATCAACTTCACCACCCCCTCAAATTTGCTGGCCTTGTGCCAAAATAAGGAAAAATATTTATGAATCTCTCATTAACTTATTACTAAAATACTAATGTATTTTAGTAATAAGTAATAAGCAATGAACACTGAAAATGTGCGGAAAACAGCCTCCATCACATTCCAGGGGGAAAAACTAAAAGTAGTTGATAGCTTCCGTTACCTAGGTGACCAAGAGAGTGTAACTGCTAGAATAAGAATAGCCTGGGTAAAGTCACTTCCTAAAAACAAACCTTTGAGTCAACAAAGGAACTTCTATGTAGTTGCTTGACCTGCTAGAAAAAAACTACTAGTTTTCTCTCAACACATAATCTACCATCTTAAAAACAAAGGACAGATTGGCTACTTTGTCTTGAAACAAATATGGGTAGTCTTGGCTAGAATAACTTTGATCTCTGATCAAAGGTGAATTAGGGGTAAAACAACTATTAAATTTTCTCACTTAGATGAGGTAATGACCAAGACCATTGGCAGATACTGGCATCACACAAATTGGCACCCATGCCAGTGGCATGTAAACACACTTTGGTGTCATGAAAATGGCACTTGTGCCAGTGACACATAGGAGCACCCATTACACTCTTGGATCAGTTTGCATTAGGAAGGGCATCCAGACGTAGAAAACCATACCAAATCAGACTGGAGTCTGGTGCAGCCTTCCAGCGTACTGGCCCAGTCAAACTGTCTAACCCATGCCAGCATGAACAACAGATGTTAAATAAAGATGATGATGATGAGATTGATAAAAAACCAGTAAACCCCACATCTATACAAAATAAATTTTACCTCTTCAATACTCTCTTGCAGTTTAATACTGTTGCCATTGGGAGTAATTTTTTTTGATAGTGCAAGGAGCAAATTTGCAAGTTCTGGCATGGATTCCACATCTTCTTCAGATAGTTTAATAGGTAAAGATTCATTAACTGTGTAGAGAAAGGAAAGGAAAAAAGAATCATTCTATTGTAGTGAAAGAGATCTGCTGGACTAGTTTCAATATTTCATCAGCAGCTGATAATCCTCTTTAACTACCCACAGAGATACAACATATAAACCTACTATTATTAGATCAACCAATTTGCATATATAATACATTCTTGATAGCTAGTTTGATTAATAAATTGCTGGTGTCTTAAGTATTTTGTTTCAATGCTATATTGTACTTCAGAATACATAAATGTTTTAACAAACTGGTCTAGCCAAAACAATTTAACATATAAATATCTCTGTTGACAATCAAAGAAGATACCCAATGTTAGATGAAATCGCAACACAGGTTTGAAACTTGTCTGTTCATGTCTGCAATTGCTACTCTTTTGCGTCAGCTATGACCAAGATGCTTCTTAATTTCAAGAGTCCTCTGGAAGTAAAAGTATCTACCTTCTTAGCAGTTGAAGTTTTCCGAATTTTTGAAAAATTTTTATTTCAAATTTTATTTATAAAGAAAACAATAAAAAAATTCAAAGTGCTTTCTTTCGGAAAAAGTAAATTTTTAAAGGCAAAACGTAAGTAAGTTTTAAGAACTTTTAAAATACAAATGATAAATGGGTATAACCTCTTTTTGGCCACGGGGAATACGAATCTGCAAAAAAGAAATTGGCAAAAATCGGCTTTTTTAAATTACCCCTTCCACCTCACCCCCATTTCCGTCATTTTTTTTTTTCAAAATATACCAAAAAATACGGAGATTATGATTCTGAAAAAATTCCCAAAAATGTTTGTAAAATTCTTTTTATAAGAATTTCTTTTTCTAAATATGCGAAAAAATACGGACATTATGATTCAAAAATTTCAAAACATTTCTGTACTTACGGTTAGGGTTTTAGGATTAAGATTTTAGAGTTCGGGTTAGTGTTGGGGGAGAAAGTCAAAATTGAAGAATTTGTTGGGGGAAAATTTCACAATACCGATTTTGGCAATTTTCCGGTACCCGTTTCCGAAAACAGGGGATTTTTGTCAAAATTTTTTTTTTTTTAAATAAACAAATTTGGGAGAAATGTGGGTGGGGGGAACGGGCGGAAGTCTTTACACAAATTCTATGAAGGAATACTCTCACAGTATCCTGTACAGGGAGAAGATACTCGAATTCGGAAAGCTGAAATATTAAGTTGAATTTCGAAATACTGAGCCAACTAGCAGGAGATAATATCCATAGTGCCACGTTCGAGAATCCAGTAGCTTCTGAAAGGATCCTGAGGAATAATGGGCGGAGAGGATGGATGGATATCTGGAAAAGTCTATATAAATTTCATCAAGATATAAATGTTAGTCTTGCAACCCAGATTATTAAATTCAAAGCTCATTAATAAGAGGGCTAAAAGAAAACATTGGCTATCTAAGAAACTTTGCAGAAACTTCATAATTTAAGTTTAATAAGCGACTGTTTAGTTAAGAAAAAAAAAAAACAACCGGTAAAAGTAAATAATTATCGAGCAACAATCAATATATTAGAAATATTACAATTCTTACTCACTGGTACGTAAAGTATACATGGTATTTATTTAGAGTTTCAGATTCAACAACTAAGAATATCAAAGACGGATGATTAATTCCTTCAACCGTCAACACGTTTATATTTAGCGGGCTTGACTAGTTGCAGTTTTTCATAAAACGCTGGACTGGAAGCTGGAACGAAATGTCAGTAATTTATATTGAGCGGGCTTCTGTCATAATGTGTTTACAGTAAAAATAAGATAGGAAAGTGGAACGATTGCGAAACGCACTTTTACAAACTTATGTTTAGTTAAATGATATTAATATTCTGTAATATATTCTATTAACGAAATGGAAATTAAACTAATATGATTTACTAAAAGGAGAATCACGGCGTATTTTCAAATGAGAAGGGTATAGGATATCAAGGGTTACACGAAAGACCGAAATGAAAACCAAATATTGACATGATGACAGGAAATCGCATCATTTCTAATTTTTGGTTCTTATATATCATTACATTTTATAATTAACGTTTCAATTAAATACTTCCAAGTTACCTAAATATTTCTCGAACTAAACACGATTTGCAAATGAAAACATGTTCTTTACATGTATTCCTCTAATCAATACATCTTAAAATTACTTTTTCAAAATTGTATCTCAATGGAATTCCGAAATACTAAGCCAACTGGCAGGAGATAATATCCATAGTCTCAGTTAACTACGATGACTGAAAATTAATTTCTTTTAATGTATCTAACAAAATACTAAGTTGTCTAAATGTTTTCCTTTTAAAATGAAAGTACACGATATTTGGTTTTTCGTTTCGGTATTTCATGCAATCCACGATGTTCTTATACACTCCCAATGCCCTCGAATTACGCCGTCATTCTCCAAATTTATCGATCATTTTTATAATACAGTTGTTTCTTTTAATTAGTATTGTATTTTCTCTATATTCTTTTGCTAAATAATTCATTTATTCTTTTCGTGTTAATCTTTTGAATAAAATAAAATCCTCAACACTTGAAGTGTAGACAAAAACAGAAAGAACAAGCAATTTCAAGTATATCAACCGCCGCAACTTTAATAAATGTATCAGCAATAGAAACTTGTATTTGCACAACGGCAGCAGCATTAGATTTAAAAAATGGCGGCAGCAGCAACATCAACAGCAACAAAGGGAGTAGCAATTGCTTCAACAGCAGCAACGGCAACAATGGTAGCAGCAGCAGCAGTGGCGATAGGAAGCAGCAATAGCTTCAATAACAACAGCGGTAGTTATTATAGCTTGAGCAGCAATTGCAGCAGCAGTTTCAAGAACAAGAACTGCAGCAGCAATTGCAACAGCAGCTTCAAGAACAACAACAATTGCAGCAGCGACAACAGCAGCAGCAGCTTCATCAACAACAACAAAAGCAGCAGCAGCAGCAGCAGCAGTAGCTTCGTTTGGTCACAAAGAAAATGGCGGCTTCAGTCAGTGGAGTTTTAGAACCAAACTTGCAGGCCGAAATACAGACTAGTAAAGTTCTTGTTGTCGGTGCTGGTGGTATAGGATGTGAGCTGATGAAAAACCTCGTTCTTACTGGATTTACTGATATAGAAATTGTGAGTTTCTTTCATTTATTTTGCTTTTGAATACGTTTTCATATCAATGCTCTTTTTTTTTTTTACGAAATGGAACCAACCGGTTAATAAAGACACAAAGAACTGTGAATTTACTTCTTATTTCTAATTATCCCTTTATTTATTTTTCTTGCCTACGCATGTATTTACAAATATATATCGTACTTATTGTTGCAAAACTAATATATTTCATTTTAATAGTTTAAACTTTTAAAACACTACCTGATCTGATACTAGGCAAAATCATTGATCCAAATTTACAAAAATCACTTCTCCAATCCCGAGAACCTTTATAAGTAAGACAAACATAGATCTATTCCGGAAAATGTTACATTGTTCCACCTGAAGTATCCATGAGGTAGATGATAAAATGTGTTCGAGACGATGTTTTGTCACAATAAAACGATCCACTAAAGACGATGTCTATTGTGACATTAGTGCTAATTGCAATTCCCTAAAACTTGAAGCACAGTAGCCTGGCTATTCACATAATATCTAGGACTGGCTACATGGCATAGATGTGCGGTAAAACCATTCAAATGGACAGGCATCATTCGTTGCCCAAATGACAGGCGGGGATATCGGCGAAGAAGCGCCGACATATACATCTACATAAATTTTTCTTCCATAAACTTTCAAATAAATAATCATATTTTTGTGTACTTTTCGCTACGAATTATTTTGTCCCTTTTTTAACAATGCTAACTTATGTTAACTTAATCTTTTTATGATATCGTCGAAAAATTAAATAGTCTAATAATCTAATTTAAAGATTTACTTATTCGTTTCGCCAATTCAGGAATGCCAAGTTAGTTTTGTATGTTCTCCATTTATTTCTGGTTTCATTTTTAATTATTCAAATTCTCTATGTTGTTTCCACTATGTTGCTGCATTTTCGTTTTTGTGAATTGTCTCAAAACACTGTCAATCAAGATTCGAGATCTATATATAAACCTTTGAAATAATCTAATATCAGGGAAATCACATTATTCAATTAAATTGCTTTGAAAAGTTGATTTATTAACCCAAATATGCAGGCAAGTGTTACGAGATAGGTATTATGCCACATTCTTACACGAGTTTATAAAGGATAGCAGTTTGCTGGCAAACTATATCTCTCCAATATATAAAATATTTGTATATATATATCTCATTTTAACTGTAGAAGTATCTACAACGTTTTTAATAAATACTTATACGTCTGTATGAGCTGACAAATGCAAGACTTATTGTCCTATTGTGATATATTGAGGGTTCGTTCTCTAATACCTTTTTTTTTTTGTAAGTATGTTGTTGGAAATTTGAATTTTCATTTCCTTTCATTGACTTTTATTATAAAGTGGAATGTTAAGATCTTCATTTGTTTAGTTACTCCTCTATTTTAAATAAGTTATTTTTACAAAATTTCTAATATAGTTACAAGGCCTGTGATTTTCTGACTGACAATAATACCCAAACAGATTTTAGGGACTTTTTTGCATGGGGGCATCCTGATATTTCTTCGCTATGGTATTGGACAAGTTTAAAATCAATCTTATTAAGCCTAGCATTTGGCCTGTCCCTTTCTCAGTCCTCAGCCTCCCATCTCTACAGCAATAAGAAACAAATCTGAAAGGAAGGATCGAGTACTATCGTAATATTGGGATCTCAAAAGTCAAAGGGGTATGTAGAGAGTCGAGAATGAAAACATTCGAAATTGGAAAATCAAGTTGATGAAAATTATTTCAAGTCATTTGCTAAATTAGTAGAAATCCGTGTTTTGTATTCAATATATATATCAGCGATATTTTTTTCTTTTTTTTGGAAATACGAAATTCATGCATCCATTTAATTGATGATCGAACACACTTAGTAAAACTTATCTTTCATGGTTAATAATTTCGGCGATCATTCGCATTTTCTCTTTTATAAATTTCTCTAATGTTCATCCCCCCTCCTGATTTAGAATCTCCAAAATGGACAGTCCATTTTATTGAATCCAGAATTGATGAAAAGTGAAGTAAACTTTGACAATGTTTGTGTTCGAGGCATATATTAATATCTTTAGGAATTTTGTTGGTCGCATTTATTCTGCCATTTCCGTAAGATGGCTTCTGTAATTAGCTTCTCGGCGAATGTCAACAAATCTTATGGCGGGAAACATTTGAACAGCTTCGGTTTATACTAGTGTTGCTAGATTAGAAAACTAAATATAAATCTCTTTATATATATAAATTTATGCATGTCTACATACCCAGAACAATTATATAAATGTAAAGACGTAAGTTAAAAAACATAAAGCAAGTATTTTAATGGGTTATGTGAAAAAAGTAAAATTATTTAATACAAGCTAAAAAAAATTAAATTCTGGTAAAGTGAAATAATTTGAAAATATTTCTTCAATACAGAAACAACTGTTAAATCGAAATCATTTTTATCTAATGACAATTAAGCGCAGAAGTGGCTGTGTGGTAAGTAGCTTGCTTACCAGCTACATGGTTCTGGGTTCAGTCCCACTGCCTGGCACCTTGGACAAGTGTCTTCTACTATAGCCTCAGGCCGACCAAAGCTTTGGGAGTGGATTTGGTAGACAGAAACTGAAAGAAGCCTGTCGTATATATATGTATCTGTTTGTCTCCTCACTATCACTTGACAATATAGAAAAAAATCTTTTACTGTGAAAGCATTTTGTATATAATTATTAAATGCAGGCAATATAGATAACTAAAAGAAATACTGAGAAAGTGAAATCATTGCAAAATTCTTATTCAATAGAGACAATAAAAAAAAAATGCAAAAGAAATAATTTAGAAAATTATTTAATGCAAACAATACAGAAAATAGACTAAAAAGTTGTTTTATATGGAGAACATATAAAGAAACAAAACTGATAAGCTTATTCAAAATTTTCTTAACAGACCATATGAGAATTAAACTTGAACCTTTGGTTATACTTCACTGATGAGTTGGCTTTTGTTAACATTGACAGTTAAGATTCCATGTGCATTGTAAGATAGCTTCTACAGTAGCCACATCCAACTTATTTCATTCTCCAGTCCATTGAACATTCATCACTGAGAAAACATGCTCAGCATTAGCATTATGTGCTGGTATGCTGAATAAGAACTGGTACAACTTGAAGTATTGTTCTTGAAATTCTAACTACTGAAAGATAGAAAACCATCTTTCATGGCACAGTTTGGTCTTCCATTCATCGGGTTTGATCTGCATCTCTTTAGCAAGGGGATTTTTAAATGTTCACTACTGACAGAAAAGAATGTTGTCATCAATTTTTTTACCTTTGTTCTTTAACACTAGATAAGACGATTCTACATGTTCCCATGCTTGAACTGTATCTAATAACATCCATGTGAAGTTATCAAAATTTTCAAAAGACGGAACCCATTTCTCAAGATAGTCATGGCAAATGCCTTGTAGAAATTTCTTTTCTCTTCAGATTTGACGTTGTCATTATTAAGGCAATCCTTCACACTGAGAGGAATAAACTTTTCATTAATTCTTTCCTTTATAATTGCAACGAGTTCTTTTAAACAACCAAGCACTTCAGTAATGCTGTTTTCACTCTAGTCTATCTTCATAATCTTGTTGGTAAAAACATATTCAAAACTGTGAACAAGATATAAGTAGACTTTGCTCAGTGGATTATTGAAGAATTCTACAAGAATGGCAGGGTGGCTTTTCCTCAGAAACAAAAAAAAATTTCAGTGCTTTAAATAACCTTAGGACTCTCTCAACTGCTCTCATCAAAGAAAGCTGAGTTTTAGAATGTGAGAGCACTGAGGCATACTGCACACCAACAAACTTGTAGAAATCTTTCAACTTCTCAGATCGAACAGTATAAATACTAAAGTATGAAAACAATTTAACAAAAATTACTTCATCAACAGAAAGAACATTGGCCACGGTATGCAGCAGAATATGGGCTGGAAATCCAACACCTTCCAGCAATTCTTTCATGCTTTCCTTGAATTTTGAATAGACTTTATTTGTGTTATCTCCACTAAAAGCTGTACATTTCTTTACATCCAGTCCTAACTCAACGAGGCTCTGCAGAAGCTTGCTATTGTTTCTGAGGTCTCATTTGGGAGGGATCTTACTTGCAATAACTTTATCACATGAAAAACATTGCACAATCAACAGGAAAATTTTCTCAGCATTGTGATTACTTGCATCTGTAGATATACCATAAAAAGAAGAGTTCTTTATATCTTTAACAATGTCTGCAACGGTGTAATAGCCACATTTTTTATTATTGCAGCACATTTAGTCTTAGCACTTGAAAATTTGCAAGCAATTTTAGAAGTAGTACGTTTGTACAGTAGTCATTTGAACTGAATGATGGACAATATGAGTTGCCATTGCAACTTCTGCAGCTATTATTTTACTTTCTTCATCTCTGTTTTTCTTGATCAAGAAGTTTGTTATTTTACCAACTTCTTTAAAGTAGAGGCAATACTACTTTTGTGCTTTGCTGTTTCTAAGTGTTGCTTCATATCAGACTTCCTGCCATGTTCAGTACTGAAAGTGCAATTATATACACCACAATTTGCTTCAAAACAGCTTCTTCCTTGTTTGATAAATGTCCATTTGCTGGAATATTCATCATGAAATTTACATTTACGTCTTGGCATCTTGGGATGGATGGGTTTTAAGTAAGAAAAAAGTGGGCCATGGCAAATAGTAACAACACACTTTGTTGACAATATCAAGTTGCAAGCATGTCAAGTTTTAGTAAACTTCTAGCAACACTAGTTTCCTCGTTACATTTAGGTTATTTTCTTCAAGAGAATTTGAAAAAAGAAAGCATAATTACTTATAAAGTTACAACTAAGAACCATAAGAAGTTAGTAAAAATATATTTTTATTATGAGATTTGAAAATGAACTAAATACGGGACATTTGGGGTGTTCCTGAAAGGTCAGTACAGGAGAGGGGACTAAATTATCAAATAAGGGACGTCTGGCAACCCTAGTTTATACTCTCATACACGATTAATCTTACTGTGTCATATTTTATCAAATCTTTATAGTAATTAAGGTTTATAACTATGGGATTCCATTCAGAATTTTATTTTAGCAGCAGAAAAATAGTGGGGCACTCGAAATATATTTTGATTAAGTTGGAGCTAGTTGGATTTTTGGTCATCTTTCACTTTAGATCACCCTAAACCTGATTATCTTGTACCTTTAGAAACATACTACTGTTTATCCAATTCCCAAGGTATCCAGTTTTCACATGGTTACCCCTCAAGGTTTTGGCTAACCTGAGAGTGTTATAGAAGACACTTGTCCAAGGTGTTATGCTAGTTGTATTTTATGGGTTCATGAAAAAAAAGTTTGCTTTAGATGCATTAATTGCAAGGAACTGCTAAGTTTCTTTCTTTTTTTTTTTTTGTGTTAAGCAAAATAGGAATTTTGAAAGGAGTATCTATAAAACTAGAATTATTGAATGGCTATGGGGGTCCACCAGGAAAAAATAGTAATCAAAGGAGTCCATAGATAAAAAGTGGTTAAGAACCACTGTGTTGCACAAAATTGAAATCAAAATGAACTTTACAGCCTTGTCAAATTTAACATGATACATTTAAGTATAAACTGAAAATGTTACAAGAGTCTGTTAAAAAAAAAAAAACAAGTTATCATTCTCTAATATATTCAGTTGTATCTATAATAATTGAATGAGTTAGCTAGATGCTGATCAGTTTAGCAAACATTATAGATATACAGGGTGGCTCAAAAGTAGGTTTACAGTTATCACGTAGGTACTTTAAATTTTTAAAAGAATATTTTATCATCATCATCATTGTTTAATGTCTGTTTTCCATGCTGGCATGGGTTGAATGGTTTGACTGAGGTCTAGAGAGCCAGTGGCTGCACCAGGCTCCAATCTGATCTGACAATGTTTCTACAGCTAGATACCTTTCCTAATGCTAACCACTCCGAGAATGCAGTGGGTGCTTTTAACGTGCAACCAGTACAGGAGCCAGTCAGGTGAGCCTGGCATCGATCACATTCGGATGGTGCTTTTTACATGCCACTCAGTTAGGAAGTACTGGCATCGGCCACAATTGGTTAGTGCTTTTTACGTGCCACTGGCACAGGAGCCAGTTAGGCAGACTAGCATCGACCACGTTTGGATGGTGCTTTTTACATTCCACCAGCATGGGAACCAGTCTAGGGGCTCTGGCCACAGCTATGATATTGGTTTTACTTGACTCAACAGGTCTTCTCAAGTCTATCATATCGCCCGATGCATCAGGGGTATTCTTAACAGGGCTGGACATACATGGCTGCGATAACACATGACCATACTAGTGCAGACGCCTCTCTTGCACACCACATATCTTACAAACTGAAAAGGGAGCTTGACAAAATTAACTAAATTAGCATAGAGTAATGGTTTCATATTTTTTTTTATAATTAAGATCTAAACTGTAAATATATGAATGTGAATGAGATAGTTGAATAACTATGAACCTACTTTTGAGCTACCCTGTATAGATGCCACGTACCTTATATTAATTTTCTCTCTCTCAGAAATTGAAACTATAGTGTTTTATCTTGACTTAAAAGTCAACTAGGAACTATTGAGATTGAAATAATGTTTTCAATCTTTATGTAATTGTTAATTTCTAAAGCTTTGGTCAACTTGAAGCTATAGATGGAACTACTTACTGAAGGTGCCAAGCCCTTGTAGTTGCAAAGTGAACTTCTTAACCACACAGCCATACCAAATTTAACATGAGATACATTAAGTAAAGGTGAAATCTGTCATTGAGTACAATTTTCAGTGTGCCACCTTCTATAGAAGAAATACAAAATTGTTTTTGATAAATTAATAACAAGTGATAAGGCTGCAACGTTTTCATGTAATACCTGAAATAATTAAACGCCAATCATTATCACCCCTTGTCTAGACTATCAGCAAACTGCCATAAAGCTGTCGGCTACTTAGCACATAACTTGGTTGTGAGGTTATATGTTACATTATGTATATGAGAAAATTATATAATCTACACACATCTTATGAATTATTGATGTATCAGTGCATATGTTTAACCTTCCTTTAAGTAGAAGCAAGCTAATAAAACATGAGCTGCCAGAAACAGCAACTTAATCATACCTGAGCATCATTAAAACAGGACACATTAGATAAGTATTGCCATATGGATTGTGCTTGAAAGAAAGGTGGTATGGTCATGGCTGGAACACTATTGATTACAGGTCAACTTTATAGGACTGATTTAGAAGCTAAACAACAGGACAAGGTTTGGGGTTACATCTGTGAAGTGAAAAGTTGTCCTTTTGTGCAGTAACAAAATGTCAGTGGTAGCAATACTTGTGTGTTATTGCCTCAGTTTACTGTGGAACAGAAATATGATTGAACATAGAACAAGATAATATAATTGGCAAATGAATGGACAGATGGGTGAATATACTTACTTAATATGAGATAAAGAAAAGACAAAAAATATTGAGCTTTCAGACAATAGAATATGACACAAAATTGTGAGTAATCAAAGTAGTCTGTTGCATACACATTTCAGGGAATATGTGACTAAAAAAATGATTGCAATGTGACTGTCACTGCATTCAGGTGTGCTAAACGAAGTTTAAATAACTTGAAAGCAGATAAGATTAAAAGTTAAATATGTATGTTTATTTATATATATAGACAATATTATTTCTTAATCTTTCAAAGAGAGATATTCAGTAACAGTTCTTTAAAGTAAAGACTATTTGCCAACATAATGTGGCTGTCCTGGAAGGGATGAATGTTACTGTTGTTCAGCCCCAGGAAACATTGTTTCCAGCTGGCTATATGACACAATATCTACATACATGTTTCTGGTATAGCTTGTGATCTGCATTAGTTCAAATGGTACAGTTTGTGATCAAATAGTATAGTTTAAGGCGGAGTGCTGGTAGAAACGTTAGCACGTTGGGCGAAACACTTAGCGGTATTTCGTCTGCCGTTACATTGTGAGTTCAAATTCCGCTGAGGTCGACTTTACCTTTCATCCTTTCGGAGTCGATAAATTAAGTGCCATTTACGCGCTGGGGTCGATGTAATCGACTTAATCCCTTTGTCTGTCCTTGTTTGTCCCCTCTGTGTTTAGCCCCTTGTAGATAATAAAGAAATAGGTATAGTTTGTGATCTATACTGACTTTTTGATCTGCATTTAAAATTCATCTATTTACTCGACTTCCAGTTGATTTGGTATATATACCAAAATAACTTTTTGTTCTGAGCCCGTTGATAGAAGTCATAATGAGAGCAAAAGAATTTTACACACAGGTTATTCAAGATGAAGAAGCTGCAATAGAATTTCTCCTTGATGAACATGGAGATATTGATCCATGCAGCAAATGTAGAGGAGAAATTGCTGCAAATTTATAACAGAATTTTGAATGTAAATCACAAGCCAGTCCAGATTTAAGTTGCTGTAGATCACATACTACACCAGCACCACAATATCTGTATATGTCAATTAGTGTGTTGATGTGTTGAGTAAAGCACTGGCACAGTTTGTGCTACCTGATGTCATCTGCATTTGGGATATATTTCCTTTGAATCTACTTCAGGAATTCTGCAGTGTTAGTTGAGATAATAATTGATTAAGTAAACAAGATGAAATTGGTTTATAATTCTTTATTTTGTACAAAATAAAGAGTTATACTAATTCCATCTTCTCTTTACTTAATCGATTGTTATGTATGTATACGTACATGCACACATGTTTGTGTGTAGGTATAGGTATGGTTGTACAATTAAGAAGTTTGCTTCCTGATCACATGGTTATGGGTTCAGTCCCTCTGTGCAGCACCTTAGGGTAACCAAAGCCTGTGAGTGGATTTGATAGAAAGAAACTAGTCATATGTATGTGTTTGTGTCTCCTATCACCATCATGCAAATGGAAGCCTTCGTTTCCAATCTTCTCTGAAGACATGTCAACCCATGAAGAAATATTACCTTACTTGAAAGTACGTGATGGGTTGGTAACAGGAAGGACATGGCCCAAGAAAATCTGACCCGTGTGAACATGGAAAGGGATGTTAAAACAATGATAGTGATGTGTGTGTATCACTATGTTGTGGTCTAAATGAGCACACCTATAAATATTGATCTGTTTCGTTCTTTAGTTTATTTTAACTAAAATAGCTAAGATCCTACTAAAAATAGTAAAAAATGTTTAGCATTTTTTTTTAATATTGTTTCTGTTAATTGTTGCTATTCAACAAATAAACATTCGTGGCTGTGTGGTAAGAAGCTTCCAGGTTCAGTCCCACTAAGGGCTAACCAAAGCTTGTGAGTGGATTGGTAGACGGGAACTGAATGAAGCCCATTGTATGTGTGTGTGTGTATATATATATATGTATGTATGTGTTTATGTTCCTGTAACTTGGCACTTTGGCAAAAGAAACCGATAGAATAAGTACTAGGCCTACAAAGAATAAAACCTGGGGCTGATTTTTTGACTAAAACCCTTTAAGACAAATGACTGAATCAAGTAAAAAATTTAAAAAAAGGAATACCCCATATAGTTTATATATTAAGAGTGGCACCTTGGGCAAGTGTCTTCTACTATAGCCTCGGGTCGACCAAAGCCTTGTGAGTGGATTTGGTAGGTGGAAACTGAAAGAAGCCCGTTGTATACATATGTGTGTGTGTGTATGCTTGTGTGTCTGTTTGTCCCCCAACATTGCTTGGCAACTGATGCTGGTGTGTTTATGTCCCTGTTTAGCAAAAGAGGCTGATAGAATAAGTACTAGGCTTACAAAGAATAAGTCCTGGCATCTATTTACTCGACTAATGGTGGTGCTCTAGCGTGGCCGCAGTCAAATGACTGAAACAAGTAGAAGAATAAAAGAATATTTCAGAATATGTATAACACTGGTGGGTATCAACCCTTCAGCATTCAGAATACTCTGTCGAATGTAATGCTTATTTATTCACATCCTTTTAAATTAACCATGCTTTTAGATTCAGTCCCACTGCATGGCACCTTGGACAAGTGTCTTCTGCTGTACCTCTGCGCTGACCAAAACCTTGTGAATGGATTTGTTAGTCAGAAAATGAAAGAAACTGGTCATATATATATCTGTGTGTGTGTGTTACTATCTCCTTGTCTTGACATCACATGGGTGTCACCATATAAGTGGTGTCCCTTCCTATCCAATTTTCCATAAAAACATGTTTGGTCATCACTTTACTTGGAAGCAGGTATGTTTTGTAATTCTAAGTCACTTGAATGGCATACTAAAAAACCTTAGGGAGCCAAGCAGTTTTGAAATAGTCTTTCTTAATAAACATTACTTACTGTAGGTTTTCTTCTGTAGTTTCAAAGATATTGTTTATCAGTATTATGAGATCTTTAAATATATAATTTTTGTGTCTGTTGACAGAACCAAGTATCTGGTAAGCCTTTAACATAGTATTGGATTGAAACCTAAACAACTTCTGTTTATCAGTTCCAGGCATGTTTGTATTACATGACTCTGTTAGATGTTCCATTCTTTCTTAACAGTTTCACCTTTGTTGTTGTTAAGTAATGACTGTTCTTTAAGAACTGCGACATAGTTCAACAATAGAGTAGTGTGTTTGGAGCAAAGAAAAACATTTGAAGGATAATATAGCAAAACTCTTCTTTCATTGCTTAAACAATTTCTGTTGTTCAGCACTTTTACAAGCATCACCAATTTAATGTACCTAGATTTCCGAGACAACTAGCTATTTGTTGGTTTGAAATTATTGTGACCCAACTTTTTCAGTTGTAGGCAATTTAGGTATTATCCATTGAGTTGTCGGATAAATTTTGTTTTTCTTTCTATTTGACACTCCGTCGTTATATGTCTGAAAAGAGGTAAAATTTATGCAAATTTCAAAAATGATGAACAAAAGTTTTAGAGAAAGAATAGCAATACAATAAGTCTTAAAATATTGTAAGAAATATTTTTTATATTAATTGAAATGACATTGGAAAGGATTGGGATGAAGAAATTTATCTGGCAACCCAATGAGAGCTTAACTAATTGTAAACTTCTACATTTACTGGATCTTTGTTTTTCACACTTACAGTTTTTTTCTAGTTCTTTATTATCTTCCATAAAAATGTTCATTCTGTTTGCAATTTATCATGCTGCAGTATTAAACATATGACAGTAGATTTTGGATCTCCAGTTTATGTCTAGTGGCCAGTGCTGGGCTTGTTACGTGATTGGTTTTCATTGCACCAGTTCTGTTATCAGACATTCCCATTCCATTTAAAATTTGACAAAATCAAAGTTACTTCTGTAAGCCAAGTATTTGCAAATCATTTGTTATTGCAAGGACTTTGATGAAAACAAGATTTTTGTCTTTGATATTTGTAAGGCTTTTGATGGTACTTGCCTGACTGCTTGCTTATAAATTCCACCCCTTTCTCTCATCTCATTGATTGGAAGTTTCTTTGTAGATCACCCTAGTGCAGCATGTGCTGATCTTCTTTTTGACACTCTATAAACTCGAATGTACCTCAGGGTTTGATTATATGTTTCAGATACTTTTTGTGTACATTGTTGATCCTGAGTGGCATTTTGCCTAGCTTCACATTCTGAGTTCAAATTCTCCTGTGATCAACTTTGTCTTTCATCCTTTCAGAGTTGATAAAATAAATACCAGTCAAATACTAACGCTGATGTAATCGACTAGCTCCCTCCCCTAAAATTTCAGGCCATGTACCTATACTCTTTTACTTGTTTCAGTCATTTGACTGTGGCCATGCTGGAGCACCACCTTTAGTTGAGCAAATCGACCCCAGGTCTTATTCTTTGTAAGCCTAGTACTTATTCTATTGGTTTCTTTTGCCGAACCGCTAAGTTACGGGGATGTAAACACACCAGCATCGGTTGTCAAGCAATGTTGGGGGGACAAACACATACACATATACGATGGGCTTTCAGTTTTTGTCTACCAAATCCACTCACAAGGCTTTGGTCAGCCCGAGGCTATAGTAGAAGACACTTGCCCAAGGTGCCACGCAGTGGGAGTGAACCTCGAACCATGTGGTTGGTAAGCAAGCTACTTACCGCACAGCCACTCCTGCGTCTATGATAGAAAGAATTAATATTATTATGCCGAGGTTGACTTTGCCTTTCATCCTTTCGGGGTTGATAAAATAAGCACCAATGAAATACTGGGGTCGATGTAATCAACTTACCCTCTCTCCTGAAATTGCTGTCGTTGTACCAAAATTTGAAATTATTATTATCATTATTGATTTTTTATTTTATGCTGGCTATTTTATATATTTGCATATGGAACTTCTTTCTTTGAATATAAAGCATCTGTATAATTTGTATTTTCCCATCAGTGAATTTAATATTTTATATTCAATTTTCATTGATTAAGAATTTGTTAATTATACAGAGCAGATGCAATTCTTAAAAATATTTCTTTAACCCTTTTGTGACCATATTTCTGTTGAAATACACTGCTTTTGTTGGGATTAATTTTGAAAATAATGAAGAATTTAGTATAAGGATTTTGTCATTATTAATCTTGTGTTTGGAACATAAATTGAAGTGAAATTTTAATGTTCACTTAAAAATAAGTAGAACAAGAAAGGGCAGTTTCAGAGAATGTGATGTGAAAAGGGTTAATGAAATGATGTTTGACTTAAAATGGATACTTTTAACTTACATTTTTGCAGATTGATCTTGATACTATTGACATCAGCAACCTCAATCGCCAGTTTCTTTTTCACAAAGAACATGTTGGGAAATCAAAGGCTCAAGTAAGTGTATTGAAATGAATATTTTTTGAAACTGCTTTGTGGTTATATGTGGCAAAAATGTTTCAGTAGGTTTGTGTAAATTACCTAGTAAATAAAGCTATTGGAAGGCAGTAAAAACCAGATATTAACTGAAAATTTATGCCAGATTTTGAGGAGTTGAAATATTAATAGTTCATTTTGGCAATTTTTTGTAGATTGTATATCAAAACTGAAACTATTTGATAATTTCCTTTTAAAAAAATTTTTATTTTTTTCTATTTATTTTTCAGCCTAGTCACTTATATTTATGTATTTTTTTGTGTATGTTTGTATGTATGTGTTTATGTGCATCATCATCATCGTTGTGTTTGCATTCATACATACATAGACATAAATATAAGAAATTCACCTGAGGCAAAAATTAAAGAAAAAAATTTGTTGAAATTGCCAAACAAATACTTTCAGTTTTGATATGCTTTCTCTGAAAGATTCCCTTCATTTCTTTAATGACTGAACAAACTGCCGGTTCAACCCATACAAGCCTGGAAAATTGATACATTTATGATGATGATGAAGATTTCCATCCACCCCATATTTGCAAATATGGAAAAAGACAGGCATAAAATAACGATAACATTTATAATTTTATCTTTAAGCACATATATGAAGGCACATGGCTCTGTGGTTAGAGCATCGAGCTTATGATCGTGAGGTTTTAAGTTCGATTCCCAGACCGGGCTGCATGTTGTGTTCTTGAGCAAGACACTTTATTTCACATTGCTTCAGTTCAATCAGCTGTAGAAATGAGTTGCTACGTCACTGGTGCCAAGCTGTATCAGCCTTTGTTTTTCCCTTGGATAACATCGTTGGCGTGGAGAGGGAAGGCTGGTATGCATGGACGACTGCTGGTCTTCCATAAACAACCTTGCTTGGACTTGTGCCTCAGAGGGTAACTTTCTACGTGCAATCCCATGGTCTTCATGACTGAAGAGGGTTACCCAAACATGTATTCAGTTATATTTTTGTGTTTTATTCTAGTTGTCATTGTTTAGTCAACTTCATTCAACACAGCTGTTATTCAAAGGTGACCATTTTGTTTATTGTTTCTTTGTTTTTAGAAATATGTTTCTAGGATTGCATAATTTATTATTTAAAATCAAAACTTACACTTGTTTAGTCAAAGGATTTTATTTTTAATGGGATCAACTTTTTTCTTTTCTTTTTTTTTTATTGCACATTTTCAGCCAGTGCTATCAGTATGAATTAGTGTCTGGTTGGGTATCCAAATCATCCTCAACTCACATTTTACTGTATTAACCACTCTCAAAACACAACTATTACCAAATTCCTTCTCACCTTGGCCATCCTATCTTTTCAGGTGACTATGTTATCCAGTATGTCCTTCCTTTTTTAAGAAGGCAGGATGTGATTAGTATGAGATTTGTCTGTTATCTCTAGCAGTTTGAGGGATCAGCTACTAACTCATTAGACCCATTATGTTTGGTAATGTGAAAAAAAAAAATTTTAATCCTATTAAAAATAAAATCCTTTCGATATAGAATAGGTGTGATGTTGCATTTGAAAATGTAACTTTAAAATAATTTTATTAAAATTCATTTCAATCAGGTGGCAAAAGACAGTGTAATTCGTTTTAATCCAGATGCTAAAATTGTGGCTTACCATGACAGTATAACCAGGTAATATTTTTTTTTGTTATATATATATTTATTATTTTAAAATTAAGAGAATCAATAGTGTAATAAAATTATATCATGAAAATTGCATGTATTTTTAGTGTTCAAAAAGCATAACACTCTAGAATGTTATGTTTACATAGTGTATTTTTTTTTTTTTTTGTGAATTATTCCTTTCATTATTACATAGGATCTTATATTACTTAAGCTTTTTAGCCCACCTGGGACCATTGTTGGTTCTAAGTAATCTTAAGTTATTTCCCTCCATGGAAATAAATTTAAACAAAGGCAGTTCAAAAATATAGTGTCATGAAGAAAATGTAGTTTAAAACAGTCATGTGTCATACTAAGTTAACTGTAGTTAAAATAAGAATTAGTTTCACAGTCTAATTTAATATTTCCAGGGTTGGCAGCTAATTTTCTTACAGTTTTTCATTAGAAAGATAGTTTTAAAACAGTTAATGGTGTTAAGTTCATTTCTAAGTTTGAATTACAAATGCCTGTTTCAAACAGTGATTAGTGAAAAATAGCCTATACATATAACTGATTTAAGTGATAACTTCTCTTATCCTTTAGCATTCGGATTATTTTGTCAGATATAATGTTTATTTATTCATATTGTTTTGAATTAATCATGTAGTATTTCGTAGCTATGAGATTTTAATGATGTGACTGTTTATTTTTAGACTGACATTGTATGGTAGGTGTGAAGGCCAGATCTGGCTGGTTTAAACATAAGAGGTAGAATATTTTGAGCTAGATATGGCCATTTTAAATGCGAAAGGGTTGACCCATTTATTTGTTTGATTTACATTGGTAGTGCCCCAGCATGGCCACAGCCTCAGGGCTGAAACGTATAAAAGAATAAAAAAGAATCTTAATTTAGTTTAATTATATTTTGTTTATTTTGATTAGAATTTCAAATACTTGTTTTTTCTGCCATTCATTTAAAATAACAATTTCAGACATCTCTTTCATTATCTTCCTAAAATGCTGTAAGCAAACTACAGATCCTATACTATAGTTAATACTATAGCTACTTAGCACTTCAGCATTCACATTATTCTGCCAAATGTAATGCTTTTTTTTTTATTCACATTGTTTTGAATTAATCATGCATTATTTTGTAACTTTGAGATTTTGTATGAGGCAACTGTTAATTTCTAGAATGATATTGTAGGGTTGGTAAGAGAGGCCAAATCTGACCAGTTTAAATATAAAACGGGTGAAACAAGTAAAAGAATAAAAGAATACTTTGGCTGGATACGGCCAGTTTAAATACTGATGAGTTAAAGGGAAAGTGCTGTTGGAGATTTGCCCTTTATTCCTTTCTAGATTTATACTGTTTTTTCCTGGATTTTATTCCAGTTGGTGGCCTATTCCTTATTTGGGTCCTTCTTTTTGCTGTTCTTTCACTTTTACTGCTTTGAGGTTTGTGGCCTGTGTAAATCAATGGGAAAATGTTTTATAATAGAGAATTCTGTCAGGATTCTTCTAGCTACAACTCTTCTGTAACTATTCTCTCTTTTTTTTTTTTTTACATTATTTGAAAAATTGAATTTTAAAAAAATGAAAAGTCAGTTATAAAACTGCTTAATAAGCTAGTTATATAAAAAAAAGTGGCTCCACAATTACGTTCTAGCAAAATTAATTTCAGTGTCAATATTATTTTGAAATAAAGTATATCCAATTATTTTATTGATCTATAATCATTTGGGTAGTTCATTCATATGAACAATTAACAAATAGATGAGTGTATTTGATTTCTGCAATATACTTTTTTTTTGTTTTTGTTTTAAAGATTGGATTTAGTCAGTAATGCATAAAATGACTAATTATCTTCTAAATTGTTGTTCTTTTGTAGTACTGATTATGATGTTGAATTTTTTAAGAAGTTCACCCTGGTTATGAATGCTCTTGACAATAGAGGTGAGTGGAATTTTTCATTTATTTTGCATATTGTAGAGCAATGTTTATAACAAAGACTTTGCTGGGACATTGCATCCTTTAAAACCTCCATGCTTCCTGACATTCACCAACACTACACCTGATATCCCCTACCTCCATATGCATGCACACATGTATATCATGACTCTTACACTGCTCACTTTCCTGACTTTTGCTCATAATTCTTTGGACTGTACATGCACCTTTGATGAGTTATAGTGTACCTGAGCACTATACACAATAATTTCATTTTTTATTATTATCATGTGTGCATTATCTAAAATATTAGATAAGGTATTTCTAGATACAGTGAGTCCTACATTTCTTATGTTTTTTAAAAGACATTTAGTCTGAGTGAAGAAATTTGGCTGTTATTTCTTGCAGATCAGGCAGGCAGAGGTGCTCATGTTTGCTCAACATTCTTGCAGTTTTGCCATTCTAGCAACCAACTTGGTTTGACACATTTTTCTTGACCTCAAAAGGACAAAAGTCAAAGTTAGCCTCAGCAGAATACCAAGTATCAGAGTAGATACCATGAGTCATTCAATTCAATGCTCTAATGATTGCCAGTTTACCACCAAACAAAGTAATTGCTAAGAATAAAAAAAGTAAAAAAAAACTGCCCCACAATCATATTTAATTTATGTGTTTCAGTCATTTGACTGCGTCCGTGCTGGGGCACCGTCTTGAAGGATTTTAGTTGGACAAATTGACCCCAGGGCTTATTTTTGAAGCCTAGTATTTATTCTATCAGTGTCTTTTGCCAAACTGCTATGTTACAATGATATAAACACACCAGTACCAGTTGTCAAGTGGTGATGTGGGAGACAAGCAGAAGCACAGACAGACACACACACACATACATACGATGGGCTTCTTTCAGTTTGTCTACCAGATCCACTCACAAGGCTTTGGTCATCCCAAAGTTATAGTTAAAGGCACTTGCCCAAGGTGGGAGACAATGGGACTGAACCCGGAACCATGTGGTTGGGAAGCAAGCTTCTTACCACACAACCACGTCTGAGCCTATTATTGTTGATTATAGTTATAATTATTGTTTTAAATTATCTTTCAGCTGCTCGTAACCATGTCAATCGTCTGTGCCTGGCAGCTAACATTCCTCTCATAGAAAGTGGTACTGCAGGATACTTGGGACAAGTCACTGTTATTAAAAAGGTATCTTTTATTCTTCCATTTCATTTGTTTGTTATTGGGCTGTGGCCATACTTGGGCACCACCTTGAAGGGTTTTAGTTGAACAAACTGACCTCAGCACTTATATTTATTCTCTCAGTCTTTTGCCTAACCACTAAGTTAGAAGGAAGTGAACAAACTAACACCGTTTGTCAAGCATGTGTAGGTGGATGAGGGATATACACACATATATGGCTGGCTTCCATACAGTTTTCATTTACCAAATTTACTTACAAAGACTGGTTGATCCGGGGCCATAGTAGGAGTGTCAAGCATTGGGACTGAACCCAGAACCAAGTAGTTGCAAAGTAAGCTTCTTAACCATACTGCCATACATGTTCCATCTCTGTTAGGAGGCACAAACACCTACCAAATTCAATTACAAAGCTTTGGTTGACCCAAGGCTATAGTAGAAGACACTTGACCAAGGTGCCATGCAGTGGGACTGAACCTGAAACCATGTAGCTTGGAAGCAAGCTTCCTAACCACACAGCTATGTGTCTATATGTTAATAAGGTATGCTACTCAGTTTTAAAATTTAGGATTTCTTTTGTGGTAAATAATCTTTTGTTGTGTATGCTTAACTTATATAGTTGACTGTGTGGCCTTCAAACTTCACTGCTACAGACATTGTGCTGTGTGTTCTTTAGCATGTCACGTGACTCTGCCTTTTCTGGGTTGTTTCACATACATAAAATCAAGTTTGCGTAATCCCTTCATGGTTGAATAGTTAACACTTGAAAAGCTGCCCAACAATAAAATTAATTGCTCCTTTTGAAAAAAAACTGTCTTACCTATAAAATCATGGAAATGTTGAAGTAAAATAGTTTAACAACAATCCTTTCTACAATAGGCACAAGGCCTGAAATTTTGTAGGAGGGGGTCTGTTAAATCGACCTGTCTGCAACTGGTGCTTAATTTATTGACCCTGGAAGGATGAAAGACAAAGTTGACCTTGGTGGAATTTGAACTCAGAATGTAGCAGCAGACAAAATACTGCTAAGCATTTTGCCTGGCATGCTAATGATTCTGCCAGCTCACCGCCTTAACAACAACAACAATAATAATAATAATGAGGCTATATAAAGTGAAGCTTGTAACCAATATTGTAAAATTTTATCTGAAACTAATTCTGTCAGCAATATAATGTTTGAAACATAATGTAATGGATATATTTAAAAGTAGTAATTTGAGTGCTTTTATTAATGATTTTGTGTACAGTGTGTTTCTTCTGCTAGATATACCAACCAAATTTCTTTGGGTACTACTGAACAATACTAAATATTATTCATTTGTACCCAAAGATAGTCAGCTATCATCCCTTACATATTAAGTAGGGCCTTTTTAGTTCATCAGGGTGTTAGATAAGGATTTATTTCTTTTTCTCAATGCAAAATCCCAAACCCTTGATGGAGAATATCTTAAATAGTCAGTAAATCCGTTGACTGCTTATCATATTAAAGATCACATTCTGTTTGGAGAAAGGCTGAGATTGTTGGTATTTTGTTACTGACTGGTGGCTATCATCAATCTGTTAGGTTTTGTTGAAGTTAGTTTAATGCTTGCAGTCTAGGAAGATTAAATTTCAACTTACTTTTCTTGCATTTTCTTATCTTATCAGGTCTTTTATTAATTTCTGCTGTGTTTTGTGTTTTTCTTTAGGGATTAACGGAGTGCTATGAATGCCAACCAAAACCCACTCAAAAGACATTCCCTGGTTGCACAATCCGGAATACACCATCTGAACCTATTCATTGTGTTGTATGGGCAAAACATCTTTTCAAGTATGTATGTGTGTGTGTATGCCTTTGTGCACATGCCTATTTCTAACCTATTTTCTTTTGATCTGTAACCTTGTTAGAATTATAGACCAGGTATGAGACATTTTGGCACAGCTATTTTAGCATCAATGATTAAATGCTGACTTACTTGACCTCAGATATTTTAATCTCTCTCTCTCTCTGTTTATGTGCATGAGGAGGGGGGAAAGTGTTTATGTCAATTGTGTTCAGTTAAATAAATTGTAATGTCTCATTCTCTTTATCTCTCTGTGTATATTTTTTTTGTGCATTTGTTTGCCTCCAGTGCCCAAAATTACTGTTGTCATAGCAAATTCTGGATTCCTTTATAAAGTTACTCATAGCCCAACTTTTGGAGATATCAAAACTTTGGGAACAATCAAATGAACTGGGGTTTTGATTTTACTAAAGGTCATTGACTTTCCAAATAGTTTAGTGGGCATGTGTTGAAGAGGGATAAGGATCATGTTCTGAGGAGAGTGCTTGAGTTTAAAGTGAATGAACCATAAAAGCAAGGTCAACCAAAGTAAACATGGAGGAGGAGATTGGGAGGGTTGACTTGGGGAGGAAGGACACCCCAAACCAGGCGAGATGGTGTGAGAGTGGTTGCTGTAAGAGTGAGGTAGATCTGCCCATCCCCATTAACAGGTACAAACCCAGATTTAAAATATTGGACATCAATCGATCAAAGATGTGGATAAAATCTGACATCTAGATGATATAATTATTTCCAGTTATGAGATTGCAACAACATATCTAGAATTGTCAAGGGCAGGAAAAAATTTTGAGAACTGTTATCACCATAATTATCATTTAATGACCATTACATGATGTTGGTGATACTTCTGTTGAAATGGTCCAACAGAGGATCCTCTTTGCTGTTACTTGACCTGTTTAGAGGTAGCAGGCAAATCTGAAAATCACATCCTTTTTTTTTTTTTAAGGGTTCATTGGTTAATGTAGCCCTTGATGTTCAAAAAATGTGGGTCACTCAGCCTGTTTAGACAACAGTACTTTTTGGCATATGAATGGTATACATTTGATCATTGGTCTATTTGATTAGGATTGATCTAGATCTCAACATCATCATTTAATGTCCGTTTTCCATGCTGGCATGGGTTGGACGGTTTGGGTAGAGTTGGAGAGCTGCACTAGGTTCCAGTCATTAGTTTTGGCTTGGTTTCTACAGCTGGGTGCCCTTCCTAATGCCAACCACTTTATACAATGTACTGAGTGCTTTTTATGAGGCACCAACATAGCTGCTTTTTACATGGCACCAACATAGCTGCCTTTTACGTGGTGATGACTTTGGCAAAAATAGAAGTGTAAGATATTTGTTAAGTGCCATACATAAGCTGTAAAATGGACTCATCTAAGTATGATGAGCAAATGAGTCGTAGTGGCTGGATACCAAAGGTATTGGTAAATGTGTGCAAGAAGCATAATTATATTAATTTGATATCTAACTGATTGGTCATACACCTCTGTCCTAATGCCAGAAGAATATTGATCTTTATTTGATAATCAGTTGGTAGTGGGGTTGTGCATTGATGCCGTTGAGAGGTAGGCCCTGAAACTGCACGCATTCTCTTTTGATGACCCCATAAACTTGCTGGCTTCCGGTATGTGGAGCTTTCGACTGGTACCACTTGCATGTGCAAGTTGTTTGCAAAACATAAATACTCTCCACTATCCCTTAACATCTTTTCTTCTGTGTATTGCTTAGTATTTTTTCACTTAACATTGTTGACAACAGACAGATTGAATATTTGACATGGAATTATAGATACAAGATGACAAATATCCATCAAATGTAAATAATGTACATAATTCCTCGTCTCTTAAATATAGAACTGTATTATAGAAAGCTGTTATTTTAATCAGAACTGAGATAGATAAAATATTTATACAGCCACTGAGTAGTATCTCTATCAAATACTCTTTTTTTTTTTTCTCCAGCCAACTTTTTGGGGAAGAAGATCCAGATCAAGATGTTTCACCTGATACTGAGGACCCCGAATTGACTGGTAAATAAATCATCTTGACTTATGCTTAAAAAAATCTCTCATCATCCTTTAACATCTGTTTCTCATGCTGGCATGGGTTGAACAGCTTGACCAGTGCTGGCAAGCTGGAGAGTTGCCCCAGGTTCTTGTCTCATTTGGCCTGGTTTCTATGACTGGATTCCCTATCTAATGCCAATCACTTTACAGGACTCTTGCAGGTCACTCCGCTTCACTAGGGGGAGTAGCCTTAACACTTCTGCTGTGGAGGATGGGTCTTCTAGAGTACAGCAAGGTGTCGGGTATCTCGGTCCTTTGTCAAGCAAGGCACCAGGTATCTTGGTCCTTTGTCAAAGGACAATATATATATATATATATATATCATCATCATCATCATCATTTAACATCCGCTTTCCATGCTAGCATGGGTTGGACGGTTCAACTGGGGTCTGGCAAGCCCGAAGGCTGCACCAGGCCAGTCAGATCTGGCAGTGTTTCTACAGCTGGATGCCCTTCCTAACGCCAACCACTCCGAGAGTGTAGTGGGTGATTTTATGTGCCACCGACACAGGTGCCAGACGAGGCTGGCAGACGGCCACGCTCGGATGGTGTTTTTTTATGTGCCACCGACACAGGTGCCAGACGAGGCTGGCGAACAGCCACGATCGGATGGTGCTTGTTACGTGCCCACAGCATGGAGGCCAGTCGATGCGGTACTGGCTACGGCCATGTTCGGATGGTTTTCTTATGTGCCACCGGCACTGGTACCACAAGGATACAAATTCCATTGATGTTCATCTATTTTGATTTGGTTTGATTTGATTTGATTTTCACTTGCCTCAACAGGTCTTCACAAGTGTCACAAGAAGGAAGGTATGCACAGGTGGACTGACTACGTCCCAGGTAGGGGCCACGGGTTATGGCTTCACTAGTCTTGCCGGGTCTTCTCACGCACAGCATACTTCCATAGGTCTCGGTCTCTAGTCATTTCAATGGTGAGACCTAACGTTCGAAGGTCGTGCTTCACCACCTCGTCCCAGGTTTTCCTGGGTCTACCTCTTCCACGGGTTCCCTCAACTGCTGGGGATTGGCACTTTCTCACACACCTATCTTCATCCATTCTCGCCACATGACCATACCAGCGCAATCGTCTCTCTTGCACACCACAACTGATGCTTCTTAGGTACAACATTTCTCTCAAGGAACTAACGCTCTGTCGAGTAAGTACACTGACATTACACATCCATCGGAGCATATATTATATATATAATTGTGAAGGTGCATGGCTCAGTGGTTAAGGTGTTGCATTCATGATAACGAGATTGTGGGTTCGATTCCCAGACCAGGCGTTGCGTTGTGTTCTTGAGCAAAGCACGTCATTTCACATTGCTCTGCGATCATTTCGTCATCTGACATGTGGCACCCGTTGCACTTGTACAGGTAATATCGACTTGATAGAGGAGGTGAGCTTGTGTGTACACAAACATTTGGTCACTATAAACAAATCATCTGTGTAGTTCTTCAGTAAGAAATTGTTGAACCCTCATACGTTGTCTAACGATGGGAAAGTCCATCATCATATATAATTGTAAATTTGTCAGCAGCAGAACTGCTTCTATAATCTTGTTTCATTTAAAACATTTTAATATATTTATTGATACAATTCCCACAAGTTTATTACATATAACCTTAATTAAAAATAAAAAATTTTTAATTAACTAATATTTTATTTTGTTCAATTCAAATTTTAAACTTGGCTTAATATTTTTGTATTGGTTATATTTTCAGTCCAAATATTATTTTCTTAATATTTCATTTTTCTGTTCTATAGCTGATGCTGGAGAATCTGCCCTTAATTCCAGTTCTAAAAGTGATGCTGCTGGTGGTATTGACAGAAAGTCCACTAGAGCTTGGGCTCATGAAACTGGCTATGATTTCCAGAAACTTTTCAACAAAGTATGTAAATTATTCAATATTTCCTACATTTTGTGTCTTTTCCTTGCTACTTGTATCTTATCGTAACAATATCCTTTTAAGTGGAGGTGAATGGTCTAGTGCAGTGTTTCTTAACTTTTTTACTCTTGTGTAACTGTTAAAATAAATTGCATGTCTCAAGGAACCCCTGCACAAAAAAAAAATTATATGCCATATCTTCCTCATATTTTTTTCATCATAGTTCATGTTGTAAATAAATTTATATATATATACATTGTAAATATATATATATATATATATCATGAAATTAGCATTAGCTTATCTCACTCTTTCTCGCAGAACCCCTATTGAGAAACACTGGTCTAGTGGTTAGTGTGATGCCTTTACAATTGAAAGATTGTGGTTTTGATTCCCAGACCTGGAGGTATGTTGTGTTCTTGAGTAAAACACTTCATCTCACTTCGCTCCAGTCCACCCAGCATCAAGATGAATATTGTAATCTTGGTCACTTGTTGTCATCACTATCATTATCATCATCTAATGTCTGTTTACCATGCTGGCAAGGGTAGGATTGTTTGAGTCAGAAGACAGCACCAAGCTTTGCTGTTTGTTTTGGAATAGTTTCTACAGCATGGAAAACTGGCTTAGTCCTGGGATTCAAAACAGTTATGTCCAAGGGTTGATAATGAATGTCCTTGCTTTTTTTCTTATACTATTACTTCATAGAAAAGCTTTTTTTTTATCCATTTAGTAATTACAATTTGAAGTGAAATTTGTGTGATATTAGTCCTTCCATTACTGTATTTATTTTGAGATATTCTGTGTTTCTTCCAGTTAATTTTAAATATAAACAATTTTGTAAAATAACTTAGTTATCATTAAGCTAGTGTTAGGAAAATAAATTGTGCTTAAGGTTTGGTGGAGATGTGGTTTCAGCTGGGTTGTTATTGAAAGGGTTAAGTGGCTAAAAACTGCTTTTCCACAATGTTTCAGTTTCAACATGGTCTCATATTTTAACACTTGTTAGTCAAGAACAGCAAATGTTTTCTGGTTTTATTTTGAAGTTTTTGGTCATTAATTACCAATGTTTTGTTTATATTTTTCAGCTGTTCCATGATGACATCAAATATTTACTTTCAATGGAAAAACTATGGGAGAAACGAAAACCTCCCTCACCACTGGTTTATCAATCCCTACCCACAACAGGTACATAGTGTTTTTATATTTTCAGTTTCTTTCTTTTTTTTTCATCTACTAAATTTTACTTGTAAGGTACTGGCAAACTCAAGGCTGTAGTAGAAGACACTTACCAAAAGGGCTATATATTGTGGTTGTCAAATGTTTTAATTAACTGTTTAGCTGCACTAATATATTTTTAAATAGTTGAAACCAAGAAAGCAAGCATTAAACAAGAAAAACTCTTACAAGATTTTAATGTTGAAATTTTTTAATTCAGATTTATCTTTTAAAATATTTAAAATCAAGCAAGTGTTAGAGTTTATTGAGTGTTTCTTCATCTAAACTTTTTTTTTTTGCAGTCCCTCACTCCTCCTCCTCCTCATCATCATCATCAACATTAATCAAAGATCAACAGATCCAGTCAATAAAAGACTATGCAGATGTGTTTAGCAACTGTCTCTCTGCGCTCAAAACAGAACTCTCCAAACAAGGTGATGGTGGCCAACTTGTCTGGGATAAGGTAAGCTTACTTTTAGATTCTTTTACTTGTTTCAGTCATCAGACTGTGGCCATGCTGGGGCACCTTGAAGAATTTTTGTTGAACAAATCAACTCCAGTATTTATTTCTTTTTTAGGCCTGGCACTTATTCTATTGGGTTCATTTGCTGAAATGCTAAGTTATGGGGGCCATAAACAAGTAGTGGTGGGGGACAAACATATGCACACACACATGCTAGAAACAGCAGCTAAATCTCCCTGAAACCACAGTCTATCATCTTAAATAGAAAAAAAATAGATGTAGTTGAATTTTTTTTGTATTGATATATGTATTTTAGAGGATATTGTTACATTGTGTTTTCTTTTTTGTACAGGATGATGATGTTGCAATGGATTTTGTCACAGCTACCAGTAACATACGAGCTCATATTTTTGGCATCCCCATTAAATCACGATTTGACATTAAATGTGAGTGTTTTTCAGTTGGTAATTATTGTCAACATTGTAACAAATTCTTAATAATGTCCATTAATGAGAAACCTATTCAAATATTTTCTGTTCATTGCTGCAACTATCAGTTTACTTATCTAAGTCCTTATTTAAGTGTTTTTACATGGCACCTGCACAGGTAAAAAGCGCCTGTGTCAGTACCATATAATTAACTTACAGTTCACTTTGTTGTTGGTATTAGGAAGGGTATCTAACTGTAGAAGCTGTTTGAATAATTCTCCAGCTTGCCAGCTCTGCCAAACTGTCCAACCCATGCCAACATGGAGAACAAATGTTAAATGATGATGATGACCTACGGTTTCTAAAATGCATGGATTTAATAGGATAACAGTTGTAAGTCATCTCCAGCTTACTGAAAACTTGGTTACCGAACAACAACTATGTCAGCATGATTCCTAATTGAATTTTGCTCTCCAACATCAAAAAGATCACTGCAACTTATAATCAGGTCAATGATAAAATTCCCAATTTGAACCTTGTAAGTCAGGGATGCATCTTAGAAGCAAGGGCGTTTTATAGTCGAGTATATATGGTATATGAAATTCATTTCAAGTTTCATGTGTAAGATAGAATAAATGGATATTATTTTCATGCATTTTTGTTGTTGGTTGTCTGTTTTTAATACAGTGAAAGTCATGTAATGTTTTTTTTTATCTTTTCTTTTATGTGACAGCCATGGCTGGGAACATTATTCCTGCAATTGCTACAACTAATGCCATCATTGCAGGATTGATAGTCATTGAAGCTCTCAAAATACTCTCAGGAAATATTGACAAATGTAAAATGGTAAAACTTTATTTATGTTCACCAAAACTTGTTCATCTTTCTAGTCAGCCAAGAACTCTGTAGATTTAATATTAACATCCCATGCTATACAATTCACTTTATAAATAGCTTCATGTTCTTATGTTTGTGTCTGTATTTTTAAATGACTTATTACTTGACTAGCATGTGTTTATCAAGCTGATAATTTTTATACTTCAATCTACACCACATTTAGAAATATTCTCTCTTATATGTATTTATATTTTAAATTTTATGTTGCTTAAAGTCTTCTCTAACAATTGAATAAACTGTTAAGCGAAACTTAGTCCTAAGCAACTTGAAATACATAAAAAATTTAAATTTCACTCTACTCTCAGTATTGAGTCTCCCCGTTAGTAAATGTTCCGTAGTCATTCTTAAAGTAGCTTTAAATTAATAATCTCAATTTAACACACATATACATACATGTATGTAAATAAGCTAGGCTTCAGCTGACAAATTCACATTGAAAACTTATATTAGACATAATCCAGTAGAAAACAAATAAAGAAAAAAATGGTTTGTGGAATTCAATATAAGCTTAATTGATTTTGCTATCTGGCAGTCATGTGCCTGATGTAGAGATATATATTTTTATATTATTACGTAACATGCCTAACATCAGATGATAACTGAAGCATGCATTAACTGAAATGTAATGAATCTTAGAACACAAATTAGAACGTTAATAGTTTAAATTACTTAAATTAATACTCATTCTAGTTATATCATGCAGTGTTACTATAAATTTTAACAAAGAAATTATTTATATAAGCATGTTTACATTCTTTTTTTTTCTGTAATATAATGTCTTTGCATATTTTTCATACTGTAAAGGTTTACTTGAACCGGCAACCAGCATCCCGTAAACAATTGTTAGCACCATGTGCTTTGGTAAAACCCAATCCCAAATGCTATGTTTGTGCTGAGAAACCTGAAGTTACTGTGGTGCTTAACACTACCACAACAACTATCAAAACACTTGAAGAGAAGGTTAGTGATTTTTATTTTCCCATTTTTATGAGGCCATATTACTGAGTTTAGGATACCAAATAATTCCTAAGCATTAAAACATAACAATGTTGTTAGAATAGTCTTCTTTCTTCTCAATGTTAAGTTGGTTTTAAATAAACTTGCAAGCATTTTGGCCTCTATATGATCACTCAGCCTGTTAGTAACAGAACTTCGCCACATTATACCTTTCATATCTTATAAATCTAAGTGACATATCTGGGAGATGCTAATCCTGAAAAGAAGCCAGGTTGATCAGAGGTCTATTTTATCTAAGAAACTATCAAACATAGCAGGCATTTGTGTTGGTGATTATCATGTACAACTTTTGTTGTAAATTTTTGAAGTCTTGATAATCTTTTCAAATTTGTGCAATAATGGTTGCATTTAAAAATGTAAATCACTGACATGATCCATCCTCTTGTATTTAGCAAGATAATAATGAACTTGCTTTAAGGCGGCAATCTGTGCCAAAATTTGAAACCAATGATGAACTTGCTTAAATTCTCCTGGAAAATGATGTTTTATTTTAAAATTTTATTTCTTCAATAGATTGTTAAAGGCCACTTAGGAATGGTTGAACCTGATGTTGAAATTGATGATGGCAAAGGTAATACTTTCAAAGTGTTTTACTTCACTCCTCTCTTTCCATTTGACAGTGAATAATTTTATGTATTTGCTAATTAAACAACCAGCACCTTTAGCTGCATACCTCCAGGTGGAAACTACTCTACTTGGCCTCTACTCTAAAGTCTGATTTTGCTTTAATCAGATCCTTTGGCCATACTACAGCAAATAATTTTTTATGTAGTTTGGTCTCATTGTGCAGCACCTTGGGTAAAGGTCTTCTACTATAGATCCAGAGTGTATTTTGGTAGATGGAAACTAAAGAAGCCCCATCATATGTGTGTTGTCATGACAGGTCGAGCTGTGCTTTCAAAAACCTGTAGAATAAAAGAAAAATTTCCTCTAATACATAAAGGAGTAAGTTACAGGAAGAACAACTGACTGTAAAATCCTGCCTTAAATAACTTAAATACTGAGCCTGGAAAAACAGTATTTTTCCAAGCTAACATGGGTATTTGTTTAGTTATTAAAATGAATGAATTTGTTTTACATTGAAATCAATCACCCGACACTAATTACCTATAACAAATGTGATTCTACTCTATTCTTCTCATGCAATTTTACATATCCTATACAAGAGAGGGGGTTAGCTGTTTCACTTGTGAAAGTATGTATCAAAGTGATAGTCCTAACTGCCTTGTATGCTCACCAAATAAACTCCTCTCCCTCTACAGGTATCCCTCCATCATCATCATCTAGTGTTTTAAATCTGGAATTTGTCCCCGTTAATGGGGGTGGCCAGATCTACCTTAATGCTATAGCAACCGCCCTCACACCATCTTGCTCGGTTTTGGGTGTCCTCCTTTTTCAAACCAACCCTCCCATTCTCCCCCTCCACTTTTTCCTCTGTCTACCTTGCTTTCACGCTCAGATTTACCTCAAACGCAATCACCCTCCTCAGAACTTGCTCTTCATCCGTCCTCAATGCGTGCCCATACTACCTCACTCCATTTGCCCTTGCCAACCATTCCACCAATTCCTCCAACCCCAACATTCCCATCAAATCCTCAGTCCTCCTCTTATCAAACAGCTTCCAGATATAGGAAATTCTCTGATTGTTTCCACAATTTTGTTTAAATCAATTATATCCAGATCAATTCCTTAATTTCATTGTATTATGTTCTTATGTGATTTTGAAAAAAATTCTTGAGTTGATATGTTATTCTGACTTCAGAACGATACATCTACTTTACGGTCTCATTATAACAATTTAGTCCTGAAAGTGATGTACAATTGCTTTGTGTTATAGAATTGTAATTTCTAATTATTTCTTTGTTTTAGGGACTATCATCATAACAAGTGAAGAAGGAGAAACAGAAGGTAACATATCTCTCTCTCTCTCTCATGAATTAGTTTGTATTTTACAGATGGCTGGTTTATTTTTCTATGAGTTTGTGCCTTGTCTACCAGTGCAGTGGTTAGTAGGAGGAGAAGGAGGGAAGAAGAGTTCTCTGTTAATGACAGTCTTCAGAGATCCTCTCTTGGCTTTCTTCACAATATTAGATCATTTCAAATGGGAGAAACTTGTTTTAATGGTGGTAGATTGACAGAAGTAAAATTATAAATGATTTGAAGAAAAAAATGTGGATGGACATGTTGAATAAATTTCCTTTTTCTTTTAATTAATTTTTTTTTGTCAATAGGGAAGGCAATACTTATGAGCCTTTACGGGGCTTTTCAGACTAGTAGGATGGAAGGAGGGAGAAATGTGACCTGGCTCAAATGCTTGTAATAGAGTGGACTTAACAAAAGGTGTTCTAGGTTGGTAATGTTAAATCAGGCAACAGATTAAGTCTTTCATCCAAATAAGCCATAGACTTAGAATACAGACCACCAGGACAAGTACTGCAAAGTATTCAGTCTGGCACTCTTATAGTTTTGTCAATTCATTGCCCTGAATTTGTGTTTCTTTATCAACTTCCAGAGATCAGAGAATTTGAAAATATATTACATGGCTTTTTGTCTGCTCTTATGACTCTGCTACTACACCCACCACCTAATTAATGTTCATCTGAGAAATAGTTATGATGAGAATGGATTAAGTAGAAATGGGTTACAGAAGCAATTGGAAAATTTTTTTTCTTTTTTTAAGTGCTTAGGAAAAGGAGGGAGGGAGGTTAACACCCCACCCTCTTTCTTGTGTGTTCGTGTGGTGCAAAAGTGTATAAAACTTTCAGGAAAGTTATTCTCTAGTATCTATTTCTTTATTGCCCACGGGGGGCTAAATATAGAGAGGACAAACAAGGACAGACAAAAGGATTAAGTTGATTACATCGACTCCAGTGCGTAACTGGTACTTATTTAATTGACCCCGAAAGGATGGAGGAGGCAAAGTCAGCCTCGGCGTAATCTGAACTAAGTATTTCGCCTGGTATGCTAACGATTCTGCCAGCTTGCTGCCCGAGTATTGACCTAAAAAAAATCCTCATGGAATTTACTTACATTTTCAAAATTCTACCAGGGTCATGCAGTATCTTTCATTTCTCTTTCAGGTTCAGTAAAATAAGTACCTGTCAGCTGATTCATTTAGAAATCTGGCCTGGTGTCAGTATAAGAAATTGATGTTTCTCTCTTTGTTGTAGTAGAGAAACTATGAAACTGATATTGTGATGTTCCTCACTAAGTGTCTGATTCTTAATTGCATTTAAAAAAAATTCAGAATAGGCACAGGGGTGGCTGTGTGGTAAGTAGCTTGCTTACCAACCACATGGTTCTGGGTTCAGTCCCACTATGTGGCACCTTGGGCAAGTGTCTTCTACTATAGTCTCGGGCCGACCAAACCCTTGTGAGTGAATTTGGTAGGCAGAAACTGAAAGAAGCCCGTTGTGTATTTGTTTTTGTCTCTATGTTTGTTCCCCCACCATCACTTGTCAACTGATGTTGGTGTGTTTATGTCCCCATAGCTTAGCAGTTCGGTGAAAAAGTACTAGGCTTACAAAGAATAAGTCCTGGGGTTGATTTGTTTGACTAAGGGTGGTGCTCCAGCATGGCTCTGGTCAAATGACTAAAACAAATAAAGGAGTAAGAGAGTAATTTAAATGTTCATGAATTCTACTTTGCCATTCATCCAAAGGTTTTCTTTTTAGAGGAGCTGCTTACTAGTTAATAAAATAATTATCACTCAAGTATTGGAGTCAGTTACATCAATTACCGTATTTTAACATACATAAGGAATCCATTTTTGTCAAAAATTAGGTTAAAAAAGTATGTGAGTTTCTTATAGATGGATAGTATTATAATCCCTTACAAAAACTTTTTCCCAAATTTTAAGCCCTAAAAATTAGTGGGTTCCTTATACACGTTAAAATACGGTAAAAACCCTCTACCTAACATTTTAATCTTGTGCCGAAGTCAGACTTCCTTATTACAAAATCTTAGAGTACCAACAATACAGTGTGTGTTACTCGGGAGTGTTTTTATAATTTGTCTTTAGGCTCTACTTTTTACTGATGCCTTGCTATTTGTGTTATTGAATTGCACTTGTATATTTATGATGATATCTATTGTGAAGTTGTATTTTAATTCTGTTTTGTTAGAAAATAACGAGAAAATGCTGAGTGATTTCAATATAGGAAATGGAACTCGCTTAAAGTGTGATGATTTTCTCCAAAATTACAATCTTGTCATAACAATCCAGCATGTGTAAGTATTGAAAATTTAACTTTAAACTCTTCGTTTGTATCTCTAGATTTAGCATGTGTTTCAGATAAATTTTTTATGTGATTATTTAAGATACTTTTCTTCACACAACTGGCACCCATTTAATTCTCAGATTTGACCATTACCTTAACAAAGAAATTGAATTTCTCTATCTAGATGTCTTTTGCAATGCTCTTATGAAGTAAATAGTGTATAAATTGTGAAACATTTACAACAGAAGCAAGAAAGACCTGGAGTGAGAGACTCATGGCTTCATTATAAAACAATTAACATATAATAAATCATCATTTGCATAATGAACAGCAAGAATCATGCATATTCATTCTTAATATGTTACAGCAGATTCAAACATGAATATGCTAATTGCTGTTATGTGAAGGCATGCAGCTTAGTGGTTAGGGTAATCAGCTCACAATCGTATGGTCGTGAGTTCGATTCCTGGTGGTGCGCTGTGTCCTTGAGCAAGATACTTTATTTCACATTACTCTAGTCCACCACTCAGCTGGCAAAAATGAGAAGTACCTGTATTTCAAAGGGCTAACCTTCTCACATTCTGGGTTATGTTGAATCTCCCTGAGAACTTCATTAAGGGTACACATGTCTGTGGAGTGCTCAGCCACTTACATGTTAATTTCATGAGCAGGCTGTTTTGTTGATCGGATCAACTGGAACCCTCGTAACTGATGGAGTGCCAGTTGTAGTTGTCCATTAGAGAACAACTTCTTTGAAACAAATGTATATTCATAACACACTCAATTCATTAGGGTTAGGGAGTTTTGGGACTCCTGGAGTTGTGCCCTTGTGTCTCCCAATGTTCGCTTACCCTGATGAATAGTGTGTTATAAACACACATTCATCTGAAAGAAGTTGTTCCCCAATGAAGAAATACAACAGCGATTGGCATGTTCATGTTTGAATCTGCCTGAATATTAAGAATGAATAGTTATGTCATCATTACAATAAAAATCTTGTTTTATTTATTTATTTATTTATTTTTTTTTTTTCAGAGAAAAATTGGAAGACAATGTTGAATTTCTGGTCTCTGGTGATGCAGAGGCCTTAAAAAGTCAGCAGGAGAATAAAGCAAGTAGCAGTAGCTTGTCACCAGTGCCATCCACATCAAAATCAGGTGGGATTTCTTTTTACGTCAAAAACTACATCTGTATATGTAGGAGAGATTCTAGTTTTCAAATGTGCCACTGTAGTAATTGTGACCGACATTAAGGCTGTCCAAATATGGATTTTTTTTAATGTGGTATATAAGTATGAAGAATTGAAGGGAGGTGGTGGATGAAATGATCTTCGTAGTGTAGAGATCATAATGTTTAGGTATTGATTGAGTTAGTGTTTGAAAAATCAGTGAGTCAACCAAGAATATGGCTAGGGCATAGGTTGACTGATTTTGACAAAATCTGAACCAGTTCTTTTTGAATTTACTGCCCTGTTAAAACTGGGGCACTGTCTCACTCAGATGTCACAGTTTCAGTGCAGGTTCTACAGATGGATGTCCTTTTGAACACTAATCATTTTACAGTGTGTACTGTGGATATTTTGTCGTAGTACTAGCATGAGAGAAGTTGCTATGCTTTTGGTAAGATTAAAGATTCTTCTCAAACCTTTGTACTGGTTTACTTTGGAATTAGTAAAGTCTGATGCCCTGAGTTACCAAATTCATAGCAGAGTTGGAGCTTTCTAAGAAACTGGAAAATTTGCTGCCTTTGTAGGTGGTTTGTTTAGTGTACATGTTGATGGAGGGAATCTATACAAGGTGAAACCTTGCAAAAATCCCTCCCCTTACCTAGGAGAAAAAGTTCTTTGAATAAAATATATCGTTTGACATCCATTTTCTATGCTGGCTTGGGTTGAAGGGTTTGACTTGGAGCTGTCCAAACTCCAATGGTCTTGTGATATGGTTTCTACATCTGGATGTCCTTCCTAGTGCCAACCACTTTACAGAGTATGCTGGGTGCTTTATATGTGCCAGCAGCATGGGTGCATTTATGCAGCACCAGCACAAATGTATTTTATGTGGCAGTGGCACCTGTAAAGGATAAGCCTGTATGTATGGATGACAGTGATTTTACTTATAAATTCATGAAAATATTTTTTAAAATGATTACATTGAAAATGGATAGTTATTTTAATAATTTCTTTGTTATTTTCAAAAATATATTAGAAGGAATAGCTATATTTCAACAGAAATATGGTAACAGAAGGGTTAAATATGTTTTTTCCATGCTAGCATGCATTAGATGAGACTTATGGAGATAATTTTTTTATGGCTGGATGCCCTTCCAGTTGTTGTCTCTCGTTTCCCTTTAAGATATCATTTCCCCTGTTCTTTAGAGCAACAAAGCACTCAGCTGGGTGTGTGCTTGCCACAGATATATACAATAACACTGTCTATAAATTGACATTGTTTTTCCCAGCCTGTAAACTGTTAAAGTTTTGATCTACCAATTCCATTCACAAGGTACTGCTAAGCTTGTAGTTATAGCAGAAAATGCATACCCACAGTGCAATGCAGCAAAATCAACCCCGAAACCTCTTGATTGTTAAGTAGACTCTTTAGCCAAGCGGCTATGCTTGCAGTGTATGTGTGAGAGAGTTGAAAAAGATGGTTTAAAAGAAGGGGATAGAATTGGTTCGGTTTCATATTCCTAGGTGATATACCATGGGCTTCATAGAATACAGGTTGTGTGATATGTTTATGTAGAAAGAGATCAAAGTGTTTAGGCAGAAATCAGATGGCCTTATTGGTACAGAGACCAAAATGTTTAAGTGGAGGAAGAAAACTAGCAGTGTTTGAAAAGTCTGCACGTCAACAGAGGATGATAATTAAGATATGTTTAGTTACTATGCATATATAGTAACAGATTTTTCACATTTATTTTATACACATATTGGCTACTCCTTTTGTCCAAAAAGATGCATATCACCATCATTGTTTTAACATCAACCATTCCATGCTTGCATGAGGCAGATTTTCTACAGCTGGATGCCCTTCCTGTCTCCAACTCTCGTTTCTAAGCTTAATGATATTTCCCCTGTGATGAGACATGTTTATGCATAATATTGGAAATAAATAGCATTCATTTACAACAATCATGTAATGTCAAGACAAGGAGACACAAATATTCACACATTCACATATATATACATGCTAGCATGGAACATGAATGCTAATTGAAAAGGAAAGAAAATATATGCAACAGGCTTCTTCCAGTTCCCATATGCCAAATCCATTCACAAGGCTTTGGCTGACCTGAGTTTGCCCAAAGTACTACACAGTAGGACTGAACTCAAAATCATGTTGTTAGGAAGCAAGCTTGTTAACCAAGCTGTTATGCCTGTACATATTGTATTTATGTTATCTAAAGTTGATTTAAGTAATGTTTTGAAATTTTATATAAATTGTCTCTGCTCTGCTATTTTTCTCTAGAATTGCCTGTTGCTGACTATAATGATGATTTAATCATCATGGAAGAGGAACAATCTGAAGCTATGGATCTGAGTCCACTAAAGAGAAAGAGGAAGGTCTCTGATCAGAGTTCAGAAATGTATTCTAAAAGTAAAAAATCAAAACAGGAACCTGATGGAGAGTGCAGCATTGATTCTGAAATAATAGTTTTGTAATCACCATTCCAGTAAATTTTATATCATGTCATCAGTCATGGGGAGTTGTTCAATAAACACTACCTTCACTGCCATTTTGTTCTCTTCTAAATTTTTACATTCATTATACTCCTCATTGTTGCCTTGTGTTTACTTTCAATGGATGTACAGGTTATTGCTTTATATCCACATCCATGGATTGGACAAATTATCATTGAATCATTTCTTATTTGGAACCACTGCTCACTTGGAGTGTAGTGGGTGCTTTTTATGTTCCACTGGTACAGGAGCCAGTCAGGCAGCCCTGGCATCATTCACGTTTGGATAGTGCTTTTTACATGTCACCGGCATGGGAGGCAGTCAGAGGGCACTGGCACCAACCACGTTCGGATGGTGCATTTTAGGTCCTGCCAGTCAGGGGGCATTGGCCACAACATCAAAAGTACTTTTAAATGGGCCAGACATGCAACACTAGCATTGGCCACTGATATTTTAGTTTAAAAAGACTGTTAAATGAACAATAGAATGTGGGGAGTGGGGAATAGGTTTTGTTTCAAGATCCCAAGTTGTCCTGAGCATCGTGGACAGTCAGTTGCTGGGTTGTGCTTTTGTGGTCGAGACAAGAATCACTGATCGTTGATACATATTATCACATATCAATTCATAAGTATAACGTAGTTCATGGTGAGTGTACTGTGTTATTCCAGATCAATGCTGAGGTCAGATGTACCTGCAATTGTGAGGTTGTCATGTTCTCAAGACTAAAATGTGTCCTCTCCACCCTCCATCATCTCCACTTGTGTGTGTACAAAATATTAAGGATGTGATTAAATAATTGTGCATCTTAAGTGTGGGTCACATCATCCACTCAAGACCTAAACACCTAATGTCTTTCAAATTATATTGATATCCCTGAGAAATTTCATTTACAAATTCCAGTAGGCAAAGAGTGAAATAGTCTTCAACATAATTGTTATGTGACGAAAATAGGTTACAGGGAAACAAAGTCGAGGCATGTGAATTGCCTGACACTGCTCTGCCTTCCTCTTGTGAAAAAGAAAAAACAGAATCACAACATTTTGATATAATTGTGGTTTTCACTATCGGAAAGGTATTTATAGAAAATTACATTATAAAGTACCCATTTTTCTGAAAGTTATAAGGAAGTAATGTTCCATTTTTTTATCACAAATCGAAAGACTCTCTCGGACTATATGTGTCCGATGTATCGTTCGTTAGATAAACGTTCATTCAAAGAGAATTGAATCTTGTTAATAGCTTATCGACCGACCACATGAAGTCTGCCTTGGCTGTCGTCTATTTGATTGCAAAATCTGCATGTGCAAGTGAACGACGAGTTTGGAGTCTGAATGGAGAGAGGATTACTTTTGGAAATTAACAAGTTGAAGAAAAAAGTATTAACAATTTTAATCGTCATAGTTTTTTGACGTGAAATTAAAAACGGAGTTGGCAAATTGGGTATGGGTAAACCCGATATTTTGAAATAGCTGGGTTTTTTAAAAAACCTTTAATAATAACTAAAAGTGAAAGTGTAACTGCTAGAGTAAGAATAGCCTGGGCAAAGTTTAGAGAGCTCTTACCCCTGCTGGTGACAAAAGGCCTCTCGCTCAGAGTAAAAGGCAGACTGTATGATGCATGTGTACGTACAGCCATGCTACATGGTAGTGAAACATGGGCCGTGACTGCTGAGGATATGCGTAAGCTCGCAAGAAATGAAGCCAGTATGCTCCGATGGATGTGTAATGTCAGTGTTCATAATCGTCAGAGTGTAAGTACCTTGAGAGAAAAGTTGAACCTAAGAAGCATCAGTTGTGGTGTGCAAGAGAGACGGCTGCGCTGGTATGGTCATGTGACGAGAATGGCTGAAGATAGTTGTGTGCAAAAGTGCTACACCCTAGCAGTTGAGGGAACCTGTGGAAGAGGTAGACCCAGGAAAACCTGGGACGAGGTGGTGAAACACGACCTTCGAACTTTAGGTCTCACCAAGGAAATGACTAGAGACCGAGACCTATGGAAGTATGTTGTGCGTGAGAAGACCCGGCAAGACTAGTCAGGCTATAACCCGTGGCCCCTACCTGGGACGTAGTCAGTCCACCTGTGCATACCTTCCTTCTTGTGACACTTGTGAAGACCTGTTGAGGCAAGTGAAAATCAAATCAAACCAAATCAAAATAGATGAACATCAATGGAATTTGTATCTTGTGGTACCAGTGCCGGTGGCACACAAGAAAACCATCCGAACGTGGCCGTAGCCAGTACCGCATCGACTGGCCTCCGTGCTGTGGGCACGTAACAAACACCATCCGATCGTGGCCGTTCGCCAGCCTCATCTGGCACCTGTGTCGGTGGCACATAAAAAACACCATCCGAGCGTGGCCGTCTGCCAGCCTCGTCTGGCACCTGTGTCGGTGGCACATAAAAAACACCATCCGAGCGTGGCCGTTCGCCAGCCTCGTCTGGCACCTGTGTCGGTGGCACATAAAATCACCCACTACACTCTCGGAGTGGTTGGCGTTAGGAAGGGCATCCAGTTGTAGAAACACTGCCAGATCTGACTGGCCTGGTGCAGCCTTCGGGCTCCCCAGACCCCAGTTGAACTGTCCAACCCATGCTAGCATGGAAAGCGGACGTTAAATGATGATGATAATGATGATATTTCTCCGTTTATTTTGAAAAATAATGCAGTAATTGTACTTGGAATTTATCGCAATCAAAGAAATTTACAAAAGCACTTTTGAATGACTTGCGTAGGAATTTTCTATATATGTATATTTAGCTCGGTCTATTTATTTTTGTTATTGGAAAACCACTGATGATTTAAATTGCGCACGAGGAGATCTCTTTAAAGTTGTCAACACTATTTCAGTTTGTACGCTTCATGAAAAAGAGCCAATGATTGAATACATATGAAGTCCATCACATCTAGGAAAAAACTGCAATATTTCACTTTTATCTCAACAATAATTGCTCATGCCATAAGGTAGTGTAGAGTGCACAACTGAAACAGGTGTACACGTTTCATTGAAAGAATGCCTTTGATAAAGGTTTTCCATGATCAAGCTTAAGAAAAACAGAAATACAATAAATTCACGTCATTCTCATCGTTGTAGAGTTGTTGAAATTATTAGAATCCGAGAAAATTATGAAAAAAGGAAACATGATGTTGAACACGTCTGATATTTGCACTTCCATTTATTGATCACAAATCAGAAGAATGTCTCATATCCGATTTATATTTCGTTTCATAAGTCGTTAGAAAAACATGCTTTCAAAGAGAATTGATTCTTGTTTCTAGCTTATCGAACGACCACATGAAATCTGCCCTGGCTGTCGTCTAGTTTATTGCAAAATCTGCTTAGGCGAATGCGGAAGTGGACGAGACAGGAGAGAAAACTTTTCAAAATTAACAAGTCGATGAAAAAGTACTAACAATTTTAATCTTCATAGTTTTAAACGTGAAATTAAAAACGAACTTGAAGGATTGGTATGGGGAAATTTTTTTTTTCTGTTTAAAATCTTATTTTTACAACTTATTCTCTATTTATTTCGAAAAATATTGCAGTACTTGTACTTGGAATTGAATGGGAGCAAAGAAACTTATAAAAGCACTTTTGAATGGCTTGTGTAGAAATTCATTACGTTCACCAATTTCTGTATATATTCACTAGAACTATATAGTTTTTGATGAAATTTCTAAAAGTTTGATGAAATTTCTAAAAGTTACGGAAGATGCGAATAAATTTGATGGAAGATATGTGGATATAAAGCAATAACCTGTACATCCATTGAAAGTAAACACAAGGCAACAATGAGGAGTATAATGAATGTAAAAATGACAATAAGAAAAAAAATGGATATCCATGTCAGTAGAAAGAGAAAGAAAAAATATGGAACGCTTCACGAATTTGCGTGTCATCCTTGCGCAGGGGCCATGCTAATCTTCTCTGTATCGTTCCAATTTTAGAATATGTACCGCCGTAGCTAGTACACCAGCTTTCCCTAAGCCTCTCAATATATACATGCCCTATCTCGTACACTTACCCATAATAGGCTGCCTCATTTGCATATTTGTAATAATAATAACGATAAAGTAAATTCTAGAAGGTGTTTATCATATTTATCATTCCTAGATACGATTGTCCTTACCATATCTGTTTACTTTAAAATGTTGAAAATCATATATTTTGTGCGCAAATGTATATTTAGCTCGCTCTATTTATTTTTCTTATTGGAAAACCACTGCTGATTCAAATTAGGCACAAGGAACGCCCTTTAAAGTTGTCAAAACTATCACAATGCATACGCTTCATGAAAAGAGCCAGTGATTGAGTACATATGAAGTCCATCGCATCTAGGAAAAAACTGCAATATTTCACTTTTATTTCAACAATAGCTAATATCATAATGTAGTGTAGGGTGCACAAGTGAAACAGGTGTACACGTTTCATTGAATGAATGCCTTTGAAAAAGGGTCTCCCTGATCAAGCTTTACCAAAACACAAATCCAATAAAATCTCGTCATTTTTATCATTGTAGTGTTGTTGAAAAATATTAGAATTGGAGGAAATTATGAAAAAAAGGAAAGATGATATTGAACACGCCTGATTGGTCGTTGCTTAATATCATTAATATTTCCGCTTTCATTTTTTGATCAGAAATCGAAAGAATGTCTCTCCAACTATATATATGCCCGACGTATATTTCGTTTTATAAGTGGTTAGAAAAATGTGCTTTCAAGGAGAATTGATTCTTCTTTCTAGTTTATCGAACAACCGACCACATAAAGTCTGCCCTGGCTGTGTCTATTTGATTGCAAAATCTGCATACGCGCATTTGCAAGTGAACGACAGTCTGAATGGAGACCGGAGAGAGGATCATGGTTTCAAACGTGTAATTAAAAACAACGTTGGAAAATTGAGTATGGGCAAACCTGATATTTTGAAATAGCTGGGTTTTTTTAAATCTCTTATTATAACTGTTTCTCCTTTTATTTTCCAAAATGTTGCCGAACTGGTACTTCGAATTGGATGGGAGTAAAGAAACTTATAAATGCACTTTCAAAGGCTTGCGTAAGAATTCGTTACGTTCACCAATTTCTGTATATATTCACTGGAACTATATAGTTTTAGATGAAATTTCTAAAAGTTACGGAAGATGCGAATAAATTTAATGGAAGAGAAGAGAATGACAATAAGAAAAAAAATGGATATCCATGTCAGTAGAAACAGTAAAAAAAAAATATGGAACGCTTCACGAATTTGCGTGTCATCCTTGCGCAGGGGCCATGCTAATCTTCTCTGTATCGTTCCAATTTTAGAATATGTACCGCCGTAGCTAGTACAACAGCTTTCCCTAAGCCTCTCAATATATACATGCCCTATCACGTACACTTACCCATAATAGGCTGCCTCATTTGCATATTTGTAATAATAATAAGGATATAGTAAATTCTAGAAGGTGTTTATCATATTTATCATTCCTAGATACGATTGTCCTTACCATATCTGTTTACTTTAAAATGTTGAAAATCATATATTTTGTGCGCAAATGTATATTTAGCTTGGTCTATTTATTTTTCTTATTGGAAAACCACTGATTGTTCAAATTAGGCACAAGGAAAGCTCTTTAAGGTTGTCAAAACTATCACAATGCGTACGCTTCATGAAAAGAGCCAGACATATGAAGTCCAACAATAGCTATCTCAACAATAGCTAATATCATAATGTAGTGTAGGGTGCACAACTGAAACAGGTGTACACGTTTCATTGAATGAATGCCTTTGAAAAATGGTCTCCCTGATCAAGCTTTACCAAAACATAAATACAATAAATTCTCGTAATTTTTATCATTGTAGTATTGATGAAAATATTAGAATTGGAGGAAATTATGAAAAAAAGGAAGGATGATATTGAACACGCCTGATTGGTCGTTGCTTAATATCACTAATGTTTTCACTTTCATTTTTTGATAACAAATCGAAATAATGTCTCTCGGACTGTGTATATATACATGTCCGATATACCTTTCGTTTTATAAGTGGTTAGAAAAACGAGCTTTCAAAGAGAATTGATTCATGTTCCAAGCTTATCGAGCGACCAAGCAAAGAAACTTATGTAAGCACTTTAGAATGACTTGCGTAGGATTTTTCTATATATATTCACGGGAACTATATAGTTTTAGATGAAATTTCTAAAAGTTACGGAAGATATGAATAAATTTAATGGAAGAGAAGAGAATGACAATAACAAAAAAAATGGATATCCATGTCAGTAGAAAGAGTAAGAAAAAATATGGAACGCTTCACGAATTTGCGTGTCATCCTTGCGCAGGGGCCATGCTAATCTTCTCTGTATCGTTCCAATTTTAGAATATGTACCGCCGTAGCTAGTACAACAGCTTTCCCTAAGCCTCTCAATATATACATGCCCTATCACGTACACTTACCCATAATAGGCTGCCTCATTTGCATATTTGTAATAATAATAAGGATATAGTAAATTCTAGAAGGTGTTTATCATATTTATCATTCCTAGATACGATTGTCCTTACCATATCTGTTTACTTTGAAATGTTAAAAATCATATATTTTGTGCGCAAATGTATATTTAGCTCGCTCTATTTATTTTTCTTACTGGAAAACCACTGCTGATTCAAATTAGGCACAAGGAAAGCTCTTTAAGGTTGTCAAAACTATCACAATGCGTACGCTTCATAAAAAGAGCCAGTGATTGAGTACATATGAAGTCCAACGCATCTAAGAAACAACTGCAATATTTCACTTTTATCTCAACAATAGCTAATATCATAATGTAGTGTAGGGTGCACAACTGAAAGAGATGTACACGTTTCATTGAATGAATGCCTTTGAAAAAGGGTCTCCCTGATCAAGCTTTACCAAAACATAAATACAATAAATTCTCGTAATTTTTATCATTGTAGTGTTGTTCAAAAATATTAGAATTGGAGGAAATTATGAAAAAAAGGAAAGATGATATTGAACACGCCTGAGTGGTCGTTGCTTAATATCATTAATATTTCCACTTTCATTTTTTGATCACAAATCGAAATAATGTCTCTCGGACTGTGTATATATACATGTCCGATATACCTTTCGTTTTATAAGTGGTTAGAAAAACGTGCTTTGAAAGAGAATTTATTCTTGTTCCTAGCTTATCGAACGACCAAGCAAAGAAACTTATAAAAGCACTTTTGAATGGCTTGCGTAGGAATTCGCTACGTTCACCAACTTCTGTACACATTCAGTGGATCTATATAGCTTTAGATGAAATTTCTAAAAGTTACGGAAGATGCGAATAAAGTTAATGGAAGAGAAGAGAATGAGAATAAGAAAAAAAAATGGATATCCATGTCAGTAGAAAGAGCAAGAAAAAATATGGAACGCTTCACGAATTTGCGTGTCATCCTTGCGCAGGGGCCATGCTAATCTTCTCTGTATCGTTCCAATTTTAGAATATGTACCGCCGTAGCTAGTACAACAGCTTTCCCTAAGCCTCTCAATATATACATGCCCTATCTCGTACACTTACCCATAATAGGCTGCCTCATTTGCATATTTGTAATAATAATAACGATATAGTAAATTCTAGAAGGTGTTTATCATATTTTCCATTCCTAGATATAATTGTCCTTGCCATATCTGTTTACTTTAAAATGTTGAAAATCATATATTTTGTGCGCAAATGTATATTTAGCTCGCTCTATTTATTTTTCTTACTGGAAAACCACTGCTGATTCAAATTAGGCACAAGGAACGCTCTTTAAAGTTGTCAAAACTATCACAATGCGCGCTCTTCATGAAAAGAGCCAGTAATTGAGTACATATGAAGTCCATCGCATCTAGGAAAAAACTGCAATATTTCACTTTTATCTCAACAATAGCTAATATCATAATGTAGTGTAGGGTGCACCACTGAAACAGGTGTACACGTTTCATTGATTGAATGTCTTTGATAAAGGGTCTCCCTGATCAAGCTTTACCAAAACACAAATCCAATAAATTCTCGTAATTTTTATCATTGTAGTGTTGTTGAAAATATTAGAATTGGAGGAAATTATGAAAAAAAGGAAAGATGATATTGAACACGTCTGATTGGTCGTTGCTTAATATCGTTAATATTTCCGCTTTCATTTTTTGATCAGAAATCGAAAGAATGTCTCTCCGACTATTTATATGTCCGACGTATATTTCGTTTTATAAGTGGTTAGAAAAATGTGCTTTCAAGGAGAATTGATTCTTCTTTCTAGTTTATCGAACAACCGACCACATAAAGTCTGCCCTGGTTGTGTCTATTTGATTGCAAAATCTGCATACGCGCATTTGCAAGTGAGACAGTCTGAATGGAGACAGGAGAGAGGATAACTTTTAAAAATTATCAAGTTGGGGAAAAATATTAAGAATTTTAATCGCCATGGTTTTAAACGTGAAATTAAAAACAAAGTTGGAAAATTGGGTATGGGCAAACGGGATATTGTGAAATAGCTGGGTTTTTAAAAATCCTTTTATTATAACTGTTTCTCCTTTTACTTTCCAAAATGTTGCCGAACTTGTACTTGGAATTGAATGGGAGTAAAGAAACTTATGAAAGCACTTTCATTCGTTACGTTCACCAATTTCTGTATATATTCACTGGAACTATATAGTTTTAGATGAAATTTCTAAAAGTTACAGAAAATTTAATGGAAGAGAAGAGAATGAGAATAAGAAAAAAAAATGGATATCCATGTCAGTAGAAAGAGTAAGAAAAGATATGGAACGCTTCACGAATTTACGTGTCATCCTTGCGCAGGGGCCATGCTAATCTTCTCTGTATCGTTCCAATTTTAGAATATGTACCGCCGTAGCTAGTACACCAGTTTTCCCTAAGCCTCTCAATATATACATGCCCTATCTCGTACACTTACCCATAATAGGCTGCCTCATTTGCATATTAGTAATAATAATAACGATATAGTAAATTCTGGAAGGTGTTTATCATATTTATCATTCCTAGATGCGATTGTCCTTACCATATCTGTTTACTTTAAAATGTTGAAAATCATATATTTTGTGCGCAAATGTATATTTAGCTCGCTCTATTTATTTTTCTTACTGGAAAACCACTGCTGATTCAAATTAGGCACAAGGAACGCTCTTTAAAGTTGTCAAAACTATCACAATGCGCGCTCTTCATGAAAAGAGCCAGTGATTGAATACTTATGAAGTCCATCGCATCTAGGAAAAACTGCAATATTTCACTTCTGTCTCAACAATAGCTAATATCATAATGTTGTGTAGGGTGCACCGCTGAAACAGGTGTACACGTTTCATTGAATGAATGTCTTTGATAAAGGGTATCCCTGATCAAGCTTTACCAAAACACAAATCCAATAAATTCTCGTAATTTTTATCATTGTAGTGTTGTTGAAAATATTAGAATTGGAGGAAATTATGAAAAAAAGGAAAGATGATATTGAACACGCCTGATTGGTCGTTGCTTAATATCATTAATATTTCCGCTTTCATTTTTTGATCAGAAATCGAAAGAATGTCTCTCCGACTATATATATGTCTGACGTATATTTCGTTTTATAAGTGGTTAAAAAAATGTGCTTTCAAGGAGAATTGATTCTTCTTTCTAGTTTATCGAACAACCGACCACATAAAGTCTGCCCTGGTTGTGTCTATTTGATTGCAAAATCTGCATACGCGCATTTGCAAGTGAACGACAGTCTGAACGGAGACAGGAGAGAGGATAACTTTTTAAAATTATTAAGTTGAGGAAAAAATGTTAAGAATTTTAATCGCCATGGTTTTAAACGTGAAATTAAAAACAAAGTTGGAAAATTGGGTATGGGCAAACGGGATATTTTGAAATAGCTGGGTTTTTAAAAATCCTTTTATTATAACTGTTTCTCCTTTTATTTTCCAAAATGTTGCCGAACTTGTACTTGGAATTGAATGGGAGTAAAGAAACTTATGAAAGCACTTTCAAAGGCTTGTGTAAGAATTCGTTACGTTCACCAACTTCTGTATATATTCACTGGAACTATATAGTTTTAGATGAAATTTCTAAAAGTTACGGAAGATGCGAATAAATTTAATGGAAGAGAAGAGAATGAGAATAAGAAAAAAAAATGGATATCCATGTCAGTAGAAAGAGTAAGAAAAAATATGGAACGCTTCACGAATTTGCGTGTCATCCTTGCGAAGGGGCCATGCTAATCTTCTCTGTATCGTTCCAATTTTAGAATATGTACCGCCGTAGCTAGTACACCAGCTTTCCCTAAGCCTCTCAATATATACATGCCCTATCTCCTACACTTACCCATAATAGGCTGCCTCATTTGCATATTAGTAATAATAATAACGATATAGTAAATTCTGGAAGGTGTTTATCATATTTATCATTCCTAGATGCGATTGTCCTTACCATATCTGTTTACTTTAAAATGTTGAAAATCATATATTTTGTGCGCAAATGTATATTTAGCTCGCTCTATTTATTTTTCTTACTGGAAAACCACTGCTGATTCAAATTAGGCACAAGGAACGCTCTTTAAAGTTGTCAAAACTATCACAATGCGCGCTCTTCATGAAAAGAGCCAGTGATTGAATACTTATGAAGTCCATCGCATCTAGGAAAAACTGCAATATTTCACTTCTGTCTCAACAATAGCTAATATCATAATGTAGTGTAGGGTGCACCGCTGAAACAGGTGTACACGTTTCATTGAATGAATGTCTTTGATAAAGGGTATCCCTGATCAAGCTTTACCAAAACACAAATCCAATAAATTCTCGTAATTTTTATCATTGTAGTGTTGTTGAAAATATTAGAATTGGAGGAAATTATGAAAAAAAGGAAAGATGATATTGAACACGCCTGATTGGTCGTTGCTTAATATCATTAATATTTCCGCTTTCATTTTTTGATCAGAAATCGAAAGAATGTCTCTCCGACTATATATATGTCTGACGTATATTTCGTTTTATAAGTGGTTAAAAAAATGTGCTTTCAAGGAGAATTGATTCTTCTTTCTAGTTTATCGAACAACCGACCACATAAAGTCTGCCCTGGTTGTGTCTATTTGATTGCAAAATCTGCATACGCGCATTTGCAAGTGAACGACAGTCTGAACGGAGACAGGAGAGAGGATAACTTTTAAAAATTATTAAGTTGAGGAAAAAATGTTAAGAATTTTAATCGCCATGGTTTTAAACGTGAAATTAAAAATAAAGTTGGAAAATTGGGTATGGGCAAACGGGATATTTTGAAATAGCTGGGTTTTTAAAAATCCTTTTATTATAACTGTTTCTCCTTTTATTTTCCAAAATGTTGCCGAACTTGTACTTGGAATTGAATGGGAGTAAAGAAACTTATGAAAGCACTTTCAAAGGCTTGTGTAAGAATTCGTTACGTTCACCAACTTCTGTATATATTCACTGGAACTATATAGTTTTAGATGAAATTTCTAAAAGTTACGGAAGATGCGAATAAATTTAATGGAAGAGAAGAGAATGAGAATAAGAAAAAAAAATGGATATCCATGTCAGTAGAAAGAGTAAGAAAAAATATGGAACGCTTCACGAATTTGCGTGTCATCCTTGCGCAGGGGCCATGCTAATCTTCTCTGTATCGTTCCAATTTTAGAATATGTACCGCCGTAGCTAGTACACCAGCTTTCCCTAAGCCTCTCAATATATACATGCCCTATCTCGTACACTTACCCATAATAGGCTGCCTCATTTGCATATTAGTAATAATAATAACGATATAGTAAATTCTGGAAGGTGTTTATCATATTTATCATTCCTAGATGCGATTGTCCTTACCATATCTGTTTACTTTAAAATGTTGAAAATCATATATTTTGTGCGCAAATGTATATTTAGCTCGCTCTATTTATTTTTCTTACTGGAAAACCACTGCTGATTCAAATTAGGCACAAGGAACGCTCTTTAAAGTTGTCAAAACTATCACAATGCGCGCTCTTCATGAAAAGAGCCAGTGATTGAATACTTATGAAGTCCATCGCATCTAGGAAAAACTGCAATATTTCACTTCTGTCTCAACAATAGCTAATATCATAATGTAGTGTAGGGTGCACCGCTGAAACAGGTGTACACGTTTCATTGAATGAATGTCTTTGATAAAGGGTATCCCTGATCAAGCTTTACCAAAACACAAATCCAATAAATTCTCGTAATTTTTATCATTGTAGTGTTGTTGAAAATATTAGAATTGGAGGAAATTATGAAAAAAAGGAAAGATGATATTGAACACGCCTGATTGGTCGTTGCTTAATATCATTAATATTTCCGCTTTCATTTTTTGATCAGAAATCGAAAGAATGTCTCTCCGACTATACATATGTCTGACGTATATTTCGTTTTATAAGTGGTTAAAAAATGTGCTTTCAAGGAGAATTGATTCTTCTTTCTAGTTTATCGAACAACCGACCACATAAAGTCTGCCCTGGTTGTGTCTATTTGATTGCAAAATCTGCATACGCGCATTTGCAAGTGAACGACAGTCTGAACGGAGACAGGAGAGAGGATAACTTTTAAAAATTATTAAGTTGAGGAAAAAATGTTAAGAATTTTAATCGCCATGGTTTTAAACGTGAAATTAAAAACAAAGTTGGAAAATTGGGTATGGGCAAACGGGATATTTTGAAATAGCTGGGTTTTTAAAAATCCTTTTATTATAACTGTTTCTCCTTTTATTTTCCAAAATGTTGCCGAACTTGTACTTGGAATTGAATGGGAGTAAAGAAACTTATGAAAGCACTTTCAAAGGCTTGTGTAAGAATTCGTTACGTTCACCAACTTCTGTATATATTCACTGGAACTATATAGTTTTAGATGAAATTTCTAAAAGTTACGGAAGATGCGAATAAATTTAATGGAAGAGAAGAGAATGAGAATAAGAAAAAAAAATGGATATCCATGTCAGTAGAAAGAGTAAGAAAAAATATGGAACGCTTCACGAATTTGCGTGTCATCCTTGCGCAGGGGCCATGCTAATCTTCTCTGTATCGTTCCAATTTTAGAATATGTACCGCCGTAGCTAGTACACCAGCTTTCCCTAAGCCTCTCAATATATACATGCCCTATCTCCTACACTTACCCATAATAGGCTGCCTCATTTGCATATTTGTAATAATAATAACGATAAAGTAAATTCTGGAAGGTGTTTATCATATTTATCATTCCTAGATGCGATTGTCCTTACCATATCTGTTTACTTTAAAATGTTGAAAATCATATATTTTGTGCGCAAATGTATATTTAGCTCGCTCTATTTATTTTTCTTACTGGAAAACCACTGCTGATTCAAATTAGGCACAAGGAACGCTCTTTAAAGTTGTCAAAACTATCACAATGCGCGCTCTTCATGAAAAGAGCCAGTGATTGAATACTTATGAAGTCCATCGCATCTAGGAAAAACTGCAATATTTCACTTCTGTCTCAACAATAGCTAATATCATAATGTAGTGTAGGGTGCACCGCTGAAACAGGTGTACACGTTTCATTGAATGAATGTCTTTGATAAAGGGTATCCCTGATCAAGCTTTACCAAAACACAAATCCAATAAATTCTCGTAATTTTTATCATTGTAGTGTTGTTGAAAATATTAGAATTGGAGGAAATTATGAAAAAAAGGAAAGATGATATTGAACACGCCTGATTGGTCGTTGCTTAATATCATTAATATTTCCGCTTTCATTTTTTGATCAGAAATCGAAAGAATGTCTCTCCGACTATATATATGTCTGACGTATATTTCGTTTTATAAGTGGTTAAAAAAATGTGCTTTCAAGGAGAATTGATTCTTCTTTCTAGTTTATCGAACAACCGACCACATAAAGTCTGCCCTGGTTGTGTCTATTTGATTGCAAAATCTGCATACGCGCATTTGCAAGTGAACGACAGTCTGAACGGAGACAGGAGAGAGGATAACTTTTAAAATTATTAAGTTGAGGAAAAAATGTTAAGAATTTTAATCGCCATGGTTTTAAACGTGAAATTAAAAACAAAGTTGGAAAATTGGGTATGGGCAAACGGGATATTTTGAAATAGCTGGGTTTTTAAAAATCCTTTTATTATAACTGTTTCTCCTTTTATTTTCCAAAATGTTGCCGAACTTGTACTTGGAATTGAATGGGAGTAAAGAAACTTATGAAAGCACTTTCAAAGGCTTGTGTAAGAATTCGTTACGTTCACCAACTTCTGTATATATTCACTGGAACTATATAGTTTTAGATGAAATTTCTAAAAGTTACGGAAGATGCGAATAAATTTAATGGAAGAGAAGAGAATGAGAATAAGAAAAAAAAATGGATATCCATGTCAGTAGAAAGAGTAAGAAAAAATATGGAACGCTTCACGAATTTGCGTGTCATCCTTGCGCAGGGGCCATGCTAATCTTCTCTGTATCGTTCCAATTTTAGAATATGTACCGCCGTAGCTAGTACACCAGCTTTCCCTAAGCCTCTCAATATATACATGCCCTATCTCCTACACTTACCCATAATAGGCTGCCTCATTTGCATATTTGTAATAATAATAACGATAAAGTAAATTCTGGAAGGTGTTTATCATATTTATCATTCCTAGATGCGATTGTCCTTACCATATCTGTTTACTTTAAAATGTTGAAAATCATATATTTTGTGCGCAAATGTATATTTAGCTCGCTCTATTTATTTTTCTTACTGGAAAACCACTGCTGATTCAAATTAGGCACAAGGAACGCTCTTTAAAGTTGTCAAAACTATCACAATGCGCGCTCTTCATGAAAAGAGCCAGTGATTGAATACTTATGAAGTCCATCGCATCTAGGAAAAACTGCAATATTTCACTTCTGTCTCAACAATAGCTAATATCATAATGTAGTGTAGGGTGCACCGCTGAAACAGGTGTACACGTTTCATTGAATGAATGTCTTTGATAAAGTGTATCCCTGATCAAGCTTTACCAAAACACAAATCCAATAAATTCTCGTAATTTTTATCATTGTAGTGTTGTTGAAAATATTAGAATTGGAGGAAATTATGAAAAAATGGAAACATGATATTGAACACGCCTGATTGGTCGTTGCTTAATATCATTATTGTTTCCAATTTCATATTTTGATCACAAATCGAAATAATGTCTCTCGGACAGTGTATATATATATGTCCAATATGCCTTTCGTTTTATAAGTGGTTAGAAAAACGTGCTTTGAAAGAGAATTGATTCTTGTTCCTAGCTTATCGAACGACCAAGCAAAGAAACTTATAAAAGCACTTTTGAATGGCTTGCGCAGGAATTCGCTACGTTCACCAACTTCTGTACATATTCAGTGGATCTATATTGTTTTAGATGAAATTTCTAAAAGTTACGGAAGATGCGAATAAATCTAATGGAAGAGAAGAGAATGAGAATAAGAAAAAAAATGGATATCCATGTCAGTAGAAAGAGTAAGAAAAATATGGAACGCTTCACGAATTTGCGTGTCATCCTTGCGCAGGGGCCATGCTAATCTTCTCTGTATCGTTCCAATTTTAGAATATGTACCGCCGTAGCTAGTACACCAGCTTTCCCTAAGCCTCTCAATATATACATGCCCTACTCGTACACTTACCCATAATAGGTTGCCTCATTTGCATATTAGTAATAATAATAACGATATAGTAAATTCGAGGAGGTGTTTATCATATTTACCATTCCTAGATGCGATTGTCCTTACCATATCTGTTTACTTTAAAATGTTGAAAATCATATATTTTGTGCGCAAATGTATATTTAGCTCGGTCTATTTATTTTTCTTACTGGAAAACCACTGCTGATTCAAATTAGGCACAAGGAAAGCTCTTTAAGGTTGTCAAAACTATCACAATGCGTACGCTTCATGAAAAGAGCCAGTGATTGAGTACATATGAAGTCCATCGCATCTAGGAAAAAATTGCAATATTTCACTTTTATCTCATCAATAGCTAATATCATAATGTAGTGTAGGGTGCACCGCTGAAACAGGTGTACACGTTTCATTGAATGAATGTCTTTGATAAAGGGTATCCCTGATCAAGCTTTACCAAAACACAAATCCAATAAATTCTCGTAATTTTTATCATTGTAGTGTTGTTGAAAATATTAGAATTGGAGGAAATTATGAAAAAAAGGAAAGATGATATTGAACACGCCTGATTGGTCGTTGCTTAATATCATTAATATTTCCGCTTTCATTTTTTGATCAGAAATCGAAAGAATGTCTCTCCGACTATATATATGTCTGACGTATATTTCGTTTTATAAGTGGTTAAAAAAATGTGCTTTCAAGGAGAATTGATTCTTCTTTCTAGTTTATCGAACAACCGACCACATAAAGTCTGCCCTGGTTGTGTCTATTTGATTGCAAAATCTGCATACGCGCATTTGCAAGTGAACGACAGTCTGAACGGAGACAGGAGAGAGGATAACTTTTAAAAATTATTAAGTTGAGGAAAAAATGTTAAGAATTTTAATCGCCATGGTTTTAAACGTGAAATTAAAAATAAAGTTGGAAAATTGGGTATGGGCAAACGGGATATTTTGAAATAGCTGGGTTTTTAAAAATCCTTTTATTATAACTGTTTCTCCTTTTATTTTCCAAAATGTTGCCGAACTTGTACTTGGAATTGAATGGGAGTAAAGAAACTTATGAAAGCACTTTCAAAGGCTTGTGTAAGAATTCGTTACGTTCACCAACTTCTGTATATATTCACTGGAACTATATAGTTTTAGATGAAATTTCTAAAAGTTACGGAAGATGCGAATAAATTTAATGGAAGAGAAGAGAATGAGAATAAGAAAAAAAAATGGATATCCATGTCAGTAGAAAGAGTAAGAAAAAATATGGAACGCTTCACGAATTTGCGTGTCATCCTTGCGCAGGGGCCATGCTAATCTTCTCTGTATCGTTCCAATTTTAGAATATGTACCGCCGTAGCTAGTACACCAGCTTTCCCTAAGCCTCTCAATATATACATGCCCTATCTCGTACACTTACCCATAATAGGCTGCCTCATTTGCATATTGTAATAATAATAACGATATAGTAAATTCTGGAAGGTGTTTATCATATTTATCATTCCTAGATGCGATTGTCCTTACCATATCTGTTTACTTTAAAATGTTGAAAATCATATATTTTGTGCGCAAATGTATATTTAGCTCGCTCTATTTATTTTTCTTACTGGAAAACCACTGCTGATTCAAATTAGGCACAAGGAACGCTCTTTAAAGTTGTCAAAACTATCACAATGCGCGCTCTTCATGAAAAGAGCCAGTGATTGAATACTTATGAAGTCCATCGCATCTAGGAAAAACTGCAATATTTCACTTCTGTCTCAACAATAGCTAATATCATAATGTAGTGTAGGGTGCACCGCTGAAACAGGTGTACACGTTTCATTGAATGAATGTCTTTGATAAAGGGTATCCCTGATCAAGCTTTACCAAAACACAAATCCAATAAATTCTCGTAATTTTTATCATTGTAGTGTTGTTGAAAATATTAGAATTGGAGGAAATTATGAAAAAAAGGAAAGATGATATTGAACACGCCTGATTGGTCGTTGCTTAATATCATTAATATTTCCGCTTTCATTTTTTGATCAGAAATCGAAAGAATGTCTCTCCGACTATATATATGTCTGACGTATATTTCGTTTTATAAGTGGTTAAAAAAATGTGCTTTCAAGGAGAATTGATTCTTCTTTCTAGTTTATCGAACAACCGACCACATAAAGTCTGCCCTGGTTGTGTCTATTTGATTGCAAAATCTGCATACGCGCATTTGCAAGTGAACGACAGTCTGAACGGAGACAGGAGAGAGGATAACTTTTAAAAATTATTAAGTTGAGGAAAAAATGTTAAGAATTTTAATCGCCATGGTTTTAAACGTGAAATTAAAAACAAAGTTGGAAAATTGGGTATGGGCAAACGGGATATTTTGAAATAGCTGGGTTTTTAAAAATCCTTTTATTATAACTGTTTCTCCTTTTATTTTCCAAAATGTTGCCGAACTTGTACTTGGAATTGAATGGGAGTAAAGAAACTTATGAAAGCACTTTCAAAGGCTTGTGTAAGAATTCGTTACGTTCACCAACTTCTGTATATATTCACTGGAACTATATAGTTTTAGATGAAATTTCTAAAAGTTACGGAAGATGCGAATAAATTTAATGGAAGAGAAGAGAATGAGAATAAGAAAAAAAATGGATATCCATGTCAGTAGAAAGAGTAAGAAAAAATATGGAACGCTTCACGAATTTGCGTGTCATCCTTGCGCAGGGGCCATGCTAATCTTCTCTGTATCGTTCCAATTTTAGAATATGTACCGCCGTAGCTAGTACACCAGCTTTCCCTAAGCCTCTCAATATATACATGCCCTATCCTACACTTACCCATAATAGGCTGCCTCATTTGCATATTTGTAATAATAATAACGATAAGTAAATTCTGGAAGGTGTTTATCATATTTATCATTCCTAGATGCGATTGTCCTTACCATATCTGTTTACTTTAAAATGTTGAAAATCATATATTTTGTGCGCAAATGTATATTTAGCTCGCTCTATTTATTTTTCTTACTGGAAAACCACTGCTGATTCAAATTAGGCACAAGGAACGCTCTTTAAAGTTGTCAAAACTATCACAATGCGCGCTCTTCATGAAAAGAGCCAGTGATTGAATACTTATGAAGTCCATCGCATCTAGGAAAAACTGCAATATTTCACTTCTGTCTCAACAATAGCTAATATCATAATGTAGTGTAGGGTGCACCGCTGAAACAGGTGTACACGTTTCATTGAATGAATGTCTTTGATAAAGGGTATCCCTGATCAAGCTTTACCAAAACACAAATCCAATAAATTCTCGTAATTTTTATCATTGTAGTGTTGTTGAAAATATTAGAATTGGAGGAAATTATGAAAAAAAGGAAAGATGATATTGAACACGCCTGATTGGTCGTTGCTTAATATCATTAATATTTCCGCTTTCATTTTTTGATCAGAAATCGAAAGAATGTCTCTCCGACTATATATATGTCTGACGTATATTTCGTTTTATAAGTGGTTAAAAAAATGTGCTTTCAAGGAGAATTGATTCTTCTTTCTAGTTTATCGAACAACCGACCACATAAAGTCTGCCCTGGTTGTGTCTATTTGATTGCAAAATCTGCATACGCGCATTTGCAAGTGAACGACAGTCTGAACGGAGACAGGAGAGAGGATAACTTTTAAAATTATTAAGTTGAGGAAAAAATGTTAAGAATTTTAATCGCCATGGTTTTAAACGTGAAATTAAAAACAAAGTTGGAAAATTGGGTATGGGCAAACGGGATATTTTGAAATAGCTGGGTTTTTAAAAATCCTTTTATTATAACTGTTTCTCCTTTTATTTTCCAAAATGTTGCCGAACTTGTACTTGGAATTGAATGGGAGTAAAGAAACTTATGAAAGCACTTTCAAAGGCTTGTGTAAGAATTCGTTACGTTCACCAACTTCTGTATATATTCACTGGAACTATATAGTTTTAGATGAAATTTCTAAAAGTTACGGAAGATGCGAATAAATTTAATGGAAGAGAAGAGAATGAGAATAAGAAAAAAAAATGGATATCCATGTCAGTAGAAAGAGTAAGAAAAAATATGGAACGCTTCACGAATTTGCGTGTCATCCTTGCGCAGGGGCCATGCTAATCTTCTCTGTATCGTTCCAATTTTAGAATATGTACCGCCGTAGCTAGTACACCAGCTTTCCCTAAGCCTCTCAATATATACATGCCCTATCTCCTACACTTACCCATAATAGGCTGCCTCATTTGCATATTTGTAATAATAATAACGATAAAGTAAATTCTGGAAGGTGTTTATCATATTTATCATTCCTAGATGCGATTGTCCTTACCATATCTGTTTACTTTAAAATGTTGAAAATCATATATTTTGTGCGCAAATGTATATTTAGCTCGCTCTATTTATTTTTCTTACTGGAAAACCACTGCTGATTCAAATTAGGCACAAGGAACGCTCTTTAAAGTTGTCAAAACTATCACAATGCGCGCTCTTCATGAAAAGAGCCAGTGATTGAATACTTATGAAGTCCATCGCATCTAGGAAAAACTGCAATATTTCACTTCTGTCTCAACAATAGCTAATATCATAATGTAGTGTAGGGTGCACCGCTGAAACAGGTGTACACGTTTCATTGAATGAATGTCTTTGATAAAGGGTATCCCTGATCAAGCTTTACCAAAACACAAATCCAATAAATTCTCGTAATTTTTATCATTGTAGTGTTGTTGAAAATATTAGAATTGGAGGAAATTATGAAAAAATGGAAACATGATATTGAACACGCCTGATTGGTCGTTGCTTAATATCATTATTGTTTCCAATTTCATATTTTGATCACAAATCGAAATAATGTCTCTCGGACAGTGTATATATATATGTCCAATATGCCTTTCGTTTTATAAGTGGTTAGAAAAACGTGCTTTGAAAGAGAATTGATTCTTGTTCCTAGCTTATCGAACGACCAAGCAAAGAAACTTATAAAAGCACTTTTGAATGGCTTGCGCAGGAATTCGCAACGTTCACCAACTTCTGTACATATTCAGTGGATCTATATTGTTTTAGATGAAATTTCTAAAAGTTACGGAAGATGCGAATAAATTTAATGGAAGAGAAGAGAATGAGAATAAGAAAAAAAATGGATATCCATGTCAGTAGAAAGAGTAAGAAAAATATGGAACGCTTCACGAATTTGCGTGTCATCCTTGCGCAGGGGCCATGCTAATCTTCTCTGTATCGTTCCAATTTTAGAATATGTACCGCCGTAGCTAGTACACCAGCTTTCCCTAAGCCTCTCAATATATACATGCCCTACTCGTACACTTACCCATAATAGGTTGCCTCATTTGCATATTAGTAATAATAATAACGATATAGTAAATTCGAGGAGGTGTTTATCATATTTACCATTCCTAGATGCGATTGTCCTTACCATATCTGTTTACTTTAAAATGTTGAAAATCATATATTTTGTGCGCAAATGTATATTTAGCTCGGTCTATTTATTTTTCTTACTGGAAAACCACTGCTGATTCAAATTAGGCACAAGGAAAGCTCTTTAAGGTTGTCAAAACTATCACAATGCGTACGCTTCATGAAAAGAGCCAGTGATTGAGTACATATGAAGTCCATCGCATCTAGGAAAAACTGCAATATTTCACTTTTATCTCATCAATAGCTAATATCATAATGTAGTGTAGGGTGCACCGCTGAAACAGGTGTACACGTTTCATTGAATGAATGTCTTTGATAAAGGGTATCCCTGATCAAGCTTTACCAAAACACAAATCCAATAAATTCTCGTAATTTTTATCATTGTAGTGTTGTTGAAAATATTAGAATTGGAGGAAATTATGAAAAAAAGGAAAGATGATATTGAACACGCCTGATTGGTCGTTGCTTAATATCATTAATATTTCCGCTTTCATTTTTTGATCAGAAATCGAAAGAATGTCTCTCCGACTATATATATGTCTGACGTATATTTCGTTTTATAAGTGGTTAAAAAAATGTGCTTTCAAGGAGAATTGATTCTTCTTTCTAGTTTATCGAACAACCGACCACATAAAGTCTGCCCTGGTTGTGTCTATTTGATTGCAAAATCTGCATACGCGCATTTGCAAGTGAACGACAGTCTGAACGGAGACAGGAGAGAGGATAACTTTTAAAAATTATTAAGTTGAGGAAAAAATGTTAAGAATTTTAATCGCCATGGTTTTAAACGTGAAATTAAAAACAAAGTTGGAAAATTGGGTATGGGCAAACGGGATATTTTGAAATAGCTGGGTTTTTAAAAATCCTTTTATTATAACTGTTTCTCCTTTTATTTTCCAAAATGTTGCCGAACTTGTACTTGGAATTGAATGGGAGTAAAGAAACTTATGAAAGCACTTTCAAAGGCTTGTGTAAGAATTCGTTACGTTCACCAACTTCTGTATATATTCACTGGAACTATATAGTTTTAGATGAAATTTCTAAAAGTTACGGAAGATGCGAATAAATTTAATGGAAGAGAAGAGAATGAGAATAAGAAAAAAAAATGGATATCCATGTCAGTAGAAAGAGTAAGAAAAAATATGGAACGCTTCACGAATTTGCGTGTCATCCTTGCGCAGGGGCCATGCTAATCTTCTCTGTATCGTTCCAATTTTAGAATATGTACCGCCGTAGCTAGTACACCAGCTTTCCCTAAGCCTCTCAATATATACATGCCCTATCTCGTACACTTACCCATAATAGGCTGCCTCATTTGCATATTAGTAATAATAATAACGATATAGTAAATTCTGGAAGGTGTTTATCATATTTATCATTCCTAGATGCGATTGTCCTTACCATATCTGTTTACTTTAAAATGTTGAAAATCATATATTTTGTGCGCAAATGTATATTTAGCTCGCTCTATTTATTTTTCTTACTGGAAAACCACTGCTGATTCAAATTAGGCACAAGGAACGCTCTTTAAAGTTGTCAAAACTATCACAATGCGCGCTCTTCATGAAAAGAGCCAGTGATTGAATACTTATGAAGTCCATCGCATCTAGGAAAAACTGCAATATTTCACTTCTGTCTCAACAATAGCTAATATCATAATGTAGTGTAGGGTGCACCGCTGAAACAGGTGTACACGTTTCATTGAATGAATGTCTTTGATAAAGGGTATCCCTGATCAAGCTTTACCAAAACACAAATCCAATAAATTCTCGTAATTTTTATCATTGTAGTGTTGTTGAAAATATTAGAATTGGAGGAAATTATGAAAAAAAGGAAAGATGATATTGAACACGCCTGATTGGTCGTTGCTTAATATCATTAATATTTCCGCTTTCATTTTTTGATCAGAAATCGAAAGAATGTCTCTCCGACTATATATATGTCTGACGTATATTTCGTTTTATAAGTGGTTAAAAAAATGTGCTTTCAAGGAGAATTGATTCTTCTTTCTAGTTTATCGAACAACCGACCACATAAAGTCTGCCCTGGTTGTGTCTATTTGATTGCAAAATCTGCATACGCGCATTTGCAAGTGAACGACAGTCTGAACGGAGACAGGAGAGAGGATAACTTTTTAAAATTATTAAGTTGAGGAAAAAATGTTAAGAATTTTAATCGCCATGGTTTTAAACGTGAAATTAAAAACAAAGTTGGAAAATTGGGTATGGGCAAACGGGATATTTTGAAATAGCTGGGTTTTTAAAAATCCTTTTATTATAACTGTTTCTCCTTTTATTTTCCAAAATGTTGCCGAACTTGTACTTGGAATTGAATGGGAGTAAAGAAACTTATGAAAGCACTTTCAAAGGCTTGTGTAAGAATTCGTTACGTTCACCAACTTCTGTATATATTCACTGGAACTATATAGTTTTAGATGAAATTTCTAAAAGTTACGGAAGATGCGAATAAATTTAATGGAAGAGAAGAGAATGAGAATAAGAAAAAAAAATGGATATCCATGTCAGTAGAAAGAGTAAGAAAAAATATGGAACGCTTCACGAATTTGCGTGTCATCCTTGCGCAGGGGCCATGCTAATCTTCTCTGTATCGTTCCAATTTTAGAATATGTACCGCCGTAGCTAGTACACCAGCTTTCCCTAAGCCTCTCAATATATACATGCCCTATCTCCTACACTTACCCATAATAGGCTGCCTCATTTGCATATTTGTAATAATAATAACGATAAAGTAAATTCTGGAAGGTGTTTATCATATTTATCATTCCTAGATGCGATTGTCCTTACCATATCTGTTTACTTTAAAATGTTGAAAATCATATATTTTGTGCGCAAATGTATATTTAGCTCGCTCTATTTATTTTTCTTACTGGAAAACCACTGCTGATTCAAATTAGGCACAAGGAACGCTCTTTAAAGTTGTCAAAACTATCACAATGCGCGCTCTTCATGAAAAGAGCCAGTGATTGAATACTTATGAAGTCCATCGCATCTAGGAAAAACTGCAATATTTCACTTCTGTCTCAACAATAGCTAATATCATAATGTAGTGTAGGGTGCACCGCTGAAACAGGTGTACACGTTTCATTGAATGAATGTCTTTGATAAAGTGTATCCCTGATCAAGCTTTACCAAAACACAAATCCAATAAATTCTCGTAATTTTTATCATTGTAGTGTTGTTGAAAATATTAGAATTGGAGGAAATTATGAAAAAATGGAAACATGATATTGAACACGCCTGATTGGTCGTTGCTTAATATCATTATTGTTTCCAATTTCATATTTTGATCACAAATCGAAATAATGTCTCTCGGACAGTGTATATATATATGTCCAATATGCCTTTCGTTTTATAAGTGGTTAGAAAAACGTGCTTTGAAAGAGAATTGATTCTTGTTCCTAGCTTATCGAACGACCAAGCAAAGAAACTTATAAAAGCACTTTTGAATGGCTTGCGCAGGAATTCGCAACGTTCACCAACTTCTGTACATATTCAGTGGATCTATATTTTTTAGATGAAATTTCTAAAAGTTACGGAAGATGCGAATAAATCTAATGGAAGAGAAGAGAATGAGAATAAGAAAAATAATGGATATCCATGTCAGTAGAAAGAGTAAGAAAAATATGGAACGCTTCACGAATTTGCGTGTCATCCTTGCGCAGGGGCCATGCTAATCTTCTCTGTATCGTTCCAATTTTAGAATATGTACCGCCTCAGCTAGTACACCAGCTTTCCCTAAGCCTCTCAATATATACATGCCCTACTCGTACACTTACCCATAATAGGTTGCCTCATTTGCATATTAGTAATAATAATAACGATATAGTAAATTCGAGGAGGTGTTTATCATATTTACCATTCCTAGATGCGATTGTCCTTACCATATCTGTTTACTTTAAAATGTTGAAAATCATATATTTTGTGCGCAAATGTATATTTAGCTCGCTCTATTTATTTTTCTTACTGGAAAACCACTGCTGATTCAAATTAGGCACAAGGAACGCTCTTTAAAGTTGTCAAAACTATCACAATGCGCGCTCTTCATGAAAAGAGCCAGTGATTGAATACTTATGAAGTCCATCGCATCTAGGAAAAACTGCAATATTTCACTTCTGTCTCAACAATAGCTAATATCATAATGTAGTTTAGGGTGCACCACTGAAACAGGTGTACACGTTTCATTGAATGAATGTCTTTGATAAAGGGTCTCCCTGATCAAGCTTTACCAAAACACAAATCCAATAAATTCTCGTAATTTTTATCATTGTAGTGTTGTTGAAAATATTAGAATTGGAGGAAATTATGAAAAAAAGGAAAGATGATATTGAACACGCCTGATTGGTCGTTGCTTAATATCATTAATATTTCCGCTTTCATTTTTTGATCAGAAATCGAAAGAATGTCTCTCCGACTATATATATGTCTGACGTATATTTCGTTTTATAAGTGGTTAAAAAAATGTGCTTTCAAGGAGAATTGATTCTTCTTTCTAGTTTATCGAACAACCGACCACATAAAGTCTGCCCTGGTTGTGTCTATTTGATTGCAAAATCTGCATACGCGCATTTGCAAGTGAACGACAGTCTGAACGGAGACAGGAGAGAGGATAACTTTTAAAAATTATTAAGTTGAGGAAAAAATGTTAAGAATTTTAATCGCCATGGTTTTAAACGTGAAATTAAAAACAAAGTTGGAAAATTGGGTATGGGCAAACGGGATATTTTGAAATAGCTGGGTTTTTAAAAATCCTTTTATTATAACTGTTTCTCCTTTTATTTTCCAAAATGTTGCCGAACTTGTACTTGGAATTGAATGGGAGTAAAGAAACTTATGAAAGCACTTTCAAAGGCTTGTGTAAGAATTCGTTACGTTCACCAACTTCTGTATATATTCACTGGAACTATATAGTTTTAGATGAAATTTCTAAAAGTTACGGAAGATGCGAATAAATTTAATGGAAGAGAAGAGAATGAGAATAAGAAAAAAAAATGGATATCCATGTCAGTAGAAAGAGTAAGAAAAAATATGGAACGCTTCACGAATTTGCGTGTCATCCTTGCGCAGGGGCCATGCTAATCTTCTCTGTATCGTTCCAATTTTAGAATATGTACCGCCGTAGCTAGTACACCAGCTTTCCCTAAGCCTCTCAATATATACATGCCCTATCTCCTACACTTACCCATAATAGGCTGCCTCATTTGCATATTTGTAATAATAATAACGATAAAGTAAATTCTGGAAGGTGTTTATCATATTTATCATTCCTAGATGCGATTGTCCTTACCATATCTGTTTACTTTAAAATGTTGAAAATCATATATTTTGTGCGCAAATGTATATTTAGCTCGCTCTATTTATTTTTCTTACTGGAAAACCACTGCTGATTCAAATTAGGCACAAGGAACGCTCTTTAAAGTTGTCAAAACTATCACAATGCGCGCTCTTCATGAAAAGAGCCAGTGATTGAATACTTATGAAGTCCATCGCATCTAGGAAAAACTGCAATATTTCACTTCTGTCTCAACAATAGCTAATATCATAATGTAGTGTAGGGTGCACCGCTGAAACAGGTGTACACGTTTCATTGAATGAATGTCTTTGATAAAGGGTATCCCTGATCAAGCTTTACCAAAACACAAATCCAATAAATTCTCGTAATTTTTATCATTGTAGTGTTGTTGAAAATATTAGAATTGGAGGAAATTATGAAAAAATGGAAACATGATATTGAACACGCCTGATTGGTCGTTGCTTAATATCATTATTGTTTCCAATTTCATATTTTGATCACAAATCGAAATAATGTCTCTCGGACAGTGTATATATATATGTCCAATATGCCTTTCGTTTTATAAGTGGTTAGAAAAACGTGCTTTGAAAGAGAATTGATTCTTGTTCCTAGCTTATCGAACGACCAAGCAAAGAAACTTATAAAAGCACTTTTGAATGGCTTGCGCAGGAATTCGCTACGTTCACCAACTTCTGTACATATTCAGTGGATCTATATTGTTTTAGATGAAATTTCTAAAAGTTACGGAAGATGCGAATAAATCTAATGGAAGAGAAGAGAATGAGAATAAGAAAAAAAATGGATATCCATGTCAGTAGAAAGAGTAAGAAAAATATGGAACGCTTCACGAATTTGCGTGTCATCCTTGCGCAGGGGCCATGCTAATCTTCTCTGTATCGTTCCAATTTTAGAATATGTACCGCCGTAGCTAGTACACCAGCTTTCCCTAAGCCTCTCAATATATACATGCCCTACTCGTACACTTACCCATAATAGGTTGCCTCATTTGCATATTAGTAATAATAATAACGATATAGTAAATTCGAGGAGGTGTTTATCATATTTACCATTCCTAGATGCGATTGTCCTTACCATATCTGTTTACTTTAAAATGTTGAAAATCATATATTTTGTGCGCAAATGTATATTTAGCTCGGTCTATTTATTTTTCTTACTGGAAAACCACTGCTGATTCAAATTAGGCACAAGGAAAGCTCTTTAAGGTTGTCAAAACTATCACAATGCGTACGCTTCATGAAAAGAGCCAGTGATTGAGTACATATGAAGTCCATCGCATCTAGGAAAAAATTGCAATATTTCACTTTTATCTCATCAATAGCTAATATCATAATGTAGTTTAGGGTGCACCACTGAAACAGGTGTACACGTTTCATTGAATGAATGTCTTTGATAAAGGGTCTCCCTGATCAAGCTTTACCAAAACACAAATCCAATAAATTCTCGTAATTTTTATCATTGTAGTGTTGTTGAAAATATTAGAATTGGAGGAAATTATGAAAAAAGGAAAGATGATATTGAACACGCCTGATTGGTCGTTGCTTAATATCATTAATATTTCCGCTTTCATTTTTTGATCAGAAATCGAAAGAATGTCTCTCCGACTATATATATGTCTGACGTATATTTCGTTTTATAAGTGGTTAAAAAAATGTGCTTTCAAGGAGAATTGATTCTTCTTTCTAGTTTATCGAACAACCGACCACATAAAGTCTGCCCTGGTTGTGTCTATTTGATTGCAAAATCTGCATACGCGCATTTGCAAGTGAACGACAGTCTGAACGGAGACAGGAGAGAGGATAACTTTTAAAAATTATTAAGTTGAGGAAAAAATGTTAAGAATTTTAATCGCCATGGTTTTAAACGTGAAATTAAAAACAAAGTTGGAAAATTGGGTATGGGCAAACGGGATATTTTGAAATAGCTGGGTTTTTAAAAATCCTTTTATTATAACTGTTTCTCCTTTTATTTTCCAAAATGTTGCCGAACTTGTACTTGGAATTGAATGGGAGTAAAGAAACTTATGAAAGCACTTTCAAAGGCTTGTGTAAGAATTCGTTACGTTCACCAACTTCTGTATATATTCACTGGAACTATATAGTTTTAGATGAAATTTCTAAAAGTTACGGAAGATGCGAATAAATTTAATGGAAGAGAAGAGAATGAGAATAAGAAAAAAAAATGGATATCCATGTCAGTAGAAAGAGTAAGAAAAAATATGGAACGCTTCACGAATTTGCGTGTCATCCTTGCGCAGGGGCCATGCTAATCTTCTCTGTATCGTTCCAATTTTAGAATATGTACCGCCGTAGCTAGTACACCAGCTTTCCCTAAGCCTCTCAATATATACATGCCCTATCTCCTACACTTACCCATTATAGGCTGCCTCATTTGCATATTTGTAATAATAATAACGATAAAGTAAATTCTAGAAGGTGTTTATCATATTTACCATTCCTAGATATGATTGTCCTTGCCATATCTGTTTACTTTAAAATGTTGAAAATCATATATTTTGTGCGCAAATGTATATTTAGCTCGCTCTATTTATTTTTCTTACTGGAAAACCACTGCTGATTCAAATTAGGCACAAGGAACGCTCTTTAAAGTTGTCAAAACTATCACAATGCGCACTCTTCATGAAAAGAGCCAGTGATTGAGTACATATGAAGTCCATCGCATCTCGGAAAAACTGCAATATTTCACTTTTATCTCAACAATAGCTAATATCATAATGTTGTGAAGGGTGTACAACTGAAACAGGTGTACACGTTTCATTTAATGAATGTCTTTGATAAAGGGTATCCCTGATTAAGCTTTACCAAAACAGAAATACAATTAATTCTCGTAATTTTTATCATTGTAGTGTTGTTGAAAATATTAGAATTGGAGGAAATTATGAAAAAATGGAAACATGATATTGAACACACCTGATTGGTCGTTGCTTAATATCATTATTGTTTCCACTTTCATTTTTTGATCACAAATCGAAATAATGTCTCTCGGCCAGTGTATATATATATATGTCCGATATGCCTTTCGTTTTATAAGTGGTTAGAAAAACGTGCTTTGAAAGAGAATTGATTCTTGTTCTTAGCTTATCGAACGACCAAGCAAAGAAACTTATAAAAGCACTTTCGAATGGCTTGCGTAGGAATCCGCTACGTTCACGAACTTCTGTACACATTCAGTGGATCTATATAGCTTTAGATGAAATTTCTAAAAGTTACGGAAGATGCGAATAAATTTAATGGAAGAGAAGAGAATGAGAATAAGAAAAAAAAATGGATATCCATGTCAGTAGAAAGAGTAAGAAAAAATATGGAACGCTTCACGAATTTGCGTGTCATCCTTGCGCAGGGGCCATGCTAATCTTCTCTGTATCGTTCCAATTTTAGAATATGTACCGCCGTAGCTAGTACAATAGCTTTCCCTAAGCCTCTCATATATACATGCCCTATCTCGTACACTTACCCATACTAGGTTGCCTCATTTGCATATTTGTAATAATAATAACGATATAGTAAATTCGAGGAGGTGTTTATCATATTTATCATTCCTAGATGCGATTGTCCTTACAATATCTGTTTACTTTAAAATGTTGAAAATCATATATTTTGTGCGCAAATGTATATTTAGCTCGGTCTATTTATTTTTCTTACTGGAAAACCACTGCTGATTCAAATTAGGCACAAGGAAAGCTCTTTAAGGTTGTCAAAACTATCACAATGCGTACGCTTCATGAAAAGAGCCAGTGATTGAGTACATATGAAGTCCATCGCATCTAGGAAAAAACTGCAATATTTCACTTTTATCTCAACAATAGCTAATATCATAATGTAGTGTAGGGTGCACCACTGAAACAGGTGTACACGTTTCATTGATTGAATGTCTTTGATAAAGGGTCTCCCTGATCAAGCTTTACCAAAACACAAATCCAATAAATTCTCGTAATATTTATCATTGTAGTGTTGTTGAAAATATTAGAATTGGAGGAAATTATGAAAAAAAGGAAAGATGATATTGAACACGCCTGATTGGTCGTTGCTTAATATCATTAATATTTCCGCTTTCATTTTTTGATCAGAAATCGAAAGAATGTCTCTCCGACTATTATATGTCTGACGTATATTTCGTTTTATAAGTGGTTAAAAAATGTGCTTTCAAGGAGAATTGATTCTTCTTTCTAGTTTATCGAACAACCGACCACATAAAGTCTGCCCTGGTTGTGTCTATTTGATTGCAAAATCTGCATACGCGCATTTGCAAGTGAACGACAGTCTGAACGGAGACAGGAGAGAGGATAACTTTTAAAAATTATTAAGTTGGGAAAAATGTTAAGAATTTTAATCGCCATGGTTTTAAACGTGAAATTAAAAACAAAGTTGGAAAATTGGGTATGGGCAAACGGGATATTTTGAAATAGCTGGGTTTTTAAAAATCCTTTTATTATAACTGTTTCTCCTTTTATTTTCCAAAATGTTGCCGAACTTGTACTTGGAATTGAATGGGAGTAAAGAAACTTATGAAAGCACTTTCAAAGGCTTGTGTAAGAATTCGTTACGTTCACCAACTTCTGTATATATTCACTGGAACTATATTGTTTTAGATGAAATTTCTAAAAGTTACGGAAGATGCGAATAAATTTAATGGAAGAGAAGAGAATGAGAATAAGAAAAAAAAATGGATATCCATGTCAGTAGAAAGAGTAAGAAAAAATATGGAACGCATCACGAATTTGCGTGTCATCCTTGCGCAGGGGCCATGCTAATCTTCTCTGTATCGTTCCAATTTTAGAATATGTACCGCCGTAGCTAGTACACCATCTTTCCCTAAGCCTCTCAATATATACATGCCCTATCTCCTACACTTACCCATAATAGGCTGCCTCATTTGCATATTTGTAATAATAATAACGATAAAGTAAATTCTAGAAGGTGTTTATCATATTTACCATTCCTAGATATGATTGTCCTTGCCATATCTGTTTACTTAAAATGTTGAAAATCATATATTTTGTGCGCAAATGTATATTTAGCTCGCTCTTTTTATTTTTCTTACTGGAAAACCACTGCTGATTCAAATTAGGCACAAGGAAAGCTCTTTAAAGTTGTCAAAACTATCACAATACGCACTCTTCATGAAAAGAGCCAGTGATTGAGTACATATGAAGTCCATCGCATCTCGGAAAAACTGCAATATTTCACTTTTATCTCAACAATAGCTAATATCATAATGTTGTGTAGGGTGCACCACTGAAACAGGTGTACACGTTTCATTGAATGAATGTCTTTGATAAAGGGTATCCCTGATTAAGCTTTACCAAAACATAAACACAATTAATTCTCGTAATTTTTATCATTGTAGTGTTGTTGAAAATATTAGAATTGGAGGTAAATTATGAAAAAAGGAAACATGATATTGAACACGCCTGATTGGTCGTTGCTTAATATCATTATTGTTTCCACTTTCATTTTTTGATCACAAATCGAAATAATGTCTCTCGGCCAGTGTATATATATATATGTCCGATATGCCTTTCGTTTTATAAGTGGTTAGAAAAACGTGCTTTGAAAGAGAATTGATTCTTGTTCTTAGCTTATCGAACGACCAAGCAAAGAAACTTATAAAAGCACCTTTGAATGTCTTGCGTAGGAATTCGCTACGTTCACGAACTTCTGTACAATTCAGTGGATCTATAAAGCTTTAGATGAAATTTCTAAAAGTTACGGAAAATGCGAATAAATTTAATGGTAGAGAAGAGAATAACAATAAGAAAAAAAATGGATATCCATGTCAGTAGAAAGAGTAAGAAAAAATATGGAACGCTTCACGAATTTGCGTGTCATCCTTGCGCAGGGGCCATGCTAATCTTCTCTGTATCGTTCCAATTTTAGAATATGTACCGCCGTAGCTAGTACGATAGCTTTCCCTAAGCCTCTCATTATATACATGCCCTATCTCGTATACTTACCCATACTAGGTTGCCTCATTTGCATATTTGTAATAATAATAACGATATAGTAAATTCGAGGAGGTGTTTATCATATTTATCATTCCTACATACGATTGTCCTTACCATATCTGTTTACTTTAAAATGTTGAAAATCATATATTTTGTGCGCAAATGTATATTTAGCTCGGTCTATTTATTTTTCTTACTGGAAAACCACTGCTGATTCAAATTAGGCACAAGGAAAGCTCTTTAAGGTTGTCAAAACTATCACAATGCGTACGCTTCATGAAAAGAGCCAGTGATTGAGTACATATGAAGTCCATCGCATCTAGGAAAAACTGCAATATTTCACTTTTATCTCAACAATAGCTAATATCATAATGTAGTGTAGGGTGCACCACTGAAACAGGTGTACACGTTTCATTGAATGAATGTCTTTGATAAAGGGTCTCCCTGATCAAGCTTTACCAAAACACAAATCCAATAAATTCTCGTAATTTTATCATTGTAGTGTTGTTGAAAATATTAGAATTGGAGGAAATTATGAAAAAAAGGAAAGATGATATTGAACACGCCTGATTGGTCGTTGCTTAATATCATTAATATTTCCGCTTTCATTTTTTGATCAGAAATCGAAAGAATGTCTCTCCGACTATATATATGTCTGACGTATATTTCGTTTTATAAGTGGTTAAAAAAATGTGCTTTCAAGGAGAATTGATTCTTCTTTCTAGTTTATCGAACAACCGACCACATAAAGTCTGCCCTGGTTGTGTCTATTTGATTGCAAAATCTGCATACGCGCATTTGCAAGTGAACGACAGTCTGAACGGAGACAGGAGAGAGGATAACTTTTAAAAATTATTAAGTTGAGGAAAAAATGTTAAGAATTTTAATCGCCATGGTTTTAAACGTGAAATTAAAAACAAAGTTGGAAAATTGGGTATGGGCAAACGGGATATTTTGAAATAGCTGGGTTTTTAAAAATCCTTTTATTATAACTGTTTCTCCTTTTATTTTCCAAAATGTTGCCGAACTTGTACTTGGAATTGAATGGGAGTAAAGAAACTTATGAAAGCACTTTCAAAGGCTTGTGTAAGAATTCGTTACGTTCACCAACTTCTGTATATATTCACTGGAACTATATAGTTTTAGATGAAATTTCTAAAAGTTACGGAAGATGCGAATAAATTTAATGGAAGAGAAGAGAATGAGAATAAGAAAAAAAAATGGATATCCATGTCAGTAGAAAGAGTAAGAAAAAATATGGAACGCTTCACGAATTTGCGTGTCATCCTTGCGCAGGGGCCATGCTAATCTTCTCTGTATCGTTCCAATTTTAGAATATGTACCGCCGTAGCTAGTACACCAGCTTTCCCTAAGCCTCTCAATATATACATGCCCTATCTCCTACACTTACCCATAATAGGCTGCCTCATTTGCATATTTGTAATAATAATAACGATAAAGTAAATTCTGGAAGGTGTTTATCATATTTATCATTCCTAGATGCGATTGTCCTTACCATATCTGTTTACTTTAAAATGTTGAAAATCATATATTTTGTGCGCAAATGTATATTTAGCTCGCTCTATTTATTTTTCTTACTGGAAAACCACTGCTGATTCAAATTAGGCACAAGGAACGCTCTTTAAAGTTGTCAAAACTATCACAATGCGCGCTCTTCATGAAAAGAGCCAGTGATTGAATACTTATGAAGTCCATCGCATCTAGGAAAAACTGCAATATTTCACTTCTGTCTCAACAATAGCTAATATCATAATGTAGTGTAGGGTGCACCGCTGAAACAGGTGTACACGTTTCATTGAATGAATGTCTTTGATAAAGGGTATCCCTGATCAAGCTTTACCAAAACACAAATCCAATAAATTCTCGTAATTTTTATCATTGTAGTGTTGTTGAAAATATTAGAATTGGAGGAAATTATGAAAAAATGAAACATGATATTGAACACGCCTGATTGGTCGTTGCTTAATATCATTATTGTTTCCAATTTCATATTTTGATCACAAATCGAAATAATGTCTCTCGGACAGTGTATATATATATGTCCAATATGCCTTTCGTTTTATAAGTGGTTAGAAAAACGTGCTTTGAAAGAGAATTGATTCTTGTTCCTAGCTTATCGAACGACCAAGCAAAGAAACTTATAAAAGCACTTTTGAATGGCTTGCGCAGGAATTCGCTACGTTCACCAACTTCTGTACATATTCAGTGGATCTATATTGTTTTAGATGAAATTTCTAAAAGTTACGGAAGATGCGAATAAATCTAATGGAAGAGAAGAGAATGAGAATAAGAAAAAAAATGGATATCCATGTCAGTAGAAAGAGTAAGAAAAATATGGAACGCTTCACGAATTTGCGTGTCATCCTTGCGCAGGGGCCATGCTAATCTTCTCTGTATCGTTCCAATTTTAGAATATGTACCGCCTCAGCTAGTACACCAGCTTTCCCTAAGCCTCTCAATATATACATGCCCTACTCGTACACTTACCCATAATAGGTTGCCTCATTTGCATATTAGTAATAATAATAACGATATAGTAAATTCGAGGAGGTGTTTATCATATTTACCATTCCTAGATGCGATTGTCCTTACCATATCTGTTTACTTTAAAATGTTGAAAATCATATATTTTGTGCGCAAATGTATATTTAGCTCGCTCTATTTATTTTTCTTACTGGAAAACCACTGCTGATTCAAATTAGGCACAAGGAAAGCTCTTTAAGGTTGTCAAAACTATCACAATGCGTACGCTTCATGAAAAGAGCCAGTGATTGAGTACATATGAAGTCCATCGCATCTAGGAAAAAATTGCAATATTTCACTTTTATCTCATCAATAGCTAATATCATAATGTAGTTTAGGGTGCACCACTGAAACAGGTGTACACGTTTCATTGAATGAATGTCTTTGATAAAGGGTCTCCCTGATCAAGCTTTACCAAAACACAAATCCAATAAATTCTCGTAATTTTTATCATTGTAGTGTTGTTGAAAATATTAGAATTGGAGGAAATTATGAAAAAAAGGAAAGATGATATTGAACACGCCTGATTGGTCGTTGCTTAATATCATTAATATTTCCGCTTTCATTTTTTGATCAGAAATCGAAAGAATGTCTCTCCGACTATATATATGTCTGACGTATATTTCGTTTTATAAGTGGTTAAAAAAATGTGCTTTCAAGGAGAATTGATTCTTCTTTCTAGTTTATCGAACAACCGACCACATAAAGTCTGCCCTGGTTGTGTCTATTTGATTGCAAAATCTGCATACGCGCATTTGCAAGTGAACGACAGTCTGAACGGAGACAGGAGAGAGGATAACTTTTAAAAATTATTAAGTTGAGGAAAAAATGTTAAGAATTTTAATCGCCATGGTTTTAAACGTGAAATTAAAAACAAAGTTGGAAAATTGGGTATGGGCAAACGGGATATTTTGAAATAGCTGGGTTTTTAAAAATCCTTTTATTATAACTGTTTCTCCTTTTATTTTCCAAAATGTTGCCGAACTTGTACTTGGAATTGAATGGGAGTAAAGAAACTTATGAAAGCACTTTCAAAGGCTTGTGTAAGAATTCGTTACGTTCACCAACTTCTGTATATATTCACTGGAACTATATAGTTTTAGATGAAATTTCTAAAAGTTACGGAAGATGCGAATAAATTTAATGGAAGAGAAGAGAATGAGAATAAGAAAAAAAATGGATATCCATGTCAGTAGAAAGAGTAAGAAAAAATATGGAACGCTTCACGAATTTGCGTGTCATCCTTGCGCAGGGGCCATGCTAATCTTCTCTGTATCGTTCCAATTTTAGAATATGTACCGCCGTAGCTAGTACACCAGCTTTACCTAAGCCTCTCAATATATACATGCCCTATCTCCTACACTTACCCATTATAGGCTGCCTCATTTGCATATTTGTAATAATAATAACGATAAAGTAAATTCTAGAAGGTGTTTATCATATTTACCATTCCTAGATATGATTGTCCTTGCCATATCTGTTTACTTTAAAATGTTGAAAATCATATATTTTGTGCGCAAATGTATATTTAGCTCGCTCTATTTATTTTTCTTACTGGAAAACCACTGCTGATTCAAATTAGGCACAAGGAGCGCCCTTTAAAGTTGTCAAAACTATCACAATGCGCACTCTTCATGAAAAGAGCCAGTGATTGAGTACATATGAAGTCCATCGCATCTCGGAAAAACTGCAATATTTCACTTTTATCTCAACAATAGCTAATATCATAATGTTGTGAACGGTGTACAACTGAAACAGGTGTACACGTTTCATTTAATGAATGTCTTTGATAAAGGGTATCCCTGATTAAGCTTTACCAAAACAGAAATACAATTAATTCTCGTAATTTTTATCATTGTAGTGTTGTTGAAAATATTAGAATTGGAGGAAATTATGAAAAAATGGAAACATGATATTGAACACACCTGATTGGTCGTTGCTTAATATCATTATTGTTTCCACTTTCATTTTTTGATCACAAATCGAAATAATGTCTCTCGGCCAGTGTATATATATATATGTCCGATATGCCTTTCGTTTTATAAGTGGTTAGAAAAACGTGCTTTGAAAGAGAATTGATTCTTGTTGTTAGCTTATCGAACGACCAAGCAAAGAAACTTATAAAAGCACTTTCGAATGGCTTGCGTAGGAATCCGCTACGTTCACGAACTTCTGTACACATTCAGTGGATCTATATAGCTTTAGATGAAATTTCTAAAAGTTACGGAAGATGCGAATAAATTTAATGGAAGAGAAGAGAATGACAATAAGAAAAAAAATGGGTATGCATGTCCGTAGAAAGAGTAAGAAAAAATATGGAACGCTTCACGAATTTGCGTGTCATCCTTGCGCAGGGGCCATGCTAATCTTCTCTGTATCGTTCCAATTTTAGAATATGTACCGCCGTAGCTAGTACAATAGCTTTCCCTAAGCCTCTCATTATATACATGCCCTATCTCGTATACTTACCCATACTAGGTTGCCTCATTTGCATATTTGTAATAATAATAACGATATAGTAAATTCGAGGAGGTGTTTATCATATTTATCATTCCTACATACGATTGTCCTTGCAATATCTGTTTACTTTAAAATGTTGAAAATCATATATTTTGTGCGCAAATGTATACTTAGCTCGGTCTATTTATTTTTCTTACTGGAAAACCACTGCTGATTCAAATTAGGCACAAGGAAAGCTCTTTAAGGTTGTCAAAACTATCACAATGCGTACGCTTCATGAAAAGAGCCAGTGATTGAGTACATATGAAGTCCATCGCATCTAGGAAAAAACTGCAATATTTCACTTTTATCTCAACAATAGCTAATATCATAATGTAGTGTAGGGTGCACCACTGAAACAGGTGTACACGTTTCATTGATTGAATGTCTTTGATAAAGGGTCTCCCTGATCAAGCTTTACCAAAACACAAATCCAATAAATTCTCGTAATTTTTATCATTGTAGTGTTGTTGAAAATATTAGAATTGGAGGAAATTATGAAAAAAAGGAAAGATGATATTGAACACGTCTGATTGGTCCTTGCTTAATATCGTTAATATTTCCGCTTTCATTTTTTGATCAGAAATCGAAAGAATGTCTCTCCGACTATTTATATGTCCGACGTATATTTCGTTTTATAAGTGGTTAGAAAAATGTGCTTTCAAGGAGAATTGATTCTTCTTTCTAGTTTATCGAACAACCGACCACATAAAGTCTGCCCTGGTTGTGTCTATTTGATTGCAAAATCTGCATACGCGCATTTGCAAGTGAACGACAGTCTGAATGGAGACAGGAGAGAGGATAACTTTTAAAAATTATCAAGTTGGGGATAAAATATTAAGAATTTTAATCGCCATGGTTCTAAACGTGAAATTAAAAACAAAGTTGGAAAATTGGGTATGGGCAAACGGGATATTTTGAAATAGCTGGGTTTTTAAAAATCCTTTTATTATAACTGTTTCTCCTTTTACTTTCCAAAATGTTGCCGAACTTGTACTTGGAATGGAATGGGAGTAAAGAAACTTATGAAAGCACTTTCAAAGGCTTGTGTAAGAATTCGTTACGTTCACCAACTTCTGTATATATTCACTGGAACTATATTGTTTTAGATGAAATTTCTAAAAGTTACGGAAGATGCGAATAAATTTAATGGAAGAGAAGAGAATGAGAATAAGAAAAAAAAATGGATATCCATGTCAGTAGAAAGAGTAAGAAAAAATATGGAACGCTTCACGAATTTGCGTGTCATCCTTGCGCAGGGGCCATGCTAATCTTCTCTGTATCGTTCCAATTTTAGAATATGTACCGCCGTAGCTAGTACACCACCTTTCCCTAAGCCTCTCAATATATACATGCCCTATCTCCTACACTTACCCATTATAGGCTGCCTCATTTGCATATTTGTAATAATAATAACGATAAAGTAAATTCTAGAAGGTGTTTATCATATTTACCATTCCTAGATATGATTGTCCTTGCCATATCTGTTTACTTGAAAATGTTGAAAATCATATATTTTGTGCGTAAATGTATATTTAGCTCGCTCTTTTTATTTTTCTTACTGGAAAACCACTGCTGATTCAAATTAGGCACAAGGAAAGCTCTTTAAAGTTGTCAAAACTATCACAATACGCACTCTTCATGAAAAGATCCAGTGATTGAGTACATATGAAGTCCATCGCATCTCGGAAAAACTGCAATATTTCACTTTTATCTCAACAATAGCTAATATCATAATGTTGTGTAGGGTGCACCACTGAAACAGGTGTACACGTTTCATTGAATGAATGTCTTTGATAAAGGGTATCCCTGATTAAGCTTTAACAAAACATAAACACAATTAATTCTCGTAATTTTTATCATTGTAGTGTTGTTGAAAATATTAGAATTGGAGTAAATTATGAAAAAAGGAAACATGATATTGAACACGCCTGATTGGTCGTTGCTTAATATCATTATTGTTTCCACTTTCATTTTTTGATCACAAATCGAAATAATGTCTCTCGGCCAGTGTATATATATATATGTCCGATATGCCTTTCGTTTTATAAGTGGTTAGAAAAACGTGCTTTGAAAGAGAATTGATTCTTGTTCTTAGCTTATCGAACGACCAAGCAAAGAAACTTATAAAAGCACCTTTGAACGTCTTGCGTAGGAATTCGCTACGTTCACGAACTTCTGTACAAATTCAGTGGATCTATAAAGCTTTAGATGAAATTTCTAAAAGTTACGGAAAATGCGAATAAATTTAGTGGTAGAGAAGAGAATAACAATAAGAAAAAAAACATGGATATCCATGTCAGTAGAAAGAGTAAGAAAATATATGGAACGCTTCACGAATTTGCGTGTCATCCTTGCGCAGGGGCCATGCTAATCTTCTCTGTATCGTTCCAATTTTAGAATATGTACCGCCGTAGCTAGTACGATAGCTTTCCCTAAGCCTCTCATTATATACATGCCCTATCTCGTATACTTACCCATACTAGGTTGCCTCATTTGCATATTTGTAATAATAATAAGGATATAGTAAATTCTAGAAGGTGTTTATCATATTTATCATTCCTATATACGATTGTCCTTGCAATATCTGTTTACTTTAAAATGTTGAAAATCATATATTTTGTGCGTAAATGTATATTTAGCTCGGTCTATTTATTTTTCTTACTGGAAAACCACTGCTGATTCAAATTAGGCACAAAGAAATCTCTCTAAGGTTGTCAAAACTATCACAATGCGTACGCTTCATGAAATGAGCCAACGATTGAGTAGATATGAAGTTCAACAATAGCTATCTCAACAATAGCTAATATTATAATGTAGTGTAGGGTGCACAACTGAAACAGATGTACACGTTTCATTGAATGAATGCCTTTGATAAAGGGTCTCCCTGATCAAGCTTTACCAAAACACAAATACAATAAATTCTCACTTCATCGTTATTGTGTCGTTGAAAAATTCGAATCCGAGAAAATTATGAAAAAACGAAACGTGATATTGAACACGCCTGATTGGTCGTTGCTTAATATCATTAATATTTCCACTTTGATTTTTTTATCACAAATTGAAAGAATGTCTCTCGGACTATATATATGTCTGATGTATATTTTCGTTTTCGTTATCATATTTTTAATCCTAGTTACAAAATCGTTGTAGGATTTATTCTATCCGTGTTGTTGTTTAGTAGTAGCTTAGCCCTGAACGATCGGAACAATTTGTTTCTTTTAAAGGCAATGCACATCCCGTTCTCATTTCAATTACACTGCAGTTTAGATTGTATTATTTAGTCTATCCTTTTCTCGCGACATCGGAATGGGAAGGACTAAAACTTCGTTGTTGCTTTATTTTCATTGGGTGTTATTATTATGAAAGCACATTAAAACTTGGAGTACGTTATCCAATGATCGGAATGAATTCTTAAAAAACAAAGGAATACATTGGATGGTTGACGTCAGCTACAGGCACCATACACAAGTTGGAATCTTTCAGATTTTTTTTCGCGGTGCTTGGGTGGGTGATGTGGGGAGGCTTCGTAAAATGATGTTTTTAGCTCATCTCACGACCATCTGATACCTTCCTTGTTTCTTGGTTTAATATTTTTTTCTCCATAAACGCATCTAATTGGGTAATGGAAAAACGTTTAAGAAAAATAATGCCATGTGTATTGTTAAGAAAGAAATTCATAAATAGGGGGTTGGAAAATCTTTTCTTTTTCTCTTTTAAACGAAAATGTCCCTCCCATTGTTTTTAAGTGCGTAGTGTCCACAAAATCGGCTAAAATCGGTCCGGGTAGAAAGGGGGCGAATGAAAAAAATAAACATTTTTCGCAAATTTTCTTTGTTAGAAAGATGCTCCCCATCATTTTCATCCGTGAAAGGAAAAAAAATCTGAAAATTCCGTCAAAACAGAGAAATTCTAATGTGTGTGCTATCTATCACTGACGTCCACTATCCAATGTATGAGCTAATGCGGGACTCTCTTTGTTGTCGGCTGATCTGTTAGAAATAGCAGTTAAATCTCCTTCAAATCACATCTAACCATCTAAAATAAAGAATGATATCTTGGGCAATGCTGTTGCTGATCGATGAAGAGACAGGATGGTTACGACTGGAATTCATTTGCTTTATAAATCTTTTCTATCAGGAATGACCCGAGGCTATAATACAACTACATAATCACACTTACAGGGTAGGTAGAAACTTTAATGACACCAAAGAATGAAGGTCAAAGACAACCTCAAAGATATCTAAATTGAATATTCACATTGTCATGCTAGTTATTCATGTTAACATTTATAATTTCCTCCTGCCTTTCCGTACAATGTCATGCTTCTTATCTTTTACTTCCTCTTTAAGTTATACTTTCATAAATAAATTGTACACGTTGTTGAATATCTAAATCATAGCCCAAGAATTGAAATGATGGAATTTATTTATTTCCCTTTATATATGCAGTTTGGGTTCGTGCCAGGGAAAAGTACTACTGATGCTATATTCCTGGTAAGACAGCTGCAGGAGAAATACCTAGCCAAAGGTAAGCCCTTGTACCTGGCTTTTGTTGACTTAGAGAAAGCCTTTGACAGGGTCCCCCGATCCCTTATCTGGTGGTCAATGAGGAAACTAGGGATAGATGAATGGTTAGTGAGAGCTGTGCGAGCCATGTACAGAGACGCAGCTAGTAAGGTGAGGGTTGGCAACGAGTACAGTGAAGAATTCCGGGTAGAGGTTGGGGTCCACCAAGGTTCAGTCCTCAGCCCCCTCCTATTTATCATAGTCCTCCAGGCAATAACGGAAGAATTTAAGACAGGATGCCCCTGGGAGCTCCTATATGCTGATGACCTTGCTCTAATTGCTGAGTCACTATCAGAACTGGAGGAGAAGTTTCAGGTGTGGAAACAAGGATTAGAATCGAAGGGCCTTAGAATCAACCTAGCCAAAACCAAAGTCCTAATAAGTAGGAAGGTGGACCAACCACAAACGACTTCAGGTAGATGGCCCTGCTCGATCTGTAAAAAAGGTGTAGGTAGAAACTCTATAAGGTGCACCAAGTGTAAGCTATGGACACATAAGAGGTGCAGCAATGTCAAAGGAAGGCTAACTAAGAAAATAGTTTTTGTCTGTGGCAGATGCTCAGGAGAAATAAACACTGGAAATGTGCAGAGTCCAACTTCTACCACGTTCCAGGGAGACAAACTAGAAGTAGTTGATAGCTTCCGCTACCTAGGAGACCAAGTCAGTAGCGGGGGTGGGTGTGCTGAAAGTGTAACTGCTAGAGTAAGAATAGCCTGGGCAAAGTTTAGAGAGCTCTTACCCCTGCTGGTGACAAAAGGTCTCTCGCTAAGAGTAAAAGGCAGACTATATGATGCGTGTGTACGTACAGCCATGCTACATGGTAGTGAAACATGGGCCGTGACAGCTGAGGATATGCGTAAGCTTGCAAGAAATGAAGCCAGTATGCTCCGATGGATGTGTAATGTCAGTGTTCATAATCGTCAGAGTGTAAGTACTTTGAGAGAAAAGTTGAACCTAAGAAGTGTCAGTTGTGGTGTGCAAGAGAGACGGCTGCGCTGGTATGGTCATGTGACGAGAATGGCTGAAGATAGTTGTGTGCAAAAGTGCTACAACCTAGCAGTTGAGGGAACCTGTGGAAGAGGTAGACCCAGGAAAACCTGGGACGAGGTGGTGAAGCACGACCTTCGAACTTTAGGTCTCACCAAGGAAATGACTGAAGACCGAGTCCTATGGAAGTGTGCTGTGCATGAGAGGACCCGGCAGGACTAGTCAGGCCATATCCCGTGGCCCCTACCTGGGACGTAGTCGATCCACCTGTGCATACCTTCCTTCTTGTGACACTTGTGAAGACCTGCTGAGGCAAGTGAAAATCAATCAAAATAGATGAACATCAATGGAATTTGTATCTTTGTGGTACCAGTGCCTGTGGCACACAAGAAAACCATCCGAACGTGGCCGTAGCCAGTACCGCATCGACTGGCCTCCGTGCTGTGGGAACATGGTGGCACATAAAAACACCATCCGAAGACCCGGCAAGACTAGTCAGGTCATAACCCGTGGGCCCTACCTGGGACGTAGTCAGTCCACCTGTACATACCTTCCGACTTGTGAAGACCTGCTGAGGCAAGTGAAAATCAAATCAAATCAAAACAAATCAAAATAGATGAACATCAATGGAATTTGTATCCTTGTGGTACCAGTGCCAGTGGCACACAAGAATACATCCGAACGTGGCCGTAGTCAGTACCGCTTGTGGTACCAGTGCCGGTGGCACACAAGAATCCATCCGAACGTGGCCGTAGTCAGTACCGCTTGTGGTACCAGTGCCGGTGGCACACAAGAATCCATCCGAACGTGGCCGTAGTCAGTACCGCATCACTGGCCATCCGATCGTGGCCGTTCGCCAGCCTCATCTAGCACCTGTGTCGGTGGCACATAAAAACACCATCCGAAGACCCGGCAAGACTAGTCAGGCCATAACCCATGGCCCCTACCTGGGACGTAGTCAGTCCACCTGTGCATACCTTCCTTCTTGTGACACTTGTGAAGACCTGTTGAGGCAAGTGAAAATCAAATCAAAACAAATCAAAATAGATGAACATCAATGGAATCTGTATCTTTGTGGTACCAGTGCCGGTGGCACACATGAGAACCATCCGAACGTGGCCGTAGCCAGTTCCGCATTGACCGGCCTCCGTGCTGTGGGCACGTAACAAACACCATCCGATCATGGCCGTTCGCCAGCCTCATCTGGCACCTGTGTCGGTGGCACATAAAAACACCTTCCGAAGACCCGGCAAGACTAGTCAGTCCACCTGTGCATACCTTCCTTCCTTCTTGTGACACTTGTGAAGACCGGTTGAGGCAAGTGAAAATCAAATCAAATCAAATCAAAATAGACAAAATAGATGAACATCAATGGAATTTGTATCTTGTGGTACCAGTGCCTGTGGCACACAAGAAATCCATCAGTGCCGTAGTCAGTGCGGTGGGCACATGACAAACACCATCCGATCGTGGCCGTTCGCCAGCCTCATCTAGCACCTGTGTCGGTGGCACATAAAAACACCATCCGAAGACCCGGCAAGACTAGTCAGGCCATAACCCATGGCCCCTACCTGGGACGTAGTCAGTCCACCTGTGCATACCTTCCTTCTTGTGACACTTGTGAAGACCTGTTGAGGCAAGTGAAAATCAAATCAAATCAAAACAAATCAAAATAGATGAACATCAATGGAATTTGTATCTTTGTGGTACCAGTGCCGGTGGCACGTGGCACATAAGAAAACCATCCGAACGTGGCCGTAGCCAGTACCGCATCGACTGGCCTCCGTGCTGTGGGCACGTAACAAGCACCATCCGATCGTGGCCGTTTGCCAGCCTCATCTGGCACCTGTGTCGGTGGCACATAAAAACACCATCCGAGCGTGGCCGTCTGCCAGCCTCGTCTGGCACCTGTGTCGGTGGCACATAAAAACACCATCCGAGCGTGGCCGTCTGCCAGCCTCGTCTGGCACCTGTGTCGGTGGCACATAAAAAACACCATCCGAGCGTGGCCGTCTGCCAGCCTCGTCTGGCACCTGTGTCGGTGGCACATAAAAAACACCATCCGAGCGTGGCCGTTTGTCAGCCTCGTCTGGCACCTGTGTCGGTGGCACATAAAATCACCCACTACACTCTCGGAGTGGTTGGCGTTAGGAAGGGCATCCAGCTGTAGAAACACTGCCAGATCTGACTGGACTGGTGCAGCTTTCGGGCTCCCCAGACCCCAGTTGAACTGTCCAACCCATGCTAGCATGGAAAGCGGACGTTAAATGATGATGATGATGATGATGATGATGATATTTCTGAGCCCTCATATCATCCCCAACAAAACAGACCCATCTTCAAAAACATTCAACAACAATCTTAGTTTCAGTCATATGATATTACCATACTACATGATCCTGTATAGCTTTTTTAAAAGTATGTTGAATATTATTGGAGATTTTAATTAGCAGAAGGGTTGCATATGTACCCCTTTTCTTCTCTTCAATTCAGAAGTGGAAAAGTTATCCTCAGTCTGAAGATGACAACCCTGAGAACAGAGATGACTCCACAAAGTGCTCTGAAGTTGCAGATGGTCATTTTAGACTGGGTACGAGATTAATTCTACCACTCAAGAAATGTTACAGTATCTCCATATGCTTCCATGTCATTTCCATTTACCAAATTTCACTTTCAAAGCTTTTATTTGATTCAGCGCTGTGGTAGACCATTCTCACCAATGGTACCTCAAAACCATCTATTTACAAAACTAATTTCTTAGTCATACATCCACAGCTACACCTATACAATGGTTTTATTATCTCATTGTGTTGCTATTTTATCTGGAGATTAAACATGATTAAGTACTGGTTGATATATTTACCAAAAATAATTTTAATGGGGAAATGCCCTTAGTGTTCATGATGGCGTTATATCATGCTTGAGAAGAAGACCCATCAAGCCATGTAAAATCGCAGTCATGGCAGATACCGGTGTCATGCAAATGGCACCCATGCTGGTGGCATGTAAAAGCACCCGTTACACTCTTGGAGTGGTTGGTGCTAGAAAGGGCATCCAGCTGTAGAAAACCATGCCAAATGAGACTGGAATCAGGTGCAGCCTTGCAGTGTGCCAGCCCTGGTCAAACTGTTCAACCCATGCCAGCATGGACAATGGACATTAAATGATGAAGAGAACTTTGACAATTAAAATGATTAAAAATTAGTTAAAAAATTAATGCAGTATGAATAAATCTGATCTTTGGGCAAATATAATGACAACTCGAAACATGTTCTGGTTGTATTACTGAAATATGTGTATGTAATTAGAAGACCGTGAAATAACTGGGAGGATATAATTTAATTTTCTCCTTTGTTTTTAGATTATTCACTGATTAAACAATTTAATATAATGATACTAGGAAATTTCCCAAATGTACATTCTACATGAAGAACAGTTAAGTGCAGACTAGAATACTTAGTGTAGAAGACCAAATAGAATTGGTAATAGACTAGAAATGCATGGTACTACATGAAATACCATAAAAAAATATCACTTCATGACTTTGCAAATGATGGTATTGCCTAACAGCATAAAAGACAAGCAGAACCTGCAATGGTATTTGATTCTTCTTTAAATATTTACAACAGAGGAAGTAAAAACATGTGATGACATTCATTCATACATTTCCTAACAGAATTAGTAACATAGGTGAAATAGTTAGACCAGAGATTCAAAACCTATGCACATAGTTTGTTGATTGAGAACTTTCATCAAACTAGATACACAGTTTCTCAAATTCACAAATTTAGATAAGTCCATGAACCGTAAGGAGATAAGTGTCTGATATTTCAAGGCTGATTCGTCTTCTAAAGGTAAAAAAAAAAGGTAACCTAGTTACTATAAAATTTTTTCAATTAAACCAAGGATTAATTACTAAAAAAATAAATAGCGTGAAGGGACTTGATTACTGGGCTCTACTTAAACAGCTGAAAGTCTATTCTTTGCAATGTCACCATGTGCGTTACATTATTTGTAGCATGTAGAAAATATTCCACCAATATTATCCAAATGATATTGGTATTATGTTTACAATTCACCCAAGACTGGGTCCCCATGCAATGTGTCCCCTACAGAGGTCGAGAAGACATCACATAAGAACATTGCAGAACAATTTTTTCACTGCGAATGGTCCTACTCTTTTCAATGTTATCCTGAAAGAAATTAAAGCAGAAAAAGACCCCACAACCTTCAAATGGTACCTGGACAAATTCCTCTAGGAAACACCGGATAAACCACCTACACCTGGATATGTCTCAGCCAACAACAACTCTCTGCTTGAGTGGTCCATGGTGTCCCGAAATAATTAATAAAAAGACTTTTCCAGGTGGTGCTATTGAGTTAGTCATGGCCTGGGCTGATAATGGCTAGAACCAATCTAAGTTATCTAAGTTAAAACATTTATTTTCTCTGTAATAAAAAATCAGTCTCAAAACATCAGATTTCTCATCACTTTGTGGCATACAAACCTTTCTGAACCTATGAATTTGTTTTTTCTTTGTATAATTTTTACTAACGCAGATCACCACCAGTTTCCTTTGATTTTGTCTATCTTTTTTTCCTTTCCCAATGATATTACAAGAACAAAGACAATGAGTTTCAACAGAAATTTTATTTCAATAACATCAACACGGAGAGGAGAAAAAGATGATTTCAAAAAATTGCTGTTGGTGAGAATTTCACCTAATCATGGTTTCTGCCGTTGTTTGGGCTATGACTTTGAAATCTCTCCAGTGTATGTGTGTATATGTATGTTTGTATGTACACACACACACACACACATATATATATATACACATACATATACATATATACATATACACATACATATACATATATACAGTTAGATCAACAAAGGTATAGGTTCTTTTAAAAACATACAAATTAACAACTTAAAATAATAACAATAATAATAATAATAATAATATCAATAACAATAGCAACAATAACAATTATTATCCCCATCATCGTCGTCATCATCATCATCATCATCATCATTATCATCATCATTTTTTTTTTCCAAAATAAGCACAAGTCTCAAAATTGGGTGAAATACGATTAGGTACATATATAGAAGTGGAAAGAGGAATAGTCAATTATATCAACTCTTGTACTCGATTGGTACTTTATTTTATCAGGTCCAGAAGGCTGGGAGGTAAAATTTACGTCAGCAGGATTTGAACTCAGAACATAATAAGCCAGAGCAAAGAATGCAAGATATTTTTTCTGATGCTCAACAAAATTCTACCAATCCACTTATGATAATAATAATAATGATAGTAATAATCACTTCTGTTGATATTGACATATGAGTGTTTGAAGGAAAGGATTTAAAAGAAAAATAAAAGATTAAAAATAAAGATACTGCAGTGGATGAGTGAATGTAATTTGAGTCCAGGAATAGATTTTGATATGAAGTCACAATGGGAACAATGATGATTTTTGAGTTTACCTAGGATTGGGCAAATAGGTCTGTTGATAGCAGGATATAATTCTTTTATTGTTCTGATTCTTCACCTCAATCTTTTCTATTACAGGTACATGGCCTGATATGTTGTGAGAGGTGGGGCTCATCAATTAGAGTCACCCCAGTGTTTGACTAGTACTTAATTTATTGACTCTGAAAAGATGAAAGATAAAGTCACGGGTCTTCACAGCTCACCACCTACTAAATAATAACGATAATCCTTTCTTTCTACTCTAGGTACAAGGCCTGAAATTTTGGGAGAAGAGGCCGATTGATTACCTCAACCCTGAAAGGACAAAAGGCAAAGTCAACCTTGGTGGAATATTGATAATAATGATAATAATATAATAATAATAATAATAATAATAATAATAATAATAATAATAATAATAATAATAATAATGACTTGCATTGTCAACCTGCAATACTGTGTTCTGCAAAGAAAATCTTAAGAAAGATTCTTGAGATTTGAGGAGACTTGTTGTCACCAGATCTCAAGACAACATTTCTGCTAACTGATATAGCATGTAATGGTTGTAATAATAATAATAATAATTCTTTTTAATTTTGGCTTAATGCCCAAAATATTGAGGGGTGGAGCTAGTCAATTACATTGACCCAAGTACTTGACTAATACTTTATTTTATTGAGCCCCAAAGATGAAGGACAAGGTTAATTTGACAGGATTTAAATGCTGCATCAAATGGATCAGAAGAAATACCAATAAGCATTTTGTCCAATGGGCTAATGGCTATGCCAGCTTACTGTTATAATGACTATCATAGCAATAGTAATATGGATAGATGAAAGGCAAAGCTGACCACAATAGGACTCAAATTATAAGAGAGAGAACAAACATTGTAAAATATTTTGTCAGATGCTCTAATGATTTAAGTTCAAATTCCTTTGGGTACTGGCAAAGTTGGGGCAAGTTGAATTGAATGCTCATGTCCATTTCTACTCCAAAAATTCGTTTGTGTTTAATTAAAAAAAAATACAGGCTGTTTAATCATAAATCATCTGCTGTTGCTCTTGTTTAGATCAGCCTTGACTAAACAGATCTATGGTTAAAATTTGATCTAGTTGTGACCATTCTGTCATATATAAAAAATATATTGTCTCCAGAAATACATTAAAATTTTTTTAAGAAATAAGGTATGATCTGTGGGTGCTATTTTCAGTGGGTTAAAGTTAGTTTTATTTATAAATTTTTCTTCTGAAATTGCATGTGTCAAGAAGAGGAAAAAAAAAAATCATCAAATTGGTGATATGAATTTCATATCTAATGGTTACCTATTTTTGATTTTTATGTTATGGATTCTTCATTATCTACATTTTAAATATACATTCATTGATTAATCCTTGATTAAACCATAGATGGAAATAATTAAATATTTTACTTGACCATCAGTATGGTTTCCATAAAGCCAGATCCACTGGTGGTTCATTCCCTTCTGGCAAATACCAGTAGGCTCTTGCTTGGAAGAATTCATTATAAGTTCATAAATATATTGCAATTCCTGGACAAAATGGTAGTAGCAACTACTTCTTTTGTACTTAAATAAAGGTTCAGATACTCATCAGGCTATAAGATATCTTAGTGATAAGAACTTTGAAACCAACTGTTATGATTGCCCTTTTTATCTCTTGCACTTTTAGGAGCATTTATGGACGAAATTTGACCACAGGAAAAAAGTTGTACATTCTTTTCTTTTGGAAATGGAAGAGCCTGTACTGCATTTTTTTTATTATGGGAATTATCTCCATTATTATATTCTGTATGCTTCTGATGTAAGGGAAGGAGTTATCTTCATTTACTATTTTGTTTACTTATAGGCTCCCAACCACATATATGTTACCCACACACACTTGAAATATATACACACTAAATATTAAAGGAATGATGGGGAAAGAAAAAGAGAGTGAGAGATAACTACACAGGGAAAGGGGGGGGGGAGGAAAAGAACACTTGGGAAAAAACAGAAAATACAGAAGGGTTTTGGGAACCATTCTAGAGAGTAAATCCCTACAGTTGTACAACCAAGATCTATAGGACTCATGCTGAATCTGAGAGTAATTTTTAGAAAGATGGAGCTTATGAGGGTGTCAAATGCCTGAGTATTGATATTTGTCTTACCATTAAAATACAAACTTTGTTTCTGTAAGTTTAGTAGGATTAGGTTATTTTCTGCTGTGCAGAGCTTGCTTCTCTTAGTAGCATTTGCGTATGGTTTAGATTGTTTTTAATCTTTCAGTTGATGTCAAATTTTGTGCCATTTTCTTTTATCTGATGTAACTTGAAGAATTTGTTTAATTCTTTTGTGTTTTTCAGTGTTTCTGAATGAAGTGGTGTAGTTGTGAAATCTTTGCTTAAAGGAGCCATTAGTCAATCTTATATATTGTTTTAGGCTTATGTTCTGGTTCCTGTCTGGAGGTTTAACTTCAGCCCTGTAAATGATGGCCCCGATGTTACATGTTCCATCCAGTAGGCCATTGCAGGGTTCTTACCTGATATTTAGCCACACAGTAGGGGCAGGTTTGTATGAGATAATGTGTTTCTTAAGTGTACAGTTATAGGTGGTCTTACCTGTCTTTTTGTTGAATAATTTCCTCTCTTTGTGTTCTTTTGGAACCTGCCAGCATCAAATTGAGCAAGATCTTACCTATATTATAAATGCTGAGGATGAAAGGGAGTTGTAGTGCAAACCAATTGACCTTCCAGTGCATTGATCTTCTGGCAATTCCCTGGTTGAGATCATAGGTAGTTTAACCTTTGAAACCATTGGCATCATGAACATTACTGTAGTAAGGAACCATCCTACAGATGTTTTTCTTGTATGTTAAGTTGGAGGTTATTCAGCTTATGCTTTTCATATGAAGTTTCTGAATATTAAGGGTGGCAGGATCCTATGTTAATGAATGTGAGTTTCAGATTTTGTTTCCTAAAAGAATCATTATTAAGGTTTAGAATGGTATTTAGAAAGCTGACTATTGTAAGATTTGTGTCTCTCTAACAATTTTCAGGCTAATGTCTTTTCCTAACCTAACATGTACCCATTAATGTGGTTGGAAATGGCTAGGGCATTGTCTCTGTACAGAGAGCGAAACTAGCGAAGAGGAATCTTCTTTTTAAAACATCTAAGATGATAGTCCAATGGAATCATAGATGTCAGTGCTGCCACACTGAAGGTACCCTCTTGCTCACAACAAAGGTACCCACTGGGTCTTTATTTTCCTCCAGGCTGAGCCTCTGTAAAAATGTAGAGTCTTCCTAGCATGAAGTATCATATCTAAGTCTTTGTATTATTTAAAGGAGCATACAGGTAAGACAAAAAAATCAAGTGCCTTAATGAGGAAAACCCTGGATATCAAATACTAAAAAATCAATAATTATCAATGTAATTATCTTGTATATTCTAGATCTAACAAATAAGCTCACAGGTTTATATCACAAGATAATAAATATACTTTAATAATATTAATGTTTCAAAAAAGTGGTGAGCTAGTAGAATCATTTGTGAGTTAGATAAAATGCTTAGCAGTATTTCCTCCTGCTCTTTATAGTCTGGGTTCAAAATCCACTGAGGTCAAGTTTGCCTTTCATCTTTTCAGGGTCAAAATGTAAGTACCAGTTGAATGCTGGAGTCAATGTAACTGACTTACCTGCTCCCTTAAAATTGCTGGCTTTGTATCAAAATTTGAAACCAATGTTAACCCTTTAGTATTCAGATTACTATGTCCAATATAATGCTTCTTGATTCACAATCCTTGAGATTTCAATGATGTGATTGTTTAAAGTAGAATAACATTGTAGGGTAGGTGTGAAAGGCTGGATTTGGTCAGTTTGAGCATAAAACAAATTGAATATTTTAGCTAGATATAGTTGGTTTAAATGCTAATAGGCTAATGCTTCTAGGTATTTTCTTACTGATGAGACCTAACTTTGATTTGGCAGGGTTTATTAACCAGGGTTGGCTCTACAATTATTTCTATGGTCCTTAATTGTGATGAAAGAGTTGTGTTTGGCAAGTGTTTCTCAACTGTTGTCTATATCAAAGCTTAAACTATAGATTTGCCATCAGTACTTATGTTGCTGTAAGCTCAGGGCTTCAGCATATTTTACCTTTTAGGTAATAATGCTATTTAAATACTGGTTATAGAAGCTATGCTCTATCTTGTATATGTTTTAAAATTTATCTGAGAATAGCAATGCTTTATTAGATCTTTTTGAGTTGGTCATGCTATTCTTTAACAAAACTAAGAACATTTATAAAATGTGTGTGTGTGTGAGATGTAGACAAGTTCCACTTGGTGATTTTTACCTTGACTGCTCCTTTTATTTCCTCCTCTAAAAATGCACTGTAATTTGCTTGAAGAATTGGAGTGTGTGTAAATGAGTTATTTTCAGAACATTGCAGGTGGGGACTCAATCAAAGTGTGTAAGGTGATATTAATGAATAAAGATATAAATAAAGATATATTACCTTACATAGGTTATTTACTGATGTTATGATAATTCAAGAAAAACAACTCTTACAAAAACAAAGATAAAAGTATTGTATTACTTTACACGATTCTAAAATATTTTGGGAAAAATATTCCTTTTCAAATAAAAGAAGGAAAATAATCTAAGCCTGGAGAAATGCATTCTTATTGGTGAACTATTAGGATGGCTTACTGCTAACAGCAACACATTTCTCCAGACTTCAGTTATTTTACTTCTTGTATTTGAAAAAGGATATTTTTCCTGAAATATTCTAGGATCATGTAAAGTAATACAATATTTTTATCTTTGTCTTCTTTCATTGACATCATTTTACATATTTTAATTAATTCCTTGCCCACACTGATCACAGGTTTTTCTCACTCTCTCTCTCTCTCTCTCACACACACACACACATACACTAGTTCAGAGACTGATAAAATATATACCAAACTGAGATAAGTATTGGGACTAAATCTTCACAGGCTGTACCCCATCATGGCTACAGTTCAATGACTGAAAATAAAAGAGTTAACACACACGCACACACAAATATACATACATGTGTGTGTGTACATTATATCTGAGCCCATGTGTTCAAACTGAAACATTTATGTTTGTGGAAAGAGTCATAATAGTCAATATAACACACACACACCACACAAGCCTTTATCCTTTTACTTGTTTCGGTCATTTGACTGTGGCCATGCTGGAGCACCACCTTTAGTCAAATAAATTGACCCCAGGACTTATTCTTTGTAAGCCTAGTACTTATTCTATCGGTCACTTTTACCAAACTGCTAAGTTACGGGGACGTAAACACGCCAATATCGGTTGTCAAGTGATAGTGGGGAGGGGGGCAAACACAGACATACACACACATATAGATATTAATTTTTGTTTGATTTTGAGATAGTGTTATGGTTACACAATGTCAAAGCTGCAGTGGAATTGTGTCAAGCATTAAATCAATGATGTACAAAGAAACTGTTTGATAGTTTACACTGCAAAATAATTCCACTTCATTCAACTGTGGTTGATCCACTGACAAAGAAACCTCAGCTTGTAGTTGCCGTTGAACTTATGCTGGCTATAGGCATAATTATGGACACTAAGGCAGTGAAGTGGTAGAGTCATTAAAGTGTGGGATAGAATGTTTTGCAGTGTTTCCTCTGATTCTGTGCATTCTGAGTTCAAATCCTCTCAGATTCATCTTTATTTTTTATCCTTTCAGGGCTGATAAAAATGTACTAATTTAGGGAAATAGACTGATAGAACTGCTAAAGGGCTGGATGAGATGCCTTCTGGTTCTTTGTATTCTGATACCAATTCCTGCGATGACACCAATGTTAAGCTGTATCAGCCCAAGTTGGTGGTCTTTCCCTTAGATGGATATCGAAGACATGGAGAGGAGGGACATGCATGTATGGGTAACTGCTACTCTCCCTAAAGAAAAAAAAATCTTACCCTAGGCTGAGCAGATACATGTACAGACATGTGGTCAACATTGGTTGACAGAGGCCCTAAATTATCCAGATGGGCCAATTACAAGTTTCGTGTTTGTGTGTATGAAGGAGGCGGAGGGTGGAGTAGGTGCACTCCTGTGGTCAGATGGCCAGCCATGGCTATTGACAGAATCTAAACTCAGAATGTAAAGAACTGAAACAAATGTTGGTTTCAAATTTTGGTATAAGGTTAGTAATTTCAGGAGAGTGGGTAAATTGATTACATCACCCCCAACACTCAACTGGTACTTATTTTACTGACCCCAAAAGGATGAAAGGCAAAGTCAACCTCAGCGGAATTTGAACTCAGAATGTAAAGATGAGCGAAATGCTGCTAAGAATTTTGTCTGGCATGCTAACGATTCTGTCAATTTGACACATTGACTGGAACAGATATTGGAAGATATATTGTTTTAATAACATTAACAATTCTGCCAAGCAGCTGCCTTGGACTGGTACATTGTTTATCAGTCCTGAGAAAAAAAATGAACAGCAAAGATGACCTTGGTGGAATTTGAACACAGAGAGGTGGAATAACTTCTGCTACCTATTAACTCAAAATAAAATAAAAAAATGAATATTGAAGATAGCAACATGTATGTTTTTAAATCTTTAAGTAGCCATTAGAACACTTTCACTTTGCTTGATGTCATATATATATATATATATATATATATATATATATATATACACATACATATAGAGATATGCACAAATACATATATACATACATGCATACATACATACATATGTATGTATGTACAAGCATATTTAACATACTTGTACACACTCAGACATAGAAAGACAATACACTGCACAAGATATCATGAGAGAAGAAATTCTTCTTATAGGCAATACCTTGAAACAACTTGTGCAGGGTATTGGCTTTCCACATCTGAATATACACAAACAGGTTAAATATGCTTGCATACACACACACTATATATATATATATATAATGTGAAATGCACAGTGGATTATACTATGCATTTCATAATCTTTTACAAATTTTATTTCATAAAAATACAAAAAAAAAAACGTTGTAAAACAATACAATTTATTACTATTAGTAAATTCATTATTATTTTTTTTGTATCTGCCATGATAATTTTTTCCTCGCTATTTACCATATAACTGGAACTAGGAGAGGAGAAGGTAGTTTGGGGAACAAATGTTTTGTGTTAGGAGAGGGTAATGTGAAATGGTTAAATAATCCAACATCATTTCAATAAAAATGAATAATCTAATTTGTAAGATTACTAAATGTAAACATGGATATAGATAGATATTGTGTTACTGCACCTCACTTGAAAAAACCCAAAACAACAACAACAAAGAACTTCAAACAAAACAAGGTTCCACTTGATGTTCAGCTTGTCCCTACCATTTTCTGTTTAAATTGTATCTATGTCAACATTTACATTTAATGTATACAAATGTATTATTTAAAATAACCTTAGCACGAAAATAAATTAATATCAATGAAAAGGATGAATATCATTAAAAAAAATAAATAAATATGATCCTGATTATTGAGAATCATCCAAGAATGGCTTGCCTAAAATCTCCTGAAGAGCTTTTCCCACCAGCTTCTTTAGGCAACTTCCTATCAAAATCATTTAATATCTAACATCTCTCAGCAACTAATAAATAAAGGAAATTTCACAATTTCCTATAACAGTGCTTCCCAAACGGGGTGACCTCTGGACCATAAATGGTCCTTGACAAAACCATCTACCACATATTACAGTAGTGTTAAATATTAGAGTTTGCCAGTATGTATTTATGCATTTGCATATTTTAACCCTTTGCCTGTCCTGTATCTCACATGTGACACACAAGACATATTTCCCTGGAATCCATGCATCGTGTATGATACACATCCCCAACTTCTTTTAACCACCAGAATAACTCAGGGTTTATGAAAGGAAAGCTTTATATTACTTAGAATGTGTGAAATAAGGGCTAACTAAAAGTCTGAAATCAAGCATGGACATTTAGGACAAACTTAATGAAAATGCTTTGGATAGGCAAAGGGTTAATTGTTTTCCATTAGGTTGCATAATTTGATGTTTAACTGAATTAGTTTCATTTCATTTTGGATGTAAGTTCATTGATTTTTATGCTCAAGAGGTGGTTTATGAAAATATTCAGTAAATCAAAGAAGCTCCACGGTAACTCTTTCCCCTACCCCCACAAACAGTTAAAAATCTCCCTATAAGAATTTGAGATTTTCCTCCGACTTAAATCTTAAAAACAGAATGTAAACAATAAAAGGTTAAAAGTTCATCCCATTAACTGCGATTCTAAATAAAACGAAAAATAATCTAAGCTATTTCTCTCCCACTCTGTAAACCAAAACTGAATCAAAATATGAACACAAGTAAGAGGAAGAGAAGCAGGAACAAAATTAAAAGAAACTTGTCTTTTACAACTGTATATGTAACAGTAGAAATAATGATTTGTTACCTGTGTGTTTAGCATGTAGACACAAAGGATTTATGTGTGCATGTGTGTATTTGTAACTACAAAAGAGATAGCGAATGTATGTGTGTAGGTATGTGTATGTATATGTTAGAGAAATAGTATATATGTGTTTATGAGAGAGATTGCATGTCTATGTATATGAGATTGTATATGTGTGTGTATGTATATGAGAGAGATTGAATGTCTATGTATATGAGATTGTATATGTGTGTGTATGTATGTAAGAGAGCTTGTATATGTTTATGTGTGAGATTGTATATGCGTGTATATGAGAGATATTTCATATGTGTGTGCAACAAAGAGATAGATAGATAGAAAGAGAGAGAGACAGAGAAAGCATGTGTTTGATCATAACTAATTTCTTACTTGCGCACAAAATGCTTTAGATAAAGAAGAGTCGGGGAGGAATGAGACCGAGTGACATTGAAGCTTTGCAAATAATAATTAACAAAGACGAACATTCTTGCAAAAGAAGTCAAGCAAATGTCACAGTATAAAAATTGTTTTGGGTGTTAAAATCAGCAGCTAGGGTTAATTCACAGAATGGAGAGCTGGGGAGGATTATATATATATATATATATATATATATATATATGTATGTATGTGTATATATATATATATATATATATATAAATGTATGTATACGTATTTATATATACACTTTTATATAAATATATACATGCATATGTTTGTATGTGTGTGTACATTTATGTAAATGTGTACAGAGTGAGAAAAGGGAAGACATTAAGGGTACAGAGTGACAACCAGCCAACTAGCCAGTCACAAAACTCCAATGTCCGCAGGAAGTTTGCCTAAAATTGCAGGTGTGTGTATATGTGTGTATGCTCCTTCCAGTCTCCGGAGGCAGGACTGTCATCACCAGTTTTCGAGTAGTAAAGAGTGGCGGATAGGGAGGGGAAAAAAAGAGAAGGAGCACAGCAGGCTGTATATATATATTCAAATATATAGACTGACATGTTCACCAAAGGTCTTCACAGACGATTCAATGATGGCCGGTTCCCAATTGCAGTTTTCTGTGAAGAAATCAAAATGCTGTTATGGCTATGAAGAGGACATTTAAAATAAGGATTACAGAAACTAAACAAGGTAAAAAGAAAGAATGAAATGAATATATAAATTAATAAATCTATATCAAATACTAATTAAAGTGCAAATATAGTTCATATGTAAATTTTCAAACATTATTATATGTTTACTTTCGTCAACTAAACTTCAAATAAATATTTCTTTTTTATTTTTCTACTAGTTTCTTTCATACAACTGTAGTCAGTAATTTACAAATTAAATGAAAATTTTAATAACCTATTTTGCTAACATAATTTAGATATTATTCTAGTGATAGAAAATAACTATAATTTAATAAAGAATGTAAAACTATGCTTCAATTAAGAAAGAGAAGTGTAACTTTAAAAAATATTCACATGCAGTTGTGGATATTTTAAAAATATTTCTTTTTTATGAGAAACATGTTAAAAATAATAAGTTAATTCATTAAACCGATGACTAACAAGTCAAGATCACCTCAATATGAAATTATATACATAATATATATGATGAGGAATTATGTACATTATTTACATTTGATGGATATTTGTCCTCATCTTGTTTGTTGTTAACACGTTTCAACGGATGTACCCTCTAGCCCTCATCAGGTGTGTTGCGGAAATTTGGAACCTGGGTTCTCATTCCAAAGGTATTTTTTGATGTTATTATTATTATTACTATTATTATCATTATTATTCAGGTCACTGTCTGGAATCGAACTCTTAATCTTGGGGTTAGTAGCCCGTGCTCTTAACCACTATGCCATATGCCCATGGGCATATGGCGTAGTAGTTAAGAGCACGGGCTACTAACCCCAAGATTAAGAGTTCGATTCCAGGCAGTGACCTGAATAATAATAATAATAATAATAATAATAATAACATCAAAAAATACTTTAGGAATGAGAACATGAGAACCCACGTTCGAAATTTCTCCAAGACACCTGATGAAGGCTGGAGGGTATATCAACCAAAACATTGTGTTAACAACAAACAAGATGAGGACAAATATCTGTCAAATGTAAATAAAATATATATATATATATATATATATATATAAAAGAAAGAAGAGCAAGGTGGCCATAAAAGCCATGCATAAAAAACATGCATATTAAACAGATGGAATGATGATAAGAAAAAACTTAAAAATGCAGATTAGTTTAATACAGTATTTTCCAACCTGAGATGCTAGGACCCTATGGAGAAATTGTGGAATGCTGTGTCCTAATGGCCTTTGTAGGGTTTGAACAAACTTTAACTTTTTTTCTTAAGAATTATAAAAAGATGAACAAATTTAGGCACAGGAGTGGCTGTATGTTAAGTAGCTTGCTTACCAACCACATGGTTCTGTATTCAGTCCCACTGCATGGCACCTTGGGCAAGTGTCTTCTACTATAGCCCAGGGCCAACCAAAGCCTTGTGAGTGGATTTGGTAGACGGAAACTGAAAGAAGCATATCATATATATTCGTATATATATATATGTGTGTGTGTGTGTAAGTGATTGTATGCCTGTGTTTGTCTCCCCCACCCATCACTTGACAACCGATGCTGGTGTGTTTACGTCTCCGTAACTTAGTGGTTCGGCAAAAGAGACCGATAGAATAAGTACTAGGCTTACAAAGAATAAGTCCTGGGGTTGATTCGTTCAACTAAAGGCAGTGCTCCAGCATAGCTGCAGTCAAATGACTGAAACAAATAAAAGAATAAAATAAAAGGTTACAAGTGGAATGCCTTCAATCATAAGTCTGCTCAGTCAGGGCTAAACAGCAACATAATGGTCAGCAAGCAAAGTCATATGCTATCAATGCAGGAGTGTCTCAAGGTTCTGTACTTGCTCCTATTCTTTTCCTCCTTTTCATTAATGAACTTTCAGATCATATTATTTCTAAATTCACCATCTATTCTCATGATACTGCTGTTTACTCTTGTCATGATAAAATTAGCAGTCTTGAGCAATCTGTTGTTCTTGGGAAAGATCTTTGCATGGTTATGGAGAGGGATAATGACTAGCTGATGAATTTTAATGCAGGCAAGGCAAAGTGTATGTCAATTAATTATCATAGGTCGCCATTTCTTTCTCCCATCGCTAATAGCAGGGTTGACCTTCCAGAAAGTTTCAATATCTGACTTCTTGACTTTGAGTAGGGATTTCTTTTGGAATAAATTTGCTTGGTCAATCACTATGTCAGCTTCCAAAAAGGTTGGATCTCTCCTCCATGCTTACAAATTTCTTATGCTTGAGAGTATGTTGTATCTTTATAAGGCCACCATTTGACCTTGTGTTGAATGCTGCTGTCATCTTTGAGTTGGCACCTTCTCTGAGAGTCTTAAATCACTTGATCAAATTCAAAATCATATAAACACAGTGGGTTCTCTTTTTTCTACTAGATTGAAGTTTTTGGTTCATCATTGAAATGTAGCTTTGTTATGCCTTTTCAATAAGTATTTCCATAGTCATTGCTCTGATGAACTTTCTGACCTAGTACCTTCTGTCAAGACCTTTAAATGTCACCCACTTCTCTTTTCAGGCATATCATTTTTTTCATTGAAGTTCCAATAATCCATAAGTCCTTTATTCTAATAGCATCTTTCCTTGAACTGTTGATCTCTAGAACTCACTAACAGTCTTTTTTTCCTCTGCTTTATGATATTCAGTCCTTTAAGCTTTCTTTTGAATTTGTTGGCCCCTTCTTTGTGGTCCCTTATGCTACAGGGAGCTTGAGTGTTATTTGGGACAAAAATGTTAAAAGAAAATTACTATTCGCAACACACCCTCTTTTGTTACTCTGTCCACCGCCACCACCACCACCACAAAACTGTTATACCTATCATACTTCACCTTTTCTCAATATCTTGCTTAAAGTCATCACTCCCTTTCCTATTTTCCCCATCAGGGTTGTACAGACTCTTCAGTTCCACAATAAAATGAACTCCACTCAGTACACTCTGTAAAGTGGCTGAAGAATCGAGTAGAGATAACACAGTTGAGATAATTGTTTAGCCTTGTTAGGGGCATGACAACCTCTCTAGTGCTACTGCCATGAAAAAAATACATCAATACACTCTGTAAAGTGGCTGGTATTAGAAAGAGCATTGAAATGTGCAAAAACATGCCAAAATGGAAATATATCCTCTGATCTATTAAGGAGAGCTTAACTCAAAAAGAACTGACTTAGCTACTGTCAACCCAACTATGACACTATAGAAAAATGGACTCAAAAACAATGATATTGATGGCACCTTTTGATGATGATGATACACATTCATGAATACATATATATGTGTGTGGTGCGTGTACACACACACATGCATGTGTGTGTGTGTGTGTGTGATTTTGTCAGGAGCAACAGGCCCAACATGCATTATCTCATAACTTTAAGGTTTCAATGATGTGACTGCTTATGTTAAGAATGATAATGTAGGGTAGGTGTGAGAGGCAGGATCTGGTTAGTTTGAACATAAAACAGGTAGAATATTGGATTGGATGTGGCTGGTTTTAAATGCCAAAGGGTTTAAGGTATCTGAATAAAATACTATAAAGGAGTAGTTAGAAGAGCACTTCTGAAATTAACTTTTTCAAAGGCTTCCTTAAATTAGTTCATAGCATCTGTTTCTCAGGTGACTAATTAGCAGTGGTAGTAGGTATTCTGAAAGTATAGTAACTAGTGTAGGGACAAGATGGAAGAAGTTCAGGGAGCTATTGCCTTTGTTGACAACAAAAGGATTCTTCGTCTGAGTGAAGGGAGAATTGTATGCTTGTGTATGAAGTGCAATGTTGCAAACAAAGAAATGAGGTAAGCATGCTCCAATGAATGTGTTATGTTAGCACATGAATAACGGAGCACAAATGAGCTGTGAAAACAAAAAAAAAAAAGAAAAGAAAACTGGGTGTAAGAGAAATAAAATGTTGCGTGTAAAAGGGAGAAGACTGAGCTGGGATTGACAGTTGGGTAAAGAAGATGACAGTTGGGTAAAGAAGTGCCAAGTGAAAGGAACCTGTGGAACGGGTAAATATGGGAAGAAGTGGTAAAAGCTGATCTCAAGTGGCTGAATTTCATGACAGAGATGACAAAGGAATACAGTGGATATGGTGGTGGAAAAATACTTGTCCAGGTTATTTTAAGGATGGCAAAATGGATGTAAGCTGATGATGATGATGACGATACCAGCTTCACTCAGTACATTCAGCACTGATTTCACTGTCCATGAGTCAACAGAGGAATCTCTACATGGTCCTGCTAGAAATAGCAGCTAAATGTGTCAAATCACATTCTACAGTTGAAAAATAGGTAAAAACATATTGCATATGGTTCTAGATAAACTATACTTGGAAAGAAAAACAGGTTAGTCATGGCTGGAATCATATTGATCATAGGTCTGGTTTATTGGAGGTAAACGACAATAACTCAGTATCTTCTTGTTAGCAACAATGGCAAAATAGAGAAAAAGGGCTAATTTTATATAAGGCATTTAAACTGCTCCACTACCAAATACATATAAATTTAATGTATTTTTACATAGGGACAATTTTTGGGGGAAGTATTTAGTCGATTATATCAACTCCAGGACTTGACTTGTACCTGATTGATTTTAGAAGCATGAAAAGCTAGGTAGGATTGAACTCGGAATATAGAGAACTATAACTAAATACCATAAGATGTTTTGTCAAATGTTTTAATAATTCAGCTGATCCACCACCTGCTTTCTGTTCTCAGCAAGTTGAATATCAAAAATCTCCATTCAGTTAGTCTATGATCCATGATTTACTATGGATGGACACCAGTGCAGTCTGACTGGCATCCGTGTCAGTGACACGTAAAAGCACCAACCGATCGTGGCTGTTTGCCAGCCTCCTCTGGCCCCTGTACCAGTGGCATGTAAAAAGCACCCACTACACTCATGGAGTGGTTGGCATTAGGAAGGGCATCCAGCTGTAGAAACACTGCCAGATCAGACTGGACCTGGTGCAGCCTCCTGGCTTCCCAGACCCCGGTCGAACTGTCCAACCCATGCTAGCATGGAAAACAGGCGGTAAATGATGATGATGATGCAATTATGTACATGGTAGGGTGTCCCGATCCCTTCCATAGAGACTGGCCACAAGCTTGTATTCCATGAAGAGAGTACCCTAGATGTACCATACATCTTACTGTAATGCCTTCTGAACCATTCACCATACAGGGTTCTTTTGCCTTATCTGCCATTTTAGTCTTCATGCACTTAAAAGATGACATTCTCTGTACAGCATTCCTTCCAAGATTGCTGATACCCTCTACATCCATATAATTCCTTCTTTGCTATGATGTTAGACAAACTGAAAAATGTTTAAAACAATCTAATTTTATTAAACATATCAATTTGTCCACTCCTTTTTACTATTCACAAGCTTCCATCTTTAAGAAATACTGACATAAATGAAGTTGATTAGTTTCAATTCATTCAAGTAAAATCTCTTCAAGGTGATACCCCAGCATGGCCACTGTCTAATGACTGAAACATGTAAAAGGTAACATAATTGACAGTGTGTCTCTATCTGCTTCTGTTTGTCTGTCCCCTAAAGGGAGACAACTATGATCATAATGGGTTTATCTCTCTTGGTCACTATATATACTACTTAGAGTGTCTTATAACAAGTTATACTGGGAACATATTTTTGCCACGGTTAGTAGTTTCAGATAATACAACACCTGTAATTAATTGATAGGTAAACAGTCTTTTGCTATTATTCTTTTATTTATTTGTTTCAGTCATTTGACTGAAGCCATGCTGGAGCACTGCCTTTAGTTGAACAAATCGACCTCATGACTTATTGTTTGTAAGCCCAGTACTTATTTTATCAGTCTCTTTTGCTGAACTGCTAAGTTACGGGGACGTAAACACACCAGCATTGGTTGCCAATCAATGGTGGTGGTGGTGGGGAGACAAACACTTACACATACACACACATATATACGATGGGCTTCTTTCACTTTCCGTCTGCCAAATCCACTCACAAGGCTTTGGTTGGCCTGAAGCTATAGTAGAAGACACTTGCTCAAGGTGCCATGCAGTGGGACTGAACCTGGAACCATGTGATTGGGAAGCAAGCTTCTTACCACACAGCCATGCCTGATAACATATCTTTTATCCCTTACTTGTTTCAGTCATTGGACTACAGCCATGCAGTCTAATGACTGCATGAAGTCAACCTTGAAGGGTTTTAGTAAAAAAAAAATTGACCTCAATATTGTTTGTTTTTTTAAGTCTGATACTTATTCTATCAGTTTCTGCAGAACTGCTAAGTTATGGAGATGTAAACAAACCAACATTGGTTGTCAAACAGTGGGGAACATACAGAGATACACATTGGACTTCTTTCAGTTTCCATTCACCAAATCCACTCACAAGGCTTTGGTCAACCGGGGGCTGTAGCAGAAGACATTTGCTCAGGTTGCTATATAGTGGGACTGAACCCTACACCACACAGTTGGGAAACAAATTTCTAACCACACAGCCATGCATATGCCTGAGAAATTTGTTTAAATTTAATGAATATTTTTATTTTAAAATTAGTGTGATTCCATTATTTTGTATAAGGACTAAGGAATTTGGAAAAGTAATATAAATATTGTAGAGCCAGGAAGATATGGGATGAGGTGGTGAAGTATGATCTTTGAATGTTGGGCCTAATGGAGGCAATGATAATTAACCGAGACCTTTAGCAATATGCTGTGCTTGAGAAGACTTGTCAAGCCAAGTGAAAGCGTAGTTGTGACTGATGCTGGTGTCATGTAACTGGCACCCATGTTGGTGGCATGTAAAAAGCACCCACTATATTCTTGGAATGGTTGGCATTAGGAAGGGCATCCAGCTATAGAAACTGTGCCAAATCAGATTGGAACCTGGTGCAGCTCTCCAGCTTCCAGTTTCAGTCAAACCGTCTAACCAATGCCAGCATGGAAAGCAGACACTAAATATGATGATTATACCTAGGTAACATTTCCTGAAATTAACCACAGTATACTCTGAATATAACCCATAACCCATCATATGACAAGTAATACTCTGGTACTAATTTGTTTATGTCTGTTTGCATGATAGCATGGGTTAGATGAAAATATTGAGTCATTGTTTGACGGCTGGATGTTCTTCCTGTCACTGATCCTTACCTGTTTTTCAAGTAATGAATCACATGCTACACATATCTTTGAAGGTGCAAAGTGAGTGGATGATTTGTCAGTAGAAGTGACAACAGCAACACATCTCAAAGCATAGACACAAATGTAACAAATGCACAGACACACATGCATGTTACAAGGTGGTGAAACATGATCTTTGAACGTTCGGCCTTACAGAGGAGATGACAAATGACAGGCTTTTGGTGGTATGCTGCTGTCCTGTAACTGGTACTCATGCCAGTGGTACAAAAGCACACTCATGCCAGTGGCATGTAAAAAGTGCCCATTACACTCTTAGAGTAGTTTGCTTTAGGAAGGGCCTCCAGCTGTAGAAACCATGCCAAATCAGATGGGAACCTGGTGCTGCTCTCCAGCTGACCAGTTCCAGTCAAACCATCTAACCCATGCCAGCATGGAAAGCAGATGCTAAATGATGATGACGATGACAATATACATAAATATACACACATATGATGGACTGCTTCCAGTTTCTGCTTATCAAATCATCCATTTACAAGGTTTTGGAGTGGGACTGAACTCAAAGCCATGTGGTTGCAAAGTAACTGAGTGACATCTTACTCTGTAACACCCCATGACCATAGTTAGGACCTAACTCTACAGGATATAAAGCAGGGAGTAAAAAGGGAACAGTAGTAGTACTAGTAGCAGTAGTAGTAGTTATAATAATTATGGTTTTAATTTAGGCACAAAACCAGCAGTTTTGGTGGGAATGGGATTAGTCAATACCATTGATACCAGTACTTGACAAGTACTTTATTTCCTTGATGCTGAAAGGATAAAAGGCAAACTTGACAACAGTAGGATTTGAACTCAGAATGTAAAAGCCTGAGAAAATATCGCTATGCATTTTGTCTGATGTGCTAATGATTCTATCAGCTCAAGGGCAGACTGAGCTATCGGTCAATCGGGATCTGCCCAAGGGCCCGGAGCTATGAGGGGCCCGCACTCTACATGTTAACTCTACTGATATCAATGCTAAGGGGCCCGGTAAACAGTTATGCCTGAGGGCTCTTAATACTCTCAGTCTGTTCCTGTATCAGCTTGTTACCTTATAGTTTCAAATTTCAGCACAAGGTCACAAATTTTGAGGAGAGAAGTTAGGCGAACCCATTGACTCCGGTACTAGACAGATACTTTATTTTATTGATTCTGAAAGGATGAAAGGCAAAGTTGATCTTGGCAAGATTTGAACTCAAAACATAAAAACTTGGAGCAAATACTGCAAAGAATTTTTTCCAGTGTTCAGGGATGAATATTTTGAGGAAGATAAGGCACAATTAAACCAACTTAGTATGTGACTGATAAATATTTTATTGGTGCCGCATAGAAAGCACCCATGCTGTTGCCATGTAAAATGCATGTGTACTGGTGTCATGTATAAAACACCAGTACTTTCTGTAAAGTGATTGGCATTGAAACTGTAGAAAACATGCCAAAACAGTCAACTAGGGCCTGGTGCAGCTCTCCAGCTGGCCAGCTTCTGTTAAGATCGTCCAGCCCATGCCAGTATGGAATACGGATGTTAAATGATGATGATGGTGATGATGATGATCTAAGAAGAATTGGCATAAAAATGGACAAAACTAAGTATTAAAACATATTGAGACCAGTCTTCTGTCAGATGAAAGACAAAATTAAATAACAACAGTAACAATAATGTAATTTCTGTCTTGTTTTTATATAAAGACTAAGATTCCTCATTGATCACAGTGTATTACTGGTATTTTTTCAGGGATCCAAAAAGGGAAGAAACGTAAATGTCAAACCTGGTAGGATTTGAATTTGGCATATAAAAGCTGAGTACCAGATATGCAAAGATTTTGGATAACTCATTAGTGATTGCGCAAAATTTTCTTATCCTGAAATATTTGAAGACAAAATTTTATTTCATATGGATTCATTAAATATTCTTAAACAATGCAAAACAGTGCTAAAACTCAACTCCTTTCAATAAGCATGCGAAGATGGATGTAATAACTGACTCTGGTGTGAAATATTACAGTTTATTCTAGTTTACTTTCATGACCCCTGAGAAATCAATGGTTGAATGGACAAGTCATTACACCAGATGCTTTTCAACATAGAAGTTGTCCTGTCTCTGCTATACTAACAACAAAAAACAAGCCACGAAATGAGTGTTCAACCCAAGGCCAGCTTTAATCAAGAGACCTATGATCAAAGGCATTCTCACTGTAAGCATCCCACCTTTACATATATATATATATATATATATATATATATATATATATGTAAACTCATCCCCACCCTACATCTTCATGTATGTATATATATATATATAAATATATATAATACAGAGGGCGACATTGTTAATATATCCTTTTTTATGGAAGATAATAGGGTGTCTTTGAGACAGATTTGGCTACAACATCTAGCAGGTCAAGTGACTGTAGTAGGGGCCCCTTCTTTAGCTGTGATGTTATAGAAAGTATAAAGCCATAATGATCATGCTCTCCACTCCAAACTAAGTAAGGTGAAATGATTTCAACTTATTTTTCCCCAGTTTAGATGCAGGACTCTCTCCAGGGGATATAAAAAGTGGCACCAACTGCTTGTTTACAGTTACAACATTCTGGTCTTGCATGCTGATGACCGGTACAGGATTGAGCGTTGGTATAGTTCTGCTGCTTTCAACACAAGACAAAACAGGGCCTGTCTGTCTTATGTAAGGGAGCTCTCTACTTCAGAGACTGAAGATATCCTCTGGTCAGGACCCTTCTAAGGAGGCTGAGGCACCCTCTAACCTCAGAATATAAAAAAAGTTGAGGTCCTTACACAAAGAAATGACACTAATGCTGTCTAATGATGCACAGAAGATCCTAATTTCCTGGAAACCACCAAGACTCAATGAACTGGAAGTTGATAAAAAGGCTTGCATGGAATAGAAGGGCTTGGCAGGTATATGCTGATGGTTTAGGTTTCACAGGCAACTGAAAGTTGAGAAGAAGACAACTTATTGTTACAATATGGCAAATGCCATGAAAACATAATATTAATAATTTCTTACTCATTTATAATTATATAGCTATTGAATTAGTCTCTTCCTTTCCCCCAAACATAGCATTTATTTAAACCTAGTACTTTACCTACTCCAGTGAAGTAGGTAAAATTGATAACGTAGAATGACAAAACTGAATGATATTATGTATTTAGTCTAGTCCTCAACCAAAAGCTTTTGCTGACTTCTAATTCTAAAATGTAATAATAATAATATTCAATTAAATTATCTTATCTCCAAGGAATACATTTCAAGTTTTCATGTTGCTTAAAGAAACCTCAATAAACAAAAATGTTTCACTAGTATGGAATTATGGGAAATGAGATTTTTGTTTGTTTTTGTCAGCAGAAGTAAGGGTGGGGTAGTGAATTTCCATAACTTTTATAATCTCTCACTGGATTAGTGAAGTGAATTAATGCTCAACAATTTGATTCATTGCACATTGATAGCTTCAGGTGAAAATAAAAATAAAGGGTGTACGAGGGGGTGCTGAAAAGTCCCTGGCCTTAAGGATATTGTGAAAGGCCTGGCTGTAGGTTCAACCTTCTGAGTTCTTTTACAGGGCTTAGAGAAACTGAAGGACCGCTGCAATAAGTGTGTAAATCTGAGAGGGGGAATATGTTCAATAAATTCATAATTAACTGATCTTCTAGTATTTTCTTTAACCAAAAACCAGGAACTTTTCAGCACCCCATCATAGTTATGGGGTTGATACATAATGAGCAATGTTTTTAGTATGGGATCAGTTGAAATAACTGAAGAAAGAAAACAAGGTGCATAATTAATGTTAGATGGTGATGAAGAGTCATTAAGTTCAAAGAAGCAAATGTTGCTGCAGTAACTGTAGGAAAAGATGGAGGCTGGGAACAACTGAACAGGGATTATGGGATGTCAGAAAGTGTAGTGTCCGAAGTGTTCTATAGCTAGAAGATCACCTTTTCTTGGATATGGTTTGAATGTATTGCATATGACGTCAGGTACACTAACCTTGATATAAAAAAAATGTAAAAGATTTGAAGGGGAATGAAGAACAAGGATCTCAGGAAGAGGAGAAATGGTTTTTTAAATTGCAAAAAAAAAAAGGACAAAAGAAAAAAAAAGAGATGTTTTTTTCCTTCTTTTTAAAATTTTAATAGCAACAAAGGTAATGATGAGAATGGAACTTGGCACATTGGCTAGACATCTGCATCAACAAGATCCAGATTATGATAGATGAGGGTACATAAAATTTCATACCAATTTTGTTTTGTAATTTTTTTTCAACAAGGTGGACGAAAAAACAACAAAAACAAAACAAAAACAATTAAATGGACAAAACAATGAAATTTCCATTGAGTCTTGAGAATAAAGAGTCCCTTTTATCTTTTACTATTTTACATCCATTGCTTTTCCATGCAAGCATGGATGGGATGGTTTTTTTTCTTTTTATAATAGAGCAATTGTTTTTGCCACTGGATGCCCTTTCTTCAGTTAACTATTCAACAATGAAATAGCAGTGTGAATGTTGCTGTTTTTTTTTCAGTCAGGCAAACAGAAACAAGAATTCTGTGCCTTGCTCAGGAGCACAACACAACGACAGTAGTAAGGTTTGACCATTGGACAGTGTGACTAGCAGCCCAGTACCTTAACCTGACTAACATTGCATCATTAATAAAAAGAATATATATACATATATATATAAGTATATATATTTATATATATATGTATATATATAAAATTTTGTTTTTTTTTCCTCCCTCTATAAATATGGTAGATTTTGTTTTTTATGTTTGAGGTGGGTGGGTTTAATGTTGTAGATTTGGAGGATTTTTTCTTCTTTTAATTACAAAAACAAAAAAAAAACAAACAAAGTTTAAATGTTAAAAAAAAATGGTAAAAGATATCACACGGATGTACTTCTGGAAGTGAAGTCGAATGATGTTTTAGGTGGCTGAATCAAGACAAAGGAGAGTGTCCAGTTTAATGCTAGTATAGTAAGTAGTATGCTGTTGCTAGCATGATGCAGGAGGCTACCACTTATGGCACTTGAAGAAAGAGAGTTAGCAGTTGGTGGTGGGCTGGGGGAAGAGGGACGTGGGACAAGAGGAGGGCATCTTTTTGTTTGTTTTTTGTTGTTTTTATTCGGCAGCAAACATGCACTCACTTAGGCAAGCAGTTAGACACATACGCACTATGCCCACACTGAGAACTCACACTTGTCATCGGAATGCATAGACAGGGGCGCTCTGTTCACTGACGTGTTCCAGTTTTAAGGACTGGTACCTGAAAAAAAAAAATCATAGATAAAGAAAGAATGTTATTGATAGGAAATATAAATAAAGTGGTATCAAATAGAGTAAATATAGTAATTTTACATGCATCTTGCATCTTCAGTTAACAAAATTTTATTTTAGATGTCATAATCATTTATACTAATTGATCTCCTCTACAGCAAGACACCTGTTTTTGTTCCTCTATCATATCTCTCATCACCTGGCACAATCCCTACACCTCCTTCAATACCTACAACTCCTCTCAATTGAAAGGAAGGAGCAGGGTCTTGTTTTGTAAGTTACTTGGTGACCTCACTGGTGCTGGTGCCATGTAAAAAGCATCCAGCATGTTCAGTCCGGTGGTTGGTGCAAGGAAAGGCATCCTGCAGCAGAAACCGTACCAAGGCAGATACTGGAGCTTGGCACAGACCTCTGGTTTGTCAGCTATAACATACAACAGCTTGATTGATAGAGTCTACAACTGCTGTTCATATTTTGAGCCATTGAACCATTTAGCATTTAAACTGGCCATATCCAGCCCCAAATTTTCTACTTGTTTTATGTTCAAACTGGGCAGATCTGGCCTCTCACACCTACTACAATCACATCATTGAAATCTCAAAGCTACAAGATAATGCATGATTAATTTAAACCAATGTGAATAAATAAGCATTACACTTGACAGAATAATCTGAATGCTAAAGGGTTAAAGATGAAGCAATTAAATGAGCTAAGGTTTTCTAATAATTAAATTTATTTCAATCCTCTAGAGTCATGTTGTATTCTCTTTCACTCTTTTATTTGTTTCAGTCATTTGACTGTGACCATGCTGGAGCACCACCTTTTGTCAAACAAATTGACCCCAGGACTTTGGTCTCTTTTGCCAAAGCGCTAAGTTATGGGGGAGTAAACATACCAGCATCAATTGTGAAGTGATGGTGGGGGGACAAACACAGACACACAAATATATATATATATATATATATACACATATACACACGGTGGGCTCCTTTCAATTTCTGTCTACCAAATCCACTCACAAGGCTTTGGTTGGCCCAAGGCTATAGCCGAAGACACTTGCTCAAAGTGCCATGTAGTGGGACTGAACCCAGAACCATGTAGTTGGTAAGCAAGTTACTTACCACACAGCCACTCTTGCACTTATATACCTAAAATATACATTGTTTAATTAATGATGAGCAGTTATAAGCAAAAATATGCAAATTAAGCTATCCACTATGGTTATAACTAAATTTATGACTACTTTTTATAACAGGTAACTATTCTGTTGCTACTGACTAACTGAAAGGAACAGCTTATCATGTGTCTCCTGCAACTCTTTTATCTGCACATCAAAAGCATAAAAATGTAATGAGTTAACGTTCTTATTATTTTCCCTCACAGCTAAAACATTCACACTGTTACATTTATTTCAGTTCTTCTGTTGTGCATAAAATATAAAATGAGAATGTATTAACTTGATGATATTGTGATATACAAAACTAAGACATTGGAAGAGGGAAGAAGAAGATGAATTTAAAACAAAGCACAAATATTGTTAGAATTGATCTGGTTTTAAAAGAAAAATGTAAGAATATCAACTTACCATTCAGAACTTCGGTGATAATAATAACCTTCAATGGTAGAATTAGATTTCCAGAAGCAGATGTAGTAAAATCCAGCAAATGATGCTCCATTTATGTCTGTAATCTTGTGGTTTGGCACTAAGAAGTGTTCCTGCAGACAGATATAAATATAACAAAGAGATATTAGTAAAATTCTCTCTCTATCTCTGCCTCTGTATATCTCTCATCTCCCCACCCATACCAGTCATCTCCTGATCTCTTATCAATCTACAGTTTTATTATTATTCTGCTAGTCTTCCTCTTTCCTGTGTCATCACTTAACACTTTTCCATTCCTGAGCCACTTCTATTTCTTATCATTTATCCCTCAAACTTGTGGAGGCACATATCAATCGTGGCCAGAGACAGAGAACCTATGGTCTAGGTTACACATTGACTATGCCAGACTGGTAAATGACGCTTACTACTTAATCGTAGTAAATAGCTGTACTAAGTGGTTAGAAGTTTGCAGGCACTATAGACCAATCTCTAAGACAACTATAAAGTCTGATATGAATTGTTTGCATGATATGATGTCCCTGATATACTAGTTTCAGACAACAGAACGCAGTTCTCTGGGTATGAATTCAAGAACTTCTGTAAAAGGCATGCGATAAAGCATATTTTCACTCCACCCTACCACACCAGGTCAAACAGGCAGGTGGGAAGATTTGTGGACACTTTTAAGAGAGCATTAAGAAAAGCGAAAAATGAATTAAGTAACAATGAAGCATTGACAAATTTCTTAAGAATATATAGAGTGACCCCCAATCCAAGAAGTCTGTTGTATATATATTTATATATGCATGTGTTTGTATATGTGTTTGCTTTTTATAAAATTAGAATCAAATAACAATCTTGAGTGCAACATCCTAACCACTAAGCCATGTGCCTTCACATACATACATACATATATATATATATATATATACTACCAGCTAAGCCCGGTTTCACCCAGTCGGTGTGGATGATGTAGCTGTACAACCTGCTCTTGTTTGGGCAAGCTTACGTTAAAAAACCATTTTAGAATGACATTTTTCTGTCAAAACACTAAAAGTAACTGACCAACAAAAAAAAACAAACAAAAAAACACCAGCCAAGATTCAACCAAATCAAAAAATAAACCCAGATACTAAGCGAACAAAGATGAACCATCCCACTCCCATTGCACGTGCACATGCACACACACAAACACACACACACATTCAATACCCCACCCTTTTACATACACGCACATATATTCACACATAGCTGAAATGATGTTCGATTTATTCTTTCCAGCATACAATTTTCATCATTCCCACTACCAAGTATGACATCACCCCTTCCTTTCTCATTCATAAACACAAGAGTATTATTATAGTAGATTATCTCAGTAACCATGGGAACTATGAAAAAAATACAAAGCCAGCATCACCACCGGATCATTCTACACATCTGTGTAATTTTTGTGCAATTCTGCCCAGCCGTTTGACTGTGAATCACAAGACAAGAAAAAAATCGCCCATGTCAAATTTATACGTATATATATATATATATATATATATATATATATGATGGTCTTCTTTCAGTCAACTAAATCCACTCACAAGGCTTTAGTTGGCAAGGGGTTATAGTAGAAGGCACTTGCCCAAAGTGCCACACAGTGGGACAGAACCCAAGACCATATGGTTGGGAAGCAAGTTTCTTAACCACATAGTCACACCTGCGTCAACTCATGTACATTTCTTGTATACCTTTATCACAAGATCTGACAAGAACTGGAAAAGACTTAGCTTACAGAGATTAAGTTTACTAATTTGAGTGAAATTTATCTGGAATTGCCACCATAAATTTTAGAGTTGTTGCCCTTCTCTATGAACAAATTTCATTAATATTTTAGTTGAAGCAGTTATATTTAGCGGTCGACACTGCAGAAGTGATTTCAGTTAACTGAAATTATTTTTGCTGGCTCTGTTAAGTATGCTAGCCATGCCAACTTTGTGAAGGCCGGTTTTGGATTGGGCTTATCTCAAATTCCATGGAATTAGATTTGTCTGTAGCATTCCAGGACTAGTGATTCACAGCTCTGGGATGCTGCTACCTGGATTCCTTTTCACAATGTTATTATACTCTGCAAGGTATTAACTCCTACCTATGTTTCCAGCTACGCAGACACAATCAAGTTGAACAATGAGCAAATATAACTGCAAAGGAAATAAAAAAAGAGTTGTTTTATTTTCTCCTACTATATAGCTTGGGCCTATATTTAGCTCTACACAAATTAGAAGAATCTTCCAAGAGAAAAGCTGTATATTGCCAGAAGATACTTATTCAGTACCTATGAATTGATAATTAAGAAAACTCAGTGGCACCAGATGAGGAGGTTAAAGTAAGTGGCTAACATATTCCTGTGGAGGCCTCTGTGTAGTCACTTATTCCACTAAAAATAACAGCTAAATCTCTCATAAACCATATCCTACTCTCTTAATATAGTTCTACATACATACATAATCACACATACATACATACACAAGCATAGCTGTATGGTTAAGAAGCTTGCTACTTCACATCTACAGGGCTTAGACTGTCCCTTAATGTGGCACCTCGGGTGCTTTCTACTATAGCCTTGGGATGACCAAAAGCTTTGTGATTGGATTTGATAGAGACAGAAGCTGAAAGGAGCACACCACACACACACATGTAATTGTAAGGTCCACAGATCTAAGTGTAAGAACTTTGTAAGCTTTGAGCAGTCTATGATAGGTATAAAAAGCAATATTCAGGAACAATAATAATTTATTGGCATCGGGTTGTAGGCTTTCCCATATCGAAGTTTAATAAGCAGAGAAAATTTTTGCATAGCTTACGGTTAGCAACAAGATTCCCAAATGACAATATAACCCTCATATAATTAAGGTGTGTTCGGCCTGATGAGTCGCTAGTTGAGTACTCCTCACTGAATAATTATTATATGAGAGGATCTGCTAGCTAGGAAACATACGTAGCCTGGATTTTACCTGTTCCACTGCCTAAATTTGGATATAGGTGTATGTTCATGTCTCCTTTTATTGGCACCATACTAATTGTTACAGTAACACAAATGATGCCATTCATTTGCAATCTTCCACGAAAACATGTCTTGCCATTGTGCTGTTTGTGTTCAAAAGACAAGGGGAAATATTACCATGTTTGGAAATGTGTGAGGGTTGGCAACAGGAAGAGCATCTAGCCATAGAAAATCTGCCTTAACCCTTTCGTTACCAAACTGCCCCCAAAAAATTTTGGTTAATGTGACCAAACCGCCCAAATTTACCTATTCATATTTAAATGAGAATATCTGAGCAAATCTCTTTAGTACATTCGTAAACAGTTAATCTACAGTTTTGTACAACAATCGACGTGTAATTTCAATTCCCTGAATTTTGGGAGATTTTTTTCTACATTTTTTTCGGCATCGATTTTTCTTCAAATTTGAAAATGGATAGGAGTTTCATGTTATCAAGCATTGATTCTGAATTGGAAAATTTGTGAAACAAATACTGGGTACTGTTGTGGATTTAGTTTTTATACAGGGAAACTAATGTTAGTCAGCATGGCTTAGGGTATGATGTGGTCTGGAAGTTATTGTTTGAAGCGATCAATGTGGAAACAAACTTACGCAGATTGTAAACAAACACAAAATGGAGGTTCAAATTTCGGAAAATTTGTGAAGCAAATACTGGGTACTGTGTGGATTTAGTTTTTATACAAGGAAAATAATGTTAGTCAGCATGGCCTAGGGAACGATGTGGTCTGGAATTTATCACTTCCATACCATAACCAGGCCGTATATTATTTTTGACCGATTTCTTTAGTTCGGTCAAACTTACGGCTTTATGGTACACCTGTTGTGCATTAAATTCAACTGATGATATAGTGATGTGCACATTCTTCTTTATCAAATTTTGTTGCATACCCATTTGAATATTAGCTGATGATTCATTTTCTATGGTGATGTTTAGACAAATTTTAATATTTTTACCTTTTGCTCAATTTAAAATTTTAATATTTTTAACTTTTGCTCAATTTACATGAATTTACCTGTAATTAAAGTCACTTTGAGACAAAAGTTATGCAATAGAATTGATTAAGAACCCTTTCTTTAATTATGTTCCAAATATCACATTAATATGTTGATAAGTAAAAAAGTTACAGTTATTTAATGAAACAAGCCTAGATTCATGATTATTTTAGAATTTAATTGAAACTCATGAGGGGTGTATTTTGGTCAGAAATATAGTAACGAAAGGGTTAATGAATTTTGTCTGACTCATGCAAAGCATGGAAAAGAGTAGACATTAGAGGAATGACATGCACACACACACACACAAATACACACATTCTCTGTCTGTCTAAAGAACACTTTCACATTATATATATCTTAAAGGGAGAAAGCTTCAATCTGTTACAGAATGACATAAGAAATAAACATATAGCTGACAAAGATAAGACACAAAGATGTCAGATAAGGTGTTTATGTCATCTGAAGATAAAAAAATATGAGTAAAATACGTGAATAATAAGATATTGGATTACCAGTTTGTGTATTTTAAAAACATACTTTTTATAAGTGTTATGTTGTGTGTGAATAGGAAGGACATTTAATTCTAAACTTTCAGTTCACTTAGGTAAAGGATTCAGCAATCATCATCATCATCATCATTTAACGTTTGTTTCCCATGCTGGGGTGAGTTTCATGGCTTAACAGGAGCTGGCAAGGCCAGGGGCCGCACTACATTCCATAATCTGTTTTGGCTTGGTTTCTACAGATGGATGCCTTTCCTAATGTGAATCACTTTACAGTGTAGTGGGTGCTTTTTATGTGGCACCAGTACCAGTGCTTTTTATGTGACAGCTAAATCTCTCATAAACCATATCCTACTCTCTTAATATAGTTCTACATACATACATAATCACACATACATACATACACAAGCATAGCTGTATGGTTAAGAAGCTTGCTACTTCACATCTACAGGGCTTAGACTGTCCCTTAATGTGGCACCTCGGGTGCTTTTTATGTGGCACCAATATCAATGCTTTTTATGTGGCACCAGCACCAGTGATTTTTATGTGGCACCAATATCAATGCTTTTTATGTGGCACCAGCACCAGTGCTTTTTATGTGGCACCAGTACCAGTGCTTTTTATGTGGCACTAGCACCAGTGACTTTTATGTGACACCAGCACCAGTGCTTTTTATGTGACACTAGCACCAGTGCTTTTTATGTGGCACCAGCACCAGTTCTTTTAATGTGGAACCAGCACCAGTGATTTTTATGTGGAACCAGCACGAGTGATTTTTATGTGGCACCAATATCAATGCTTTTTATGTGGCACCAGCTCCAGTGCTTTTTATGTGGCATCAGTACCAGTGCTTTTTATCTGGAATCAGTACCAGTGCTTTTTATGTGGCACCAGTATCAATGCTTTTTATGTGACACCAGCCCAGTGCTTTTTATGTGCCACCAGCACCCGTGCTTTCTCTGTGGCACCAGCACCAGTCCTTTTTATGTGGAATCAGCATCAGTCCTTTTAATGTGACTTTTTTGTTTTAGGATATCAATTATGTTGTTGTGGGTTGGTCTTCTTAAGTACAGCAATGTACCACATACATTGATCCTCATTTTAACAAAATAAGAAAAAATGATAAATGCTGGTGTTGAATGAAATAATCTGTTCAACCAACAATAATTAGCATTGTTATTTCACCCAAGACAGGGTCTTTAGATTTATTTTTCCACATTCTTGGAAATATCAATGAATTCCACTGCTAGGCTTCCTTTAATTGTTGTTGTTTAGCCCTGATTGAGCAGTATTACGATTAAAAGCATTCCTTCTGTAGTGGCCATCTTTTCTTTTTTCCTGAGGCTGTAATAGAAGATATTTGAAATTGTGGGGTTGGGAAGCAAACTTTTTACTTACAAAGCCTTAATGAGTAAGTAGCGATGAGAAAGTAAAGAGGACTCTTTAGTCTTGTTGAGGATATGACAACCTCTTTAGTGCTGGCGCCATGATAAAATGCACCTGTTTCTCATTCTTAACTCTGTGATATATTCATAATAGGCATCACAATTTGCCAGAATTGTTAGCATGTCAGATAAAATGCACAGCAGCATTTTCCTCCTGCTCTTTACATTCTGAATTCAAATTCTACCAAGGTTAATTTTGCTTTGCACCCTTTCAGTATCAATAATATAAATACCTATTTCTTTACTACCCACAAGGGCTAAACACAGAAGGGACAAACAAGGACAGACAAACGGATTAAGTTGATTATATCGACCCCAGTGCGTAACTGGTACTTATTTAATCGGCCCCGAAAGGATGAAAGGCAAAGTCGACCTCGGTGGAATTTGAACTCAGAACATAGCGGCAGACGAAATACCACTAAGCATTTGCCAGCTAGCCGCCTTTACATCAATAATATAAATACCAGTCAAATACTGGGGTCAATATAATCAACCTGACCCCCAAACCCTCAAAATTGCTGGCCTTGTGCCAAAATTAGAAGGAAAAATTATTTTTTGGTGCTTCAAACACTGAATTTTTACAAGAACAAAACAACAAAATCTAAAACTTCAATGAGCATTAAAGTTATAATGCATTTGAATAAGTATTATTGCATGCAAACAAATAATATATCTGGTAGCTGTTACAGAGTTAATGACACTTAAATAATCTAAGCAGACACCATCACCATTTTATGTCTGCTTTCCATGCTGTCTTTGATTTGACAAATTACTGCTCTACTAGACAAGTTAGAGATTCCACATCTTGCTTATATATGAAGGGGTTCTGGTAAGTTCCTGGCTTTAAGGGTATTGTGAATGACCTGGTTGGCGGCCCAAACTTCTGAGTTCTTCAAAGGACCTCTGCAATAAGTGTGTGAATCTGCGAGGGGAATATTTTGAATAAAATCATGATTAACTGATCCTCCTGTATTTTCTTTTACTCATAGCCAGGAAGTTTTCAGCACCTGCTTGTATTACTTTTGGCTTTAAATGCACTTCTTAATATAAGTATCACAGAGTTAAGAATGATAGACTGGTAAGAAAGAAAGAAAGAAAGAAAGAGAGAGAGAGAGAGAGGAGGAGGAGGAGGAGGAAAGATATGGCAAGATGTAACATTTGGAATAACTTACCTTCCACCGCATAAATACACAATCTGTCTTTTGAAGTTCATCATAGTCAAATGTGTCGGAATTAAAACTTTTTGCTAATTTAAAAAATGATAAAAATTTCCCCTGTGAAAAGAGAAAAATGACAATAATTTAATCAGATATTATATTCAGGGCATGAATAGAGACTGTATTAGACTTTTTACTCATGTATTAGGTCTGGTAGGTTTCTTGCTTAAGAGGAACTACAAGACTACTCATATTTTAGAAGGGACGATGGGAATGATCAGGTAGAGTCAGAAAGAGGTAAAAAGTGGCATATCATCATCATCATCATTATCAGTTAACATTTATTTTTCATGCTGGCATGAATGTCAAACCATCCAACAATGGTTTGAAAGGATCAGGCCAGCTAGGGAGCTGCATCATGCTCTGTATCAGCTTTGGGATGGTTTCTATGGCTGGATACCCTTCCTAATGTTAACCACTTTATAGTGTGTACTGGATGTTTTGTTTCTTGCCACTCACACAAATGGGGTTACCAAGTAACTTGCAAGACTGGAAAGGACAAGGAAAGGGAAAGGGGAAAAAAATAAGGGAAAGAGGAAGGCCCTGTTGATTAAGTGGTGGTGGTGGTGGGGATGTTTGAGAAGGAGGAGAGGTAATTATATCTCAATTAATTACACCTATGAAACTTATGGATATACTGAAAACTCAGTTACACACACATGTGCACATGGATACCCCCCCCACCACATTAAGGCAGTTACTCCAGATAAGAACTATTCTAGTTTGTCAACTTGCCTAATTGAGCCAATATGGAAAACAAGATGTAAAATGATGATGATGATGATGATACTTTCATTCTTGACCGAATGTTCTAAGTTTCCACTAATTTCCCTTAGATGATGATAGGTAAAAAAATCATCCTGACATTATTATCATTGTCCTTATACTATTTAATTCTAATTAAGTTAGTGTAAACATATTTAAAAAGCTTAACATAATCATCAAGGAAAAAGCAGTAGCAATCATCAATTAAACATCATTTTCTTGATAAGTAAGGGAGATAAATATGGCTATGTTTCAATTTTATGCTTTACTGATAAGGTCATTAGAAATCCAAATCATGTTGTTATATCAACAGAAAGAGATAGATAGATAGATAGAGAGAGAGAGAGAGAGAGAAAGAGAGATAGAGAGAATTTTACATACCCAGTGTTTCCTGTCCACATCTTCATCAGCATCCCACTTACGAGTTAAAAATGGATGCTTTTCACTGATGATTTCACCGTCGAAAAATGTTGTAAGTATTGGATATTCTTCTGTAAGCCCTTTGATTTTCAGATAGCCACATAGGTAAGCATTCTTTAGATCAACATACTGATAAAGATAGACAGCAGAAAGAAGTTTTAGATCATTGAACTGAAATCCATTTATAAACACAAACATAGATAATTAAATAGATAGATCAAAAGAGAGAGAGAGAGAAAGAGAGAGAGAGTGTGAGCAAATGAGAGAGATAGAGAATGAGCAAGAGACAGATTGTGTATAAGGAAATATAAAGAGAGTTCTATATTACATATGTTGCATATTCAAAGCTTATGTGTATGTGGGGTGCAGGCATGGCTGTGTGGTAAGAAGTTTCCTTTTCAACCACATGATTCCAGGTTCAGTCTCACAGCATGGAATCTTGGGTAAATGTCTTCTACTATGGCCTTAACTAACCAAATCCTTGTGAGTGAATTTGGTAGACAGAAACTAAAAGAAGCTACAGTAGTATATATTCTAAAACTGGAAAGATATAGAGAATATTAGCATGGGTCCCTGCGCAAGGGTGACATGCAGATTTGCAAAGCATTCTATATTTAATAGGTGCAGGAGAGGCTGTAGTAAGTAGCTTGCTTACCAGAAACATGGGTCCGGGTCCAGTCCTACTGCCTGGCACCTTCGGCAAGTGTCTTCTACTATAACCTCGGCTGACCAAAGCCTTGTGAGTGGATTTGGTAGACGGAAACTGAAAGAAGCCTGTCATATATATATGTGTGTGTGTGTGTGGTGTGTGTGTATGTTTGTCCCCCCCGCAACATCACTTGACAACCGATGCTCATGCATTTACGTCCCTGTAACTTAGCAGTTTGGCAAAAGAGACCTATAGATTAAGTACTAGGCATACAAAGAATAAGCTCTGGGGTCGCTTTGCTCAACTAAAGGAAGTGCTCCAGCATGGCCACAGTCAAATGACTGAAACAAGTAAAAATGTTAAAGGGAGAAAGCTTCTGTTACATCTATGTATTCTATGCATGTGTGTCTTTGTTTGTCCCCCACCTCCACAGCTTGACAACCAGTGTTAGTGTGTTTATGCTCCCATAACTTTGTGGTTCAGCAAAAGAAACTGATAGAATAAGTGCTGGGTTTACAAAAAAAAAAGGGGGGAGGGTTGATTCATTTGGCTAAAAATTCATCAAGGCTATGCCCTAGCATGACCGCAGTCTAATGATTGAAACAAATAAAAGATGAAAAATAAAAGATGTGTACTTATTTATTTATTTAGTTATTCAAATCTTTAGTCAATGGGAGTGACCACTTTATGATGTTTAGTTCAATAACTGACTGAAAGAAATCAATAACAGTAAGTCAACTTCAGGTTGGCAGGATTTGAACTTCAATATAGAAAGATAAAATAATTCAAGGTTGTGAGTGTGTGTGTGTGTAAAATGGTTTATTCAAAAGAAGGAAAGCAGCCCCCATGGCTTTTTCCCCGGGGCCTCCAAGACAGGTAACAGAAACTGAACAACAAACCATAACTTTTTGTATTGGTGCAGTAGCAAGTAATGCATGAAGCTATCAAGATATCCTTAGTCCTTAGATCTAGTTTAACCACAGAAACTGCAAAATACCTGTTTAACCACAGAAACTGCAAAATACCTGTTGAATTGATGATACCTGTTCTAGGGTGATAGATTTTATTTGGCATCCAGTTTAATCACCACCACCTAACACGAGGGTACCCAAGTGTTAGGTGGTGGTGATTAAACTGGATGCCAAATAAAATCTATCACCCTAGAACAGGTATCATCAATTCAACAGGTATTTTGCAGTTTCTGTCTCCTTAATTCCACTTACAAAGCTTGGGGAAACCTGAATATGTGCTGATTCTGACTTTAGGGTTCCATGCAGCCCATTCCATCATAGAAAGAAGATGTAAAATGATTGATGACAATAACACAACACACACACACAAACAAACAATTTTAACATCTGTTTTGTTCAGCCTGCAAGGACAGGTGAGTCTTCCCATGTACAGAACGCCAGTTCTTTGTCAACTCTGTGTTGTGTGACATAACATCAGATCTTTCTTTCCACATTGTTCTAATTCTTTCTCAGTCTCCTTCTTCCACAGATCCCCTTCCTATTAAACACATAGCACTTCCTTATACAATTGTCCCCTTTAATATTCATCATATGTTCATATGAAAGCAGTCTTCTCTCTTGCACACTACATCTGATTCCACTTCTGCTCAGTTTTTTTTATATCTCATCTCATTCGAACTGTGTCAAAGAGACCAGTGGCAAGAATTAGAATAGCAAATTTGATGGGTGGCATACATGATAAATAATTTGTTCAAATTTCCCCTTACATAAATAGAAAAGGAAACATATATATATATACACACACACACACACGTGTGTGTGTACATGTACATGCACACACAAGGGTGAATCAAAAAATAATGCAATCTTTATTTCTGTTACCTTTTGACTCTTCCCTGAGTGTGTGTATGTGTGTGTATATATGATATATAGGAATGTATATACATATATATATATATAATTTGTTAATCTGTTAAGTTGCTATTATGCTATAGTGTAGAGCATATTCATATAAAATTCATAATCAGTTCTTGAATATAACCAATACTATAATACAAATTAAATGCCAACAGAAGTAACATTAAAGATGGAAGGTTAAACTAGATGTAATCCACACTTTCATTCCATTACACGATTATAAGAAATTTATTTTGAATATGAGAATGAAAGATAAATTGTTTTGAAAACAAAATGAGAAAACTGTGCCTGATATTTGCCTTTCATTCTCTTAAGATCGATAAAGTGAAGTGCCAGTCAAGTACTGGCTCAATATAATTGACTGTTCCTTTCCCCTCCCACCAAATCTCTAGCATTATACTAATGTAAGAAATCAATATTTGAATATATTGTACACTACTGGCTGTTATGAATACTAACATGTAAAATAAATGTTATCACCAATGCCACCACCACCACCATCATCATCATAATCCTTTCTACTACAGGCAAAAGCCTGAAATTTTGTGGGAGGATATGTTTGAGAAGACCTGGCAAGACCATGGCCTATGCCAGTGTTGCATAACCAGTCCATTTAAGAATACTCTACAATCATTAGGCAATGCGCTGTGCTTGAGAAGACCTGTTGAGTCAAGTGAAATCATTGTCGTGGCTGATGCCAGTTCTGACTGACAAACACCCGTGCTGGTGGAATGTAAAAAGCACCATTTGAGTATGGTCAACTGGCTCCCGTGCTGGTGGCACATAAAAAAGCACTATACAAGCGTGGTCAATACCAGTGCTGCCTAACTGGGTTCCTTGCTGGTGGCATGTAAAAAGCACTATTTGAGCAGGGTTGATGCCAGTGCAGCCTGACTGGCCCCATGCTGGTGACACATAAAAAGCACCCACTACACTCTCGGAGTAGTTGGCGTTAGGAAGGGTATCCAGCTGTAGAAACCTTATCAGATCAGATTGGAGCTAGGTGCAGACCTCTGGCTTGCCAGTCCTCAGTCAAACCGTCCAACCCATGCCAGAATGGGAAGCGGACATTTTCCATCATAAAGAAAAAAAAAAGAAAAATGGAGGAAGTCTTAATTGTAAATATTTTCCAACTATTTGATTTTTTAAATTATTTTGCTTGCAATTTCTCTTTACAAGTTCAATGACATTAGTTTTTGTAAAAAACCCATCTGGTTGCACCACATCATCACTGTTTAATGTTCATTTTCCATGCTGGCATGGGTTGGATGTTTTGACAGGAGTTGATAAGCCAGAGGACTGAATCAAGCTGCAACACCTGCTTCAGCATAGTTTCTATGACTGGATGACCTTCCTAATGCAAACCATTTCATAGAATGTACTGAGTAAATTTTACAAGGCTCCAACACTTGTGAGGTTACCAGTAGTGCCAGTACCATATAAAAAGCATCCACTTATATGCTAATTAGCTATTGATGACTATAGCCCAATTAAGGAGAGGTATAGCAATAATAAATATTTGTCATTTATTTTTAAATATATTTCACATCTAACATCTACTCATGTACAGTATTGTACATTTATATAGTGATTCTGTTATTAATATTCCAGTAAGCATTAAGGCACCAAGCTGGCAGAATTGTTAGCCTGCTGGGCAAAATGCTTAGCAGCATTTCATCCATTTTCATGTTCAGAGTTCAAATTCTGCTGAGGTCTACTTTGTTTTTTATCCTTTCAGGGTCAATAAAATAAGTGCCAGTTGAACATTAGGGTCGATATAATAAAACTTAATCCCCTTTCCTGAAATGTATGGCCTTGTGCCAAAATGTGAAACCAATATTTCAGTAAGCTTGATGATGAGGTTTAATAAGACTGAAATATATGTGAAGTTGTTTCTTATAATTGTATAAAATGATTAAAATAAATAGTAGTCAATGAGCATATGTCTTTTACTCATCATATAATTAATTTTAATTAGATCTTTTTATGGTCATTGCTTTAAACATGTTAACACTAGCTTTTAACTACAGCAACAGAAATACAAATTAATAGTAGTGGTGGTGGTGGTGGTGGTGGTAGAGACAGTAGACACTCTTATAATATGCAACTGACTGGTATGTCTGTCATTCAATCTGAGAAAGGAACAGAAGTGAAAAGGAAATGTAAAACTCATTCATAGTGAATAGCTTGTTGTTCATCATCCAGTCTGCGAGAGAGAGAGAGAGAGAGAGAGAGAGAGAGAGAGAGAGAGAGGGGGGGGAGAGTGTGAGTAAAAGTATGTATTTGTGTGTGTGTAAGTGTATGAGTGTGAGAGAGAGAGAGTGTGTGTAAAAGCATGTATTTGTGTGTGTGCGTGTGTGTGTCTAAGTGTGAGAGAGAAAGGGTGTGAGTGTGTGTATGAGTGTGAGTGTGTGTGTGTAAAAGTATGTATCTGTGTGTGAGTGTGTGTGTGTGTGTGTGTGAGTTGTGTACTTTGCAGGTCTGCTGCACACTGTCGGAAAAATAAAGTTAGTTATTTTTAAGAGTTAGAAAATAGCGTTGTTACTCAATCAAAGTAGAAAGAAATAAAAGAATTTTTGAAATGTTTCTCAACTTCAAGTAAATCAACATTTTGAAATGGCTGCTGCAGGTTAGGGTATATTTTTGAGCTGTAATTTGATGGTTGAAGCCTGTTAAAAAGGGCCAGCCTTGTTACATTCCATGTCACTGAATCTCCCTGAGAACTACATTAAGGATACGCATGTCTGAAGAGTGCAGTGCTCAGCCACTTGCACATTAATTTCACAAGCATGTTGTTCAGTTAATCCTATCAATCTTCCATGTAACGATGTCTGGTCATTGAGGTAGTCATATTTGAAGAATTAAGGGACATATGACCATGTTCAGAAACAGGTGAGGGTTAGCAACAGGAAGAGTATCCTGTTTTAGAAAATCTGACCGTTGCAAGCATGGAAAAGTGAATATCAAAATGGTGATGATGATGACCTGTTCATACTCTTTTACTGTGGCCATGCTGGAGCACCGCCTTTAGTCGAGCAAATCGACCCCAGGACTTATTCTTTGTAAGCCTAGTACTTATTCTATCAGTCTCTTTTGCCGAACCGCTAAGTTATGGAGACGTAAACACACCAGCATCGATTGTCAAGCGATGTTGGGGGAACAAACACAGACACACAAATATATACACACACATACATATATACGACGGGCTTCTTTCAGTTTCCGTCTACCAAATCCACTCACAAGGCTTTGGTCGGCCCGAGGCTATAGTAGAAGACACTTGCTCAAGGTGCCACGCAGTGGGACTGAACCCGGAACCATGTGGTTGGTAAGCAAGCTACTTACCACACAGCCACTCCTCCGTCTATTCATATTGAATTAAACTTAATATTTCTACAAACTAAGGTAGCAAGCTGGCAGAATCGTAAGTATACTGAGCAAAAGGTGGTGAGCTGGCAGAGTCGTTAGCATGCTGGCTGAAATGCTTAGTGGTATTTCATCTGCCACTACATTCTGAGTTCAAATTAAGGGGTCGATGTAATCAATTATCCCCCTCTCCCAAATTTCAGGCATTGTGCCTATAGTACAAAGTATACTGGGGAAAATGGTTAGTGGCATTTCACCCATCTTTACAATCTGAGTTCAAATTCAGTTGAGGTCGATTTTGCCTTTTCTCCTGTTGGGGTTAATAAAATAAGTACCAGTTGAATACTGGGGTCAATGTAATCAACTTCTTCCTTCCCTGAAATTGCTGGCCTTGTGCCAGAATCTGAAACCAATATTCTATGAACTATTCTTGGAAGCATTCTTCTCCAAAAGTTCATATAGAACTGCAGGCGCAGACGTGGCTGTATGATAAGAAGTGTGCTTTCCAACCACATGGTTCCAGGTTCAGTCCCACTGTGTGGCACCTTGGGCAAGTGTCTTCTACTATAGCCTCGGGCTGACAAAAGGCTTGTGTGTGGATTTGGTAGATGGAAACTGAAAGAAGCCCATCGTATATATATATGTGTGTGTGTGTGTTTGTATTTTTCCCTCCCACTATCGTTTGCCAACCGATGTTAGTGTGTTTATGTCCTCGTAACTTAGTGGTTCAGTAAAGAGACTGATAGAAGAAGTATCAGGCTTACAAAAAATGAGCAAAAGAATAAAAGAAAAAGAAAGAAAAGATGTCAAGAAAAGTTAAACTTTTCAAAGAAGAATGTAAAATGGTTAAGTTAGGGGTTAAAATATTTAACCCTTTTAAGGTGGTGAGCAGGCTGAATTGTTAGCATGCTGGACAAAATGTTCAGTAGCATTTTGTCTGTCTTTAAGCTCTGAGTTCAAATTCTGTTGGGGTTGACTTTGCCTTTCATCCTTTAGGGGTCAATAAAATAAGTAGCAGTAGAGTCGATTTAGTTAATTTAACCCTTTCCCCCTAAACTCCTGGCCTTGTTTCAAAATTCAAAACCAATATATTTAACTCAGTCATTACCATATTTCTGTAGACATACACTGCCTTTATTTTAAATTAATTTTGAAAATAATTAAAAATTTAGTAAAATAATTCTGTCATTATTAATCTGATGTTTGGAACATAAATCTCCATGAAATTTTGATGGAAGATTTTAATTTAAATCATTTTAACAGAGAGTTTGCATAACAGAACCAAGGGCAGTCTCAGGGGGTTTAATATTAAAAGGGTTAATGCATTGTATTTGTGAAAGTATGTAGCTTTGCTTCATTGATTCCATAACGAAAAATATCAGGGGTTGACATAAGGAGTGATAATGAAACTGACTATTGTATGATAAATTGAAATGTAAAATGTAATATAATGAACTAAAACTTTCAATTTCACAGGTACTAATTTGATTAATTTCAAAAATACTAATTTGAAAATATGCAAATTAGATTTAATGGCTCCAATGAAAGAGGACCTAGTAGAAGCAATTCTGGTTTTAAGATTAGTAAACTTTGGATATGGATTTTTTATTTAATCCCTCTTCAATAGATGTAGTGTTTCTTTATCTTTTATCTTTTTCTTGATTCAGTTATTGGACTGTGACCAAGCTGGAGCACTTTCTTGAAAATTGACCCAAGTACTTATTTTTTATTAAAGTCTGGTGCTTATCCTATCAGTCCCTTTTGCTGAACCACTAAGTTATGTAGATGTAAACAAACCAACACTGGTTGTCAAGTGGTGGTGGGGACAATGACAAACTTGCCCATGGTGCTGCACAATGGGACTGAACCCAAAACTATGTAGTTGCAAAGTGAGCTTCTTAACCTCCATAGCCATGCTTGTGTTTATGTTTAACCCTTTAACATTCAGATTACTCTGCCAAATGTAGGTGTAGGGGCACTCTATCGGTCACGATGACGAGGGTCCCAGCTGATACGATCAATGGAATAGCTTGCTCATGAAATTAACATGTAGATGACTGAACACTCCATGAACCTGTGTACCCTTAACTTAGTTCTCAGGGAGATTCAGCGTGACACAGAGTATGACAAGGCCGACCCTTTGAAATACAGGTACTACTCATTTTTGTCAGCTGAGTGGACTGGAGAAAACGTGTAATAAAGTGTCTTGCTCAAGGACACAATGTGTCGTTGGGAATTGAACTCATGGCCTTATGATCATGAGCTGAATGCCCAAACCACTAAACCATTCATCAAATGTAATGTTTATTTATTCACATTGTATTTAATTAATTGTGCATCATCTCATAGCTTTGAAATTTTAATGATATGAATGTTTATTTTTAGAATGACATTGTAGGGTAGGTACAAGGTGTCAGATCTGGCCAGTTTGAACATAAAACAGGTAGAATATCTGGGCCAGTTTAAATGCTGAAGGGTTATATCAAGTGAAAGTTCTTTGATAGATAACATCACAGCTATAACCTTTAATAGATTAGGGTGATAAAAAGTAACCTACTTTGGTCATGTAAGTTGTATACTATTAATCAACATAAGGAATGTACAATTATTCTAATTACAAGTTGAGGAGTCAGAACCAGAGGTAATTAAAATTGAGGAGTCAGAGTCAATAATTTTGTGTACCAACTCCACAGTCCTAGAATAGCTTTGCCGGAGCTAAAGGCTAAAAAAGTTTTTAAATACTTAAGAAAAACTCTAAGTAACTTTTATGATATTGTATTGGTACTTATTTTATTAGCCCCAGGAGAATGAAAAAAAATAGTTGATATCAGCAAGATTTGAACTAGGTATTAGACTAGACACTATAAAGCATCAAGTACTTTAACGTCTGATCCAGCTCAACCACATATGAGACTGTCTATTTGGAGTTGCTGATTCAGTGCTGACTTATTTGACATCAGACGTTTTAACTCCTTCCACTCTATCCTGCTCTTTCTCCCTCTCTAGTTATGTGTGTGAGTATATTTACCTATGTGTATGAGAAAGTGTCTCTTTCTCTTTACTTGTTTCAGTCATGTGACTGTGGCCATGCTGGAGCACCACCTTTAGTTGAGCAAATCGACCCCAGGACTTATTCTTTGTAAGCCAATTATTTATTCTACCGGTCTCTTTTGTTGAACCACTAAGTTACGGGGACATAAACACACTACCATTGGTTGTCAAGCGATGTTGGGGGTAGACAAACACAGACACACAAACATATATACGACGGGCTTCTTTCAGTTTCCATCTATCAAATCCACTCACAAGGCTTTGGTCGGCCCGAGACTATAGTAAAAGACACTTGCCCAAGGTGCCACGCCGTGGGACTGAACCCAGAACCATGTGGTTCGTAAGCAAGCTACTTACCGCACAGCCACTCCTGCACCTGTCTATGGCAATCATGTCAATAAATTGTAATGCCTCTCTCTCACTCTTTCTATCTGTAGGTGTATAATGCTGCATGTGCGTATATATGTGTGTGCGTTTGCTTCCACTCTCAAAAAGTACTGTGGCTAAATCAGACTGAATGTCCAGTCAGCCGTGTTAAATCATCAGTATCCAAAAAGTTGCACCCAACCATCTCATTCTGAGTTCAACCTTTAGGTATTTATTGACATATTGCTCCACTCAATATCTGATTTTTTTTTTCTCATACACAGACACATAATCTAAAAACATTTTTCTTATTGATTGATTTTTCTCTCTGTATTTAGAAAGTTAAGACGTACATAAGTTGCTTGGATCAATAAATAGACAATTTTACACAACATATTAATTTTTATATAATTTCAGACAAAGCGAAAAACACTTTACCTCACGTTAAGCAGTCTTATTCAATCTTTCTCACTGAACTTCTACCTAAAACATTTGGACACTTACTAACGACCAACTTTTATCCTTCTGTCTTCTATCTTCTACATGTTTCAGTCTACCCATGCTGGGGTACCACCCTGAAGAACTTTAGTTGAACAAATCTTATTCTTAAATCTGGTACTTATTCTATTGATCTCTTTGGGTAAACTGTTAAGTTATGGGGACTTAAACTAACCAACACCAGGTGTCAAGTAATAGTGAAGGGCAAACTCAAAAAGGACAAACACACACACACAATGCGTTTCTTCCATTTTCTGTCTACAAAATCCACTCACAAGGCTTTGGTTGACCTGGGGCTATAGTGGAAGACACTATGCCAAACTACCCTGCAGTAGGACTGAACCTAAAACAATATGGTTGGGAAGCAAGCCTTTTAATCATACAAACAATGAAATTTAAAATAAATGTATTGTTCGCCATCCACTTTATGACTCTTAAATGTCCCTTAACCCTTTTGTTACCGTATTTATTTTGAGATGCTCTGTGTTTCTTTTAATTAATTTTAAATATAACAAAGAATTTAGTAAAATAACTTAGTTATCATTAAGCTAGTGTTAGGAACATAAATTGTGACTAAGGTTTGGTTGAAGATTTTAATTCAGAACTTATGAAGTCAAGACATTTGTACTACAGAGCTAGATGTGGTTTCAGCTAGGTTGGTATCGAAAAAGGTGGCGAGCTGGCAGAATCGTTAGCGCACCGGGCGAAATGCGTAGCTGTATTTTGTCTGCCGTTACGTTCTGAGTTCAAATTCCACCGAGGTTGACTTTGCCTTTCATCCTTTTGGGGTCGATAAATTAAGTACCAGTTACACACTGGGGTCAGTGTAATCAACTTAATCCATTTGTCTGTCCTTGTTTGTCCTCTCTGTGTTTAGCCCCTTGTGGGTAGTAAAGAAACAGGTTGGTATCGAAAGGGTTAAAAGGTAGTAAGGAATCTCTTCAGAACTACACTCATTTAGAACAATAATACTGTTTTCTCCTTTAGGCAAAAGGTTACACATTTTTGATAGAAGGAAAACTGTTGATTATCCTGAGCATTGTGCAGGCATGGCAGTATGGTAAGAAGCTTGCTTCCCAACCACATGGTTCTGGATTCAGTACCACTGCATGGTACCTTGGGCAAGTATCTTCTGCTATAGCCTTGGGCTGACTAAAACCTTGTGAGTGAATTTGGAAAATGGAAACTGAAAGAAGTCTGTTATATAAATATATATCTATGTGTGTCTTTGTGTCTGTGTTTGCCCCCCCCCACTACAACCTGACAACTGGTGTTAGTGTGTTTATGTCGCTGTAACTTAGCAGTTCAACAAAAGAGACCAATAGAATAAATACCAGGCTTACAAAAAAGAAAGTATCGGGAGCAATTCATCCAACAAAAAATTCTTCAAGGTGGTGCCCCAGCATGGCCACAATCTAACAACCGAAACAAGTAAAAGATAAAAGATGGTATTTTACTGGTATTTTATTATTTCACGAAGAATGAAAGGTAAAATTCAACCTTCATGTAGAGGTATGTAATTAAACACCACAAGGTATTTTGTCTGACTGACTCATTCACCCAATGCACTGCTATTATATACAGGATCCTATTAACAAAGTTTATAAGTAAAATATTATTGGCTACATAACTAGTATTAATAAAACAGAATTAGTTGGGAAAGTATTTTAAGAATGTGCTTCACAAAAGACTGCTGTTGTTTGTTAATATAATGCTACTATAAAAAACATAATAGTAAGTTGAGTTATTGAGCATTTTCTCAAAATCTTATACAATAGACATATGTGGGTTTAAGCGTTATTAAAAATCTGCCTTGTTCTACTTCCACTCTGGTTACTTTTCATTATTAATTCACATTGCTGTTTCCTCAAATATTTCTCCTCTTATCATTTAATATCCATTTCCATGCTAGGATGGGTGTCAATACCATTTTAATTGTTTCTCTTACATGAGCCTATCTTTGATGCACAATAGATTTCTAAACTGTACTGAACTTACACAACACAACAAGCACTATACTATCTATTATTTATTTGCACCTAGCATGAGGGATAAGACTATAGATCTGCCAAGCTTTATGGCCATATCTAATATTCTTTTCTACTATAGGCACAAGGCCTGAAATTTTGGGGTAGGGGGCTAGTTGATTTCATTGACCCCAGTACTTGTTTGGGACTTAATTATCAACCCTGAAAGGATGAAAGGTAAAGTTGACCATGGCAGATTTTGAACTCAGAACTACCACACTCAGAATTACTGAAGTAGAGAATAAACTACCTGCATCAGTTGTTAGCTGTTCAGACACTACACTCTTCAAAACTTCCATGCTTCCTGAAATTCACCAGCATCTGATGCCCCTCGCCCCGTGTTTTTCTTTTTTAAGACTCATTCACTGTTCCTTTCTTGTGCATTACTCATACAATTTTGGTTACTTTTTCTGATGAGTTGTCGAGCACCTGAGTACTGTATACAAGTTCATTATATTAACATAGCAACTAACATAACTTTGTATCATCCCCTCTCCCACCACTGGACCACCTAATTATCTCTCCTTATGCACTATGCCTCTCTGTTTTTCTCCCTCTCTCCTGTAGCCTACCTAAACATGTCATCTCGTCTCCATCTCCTGCCAACTGTACCATCATTACTCTCCTGTTGCTTGCATTCCTCTATCTCCTCCAACTCATGCATGACTGGCCATCCCCCTTCCCCATATCTATCTTTCTGTCCATCCACTCTTCAGCCAAACCCAATCTTTACAGATGTTGCCTACCTTTCCTCTCCCATTTTTCCTATCTCTTATTTCCACCATTTACTCTTGTAAGCCCACACATTTGCACTCTTAGCTTCTCTGTTACCACTTACATCATCCCTTGAGGTAGTACCTGGACATCTCAACACTAACTACTATTTATCTCTTTGCAGCTACTACTGATTCATTCTCAATCTCTTCTCTAAATGTGAGTAGCCATGTTGCTCTTCTACAACAAGAACCTACTTTACCCCACTTCCTGCTCTCATATCTTAACTTCCATCTAGCATAAAGACATCCCTCCTTCTTCTTTGGGTTTTGCAGATTTGTGAGCTGCATGGTGACCTCATTAGTGCTAGTGATACACACACACACACACACACAAAAAGCATCCAATACACACTGTAAAGTGATCGACATTAGGAAGGGTATCCAGGTGTAAAAATCATGCCAAAGTAGACACTAGAGTATGAGGTAGTCCTTGGACCCTCATCTGATCCTGTTAAACCGTTCAGCTCATACCAGTATGGAACATGGATATTAAACGGTAATGATAATTCTTTTCTACTCTAGGCACAAAACCTGAAATTTTTTTGGGGAGGGGGTCAGTTGATTAGATCGACCCAAATATGCAACTGGTACTTAATTTATCGACCCCCAAAAGGAGGAAAGGCATAGTTAATGGTGATGATAATTATTTGCCATCATCATCACTTAACATCTGTCTTCCATGCTGGCATGGGTTGGATGGATAAGGAGCCAATAAACCAGTGGACTGCACCAAGCTCCACTGTTTACTTTGGCACAGTTTCTATGTTTGGATGTCCTTACTAACACCAACCTCTTTACAGAGTGGACTATTTTACAGAGTGAATTATTCTTTAGTGTTTTTATATTAGTTCTTTTGAAGTGGAAATGCAGCATCTAGCATACGTTCATAGCTAGGTCCTTTCACTCAGAGGGTGTTTGGTTTAAACATCAGTAAAGTGACACTTGTATAATAAAACATTGCCCGAGAGGCAATTCTACAGGGTTGAGATTTTGGAGAGGAATGACTGTATTTAGTGTGCAATCTGAGAGTGAGGGGCTATAGGGACATAAGAAGAGGAGAAATGGGTGTGTTGAGGGAGCAGGAGTAGGGCATAAGTAGATAGCTAATTCTGTAGAGTATAAGGCAGTGGTCCCCAAAGTGGGTATGGTAGTGGCCCCTTGCAGGAGTGCAGATTCAGTGGAGTGCTGAAGTGGGGTCAATAAGGGGATGGTCAACAGATGTAAAAACAAAATGATGGGTTAATTAGGTTAGGTTTTGTTTGTGAAATACAGTTGTTTTGAATTTGCTGCAGAAAATGGTCTATATTTGTGGTGGTGAGTTGGTGGAGGGCGTTAGGAATGTGGTCTGGGTGCCAAGGGGGTGGCAGCGTGAAAAAGTTTGGAAACCACTGGTATAAGGCATTATTGTAGCAGTAGAAGAGGCAGGAAGATAAAACAATGGTCTGTGAGCTAATGATTGTGGTATGCTGGAGATAAGTGAATCTGTCAATTAGATAAATTACTATGTGTTAGTAGTTGTCTAGGATGTTTATACTTGTAATAGCAACACCACTACAGATATATGAACAATACAACATTGTGGGTTTAATTTGAGCTTTGCAGAAGGTTAGCTACTTTTCAGGACAAGAATTTTTCTTGTTTTGAAGAAGAAGGCTAGTCTTCTAGTTGTAGCTAAGTGTTGTTTGTGAATAGAGTGAGTGCAGTGTTGCAAGATAGTCTCCTTGTTTGTGTAGTAAATGTCTAAGTACTGTCAAAGGAGACCTGGTTGCGTTGTCCCTACTGAAGTAGTGCAAACATTTAAAGTGTTTAAGAGTAATGTAGAAGATTAAGAAAAGTGAGGATGGTGTTATCTGTATGATAGAAAAGTGATCAATGCACAGAAGGAAGAGATAGCAGAGTAGTTAGAATGTGTGCCACCCAGAGCAGCCCATGAGTTTTTCTCCTGATTTTGGGAGCAATACAGTCTATACAGGCTTATACAGCAAACCGAAAAGTGCCACCCTAATAAAAGTGTGACATGGGGCAGCTCCTCCTCATCACTACACTACTGGGATAAGAATGTTTTAATGGAGTGGTCTGATAGGAAACTTTTGGTTGCGTTGTTAAGAAGTTTGCTTTGTAGCTATGTGCTTTCAGGTTCGTTCTCTCTGTATTGCACTTTCAGTAAGTCTTTTTTTATTTACTGGGTTTGACCTCCTAGATTGGAAAGGTTGACACCATTAATATTCTGATTGAATCTTTTGTAAGTCAACACCTAAGGAAATACATGAGCAGAGAGAGAGAGAGAGAGAGCTTCAGAGGGTCAATATTCTGGGAAGGAAAGACTAGGCACAATGCTTAGTGCAGGGCCTGGGAAGTAAGAATAAGGGAGATGAAAGGAGAGATGAGTGGGTCAGCAAACCTGAGTGAAAGCATATAAGCCCAACCAGCTCTGATGAGCAGAGGCCATTACAGTAACATAAGGAACAGCAGAAAGAAAGGACACTGTATGCCTGTAGGAATGCTGTTTCTTTTCCCGGAGCATAAAAATGGAGAGATATACTGAAGACGAAGTGGCTGTTTAAAACCATCTAAATTATCTTTGAGATGTTGGGATTGAGGAAAATAGGTCAGAAGTTGGCAGAATGAGAGAGGATGCCATTCTTGGGAATGGAACACAATGTTGCATGACTCCAGATTGTTGTAAATCTCCACACAAACACACACACAAATAAATATATGTATGTGTGTGTGTGTGTGTGTACCCTTGCCTTGATATTGAGGTTGTAAGCAAGCACTGGCACCATACAAGAAATGTTGTATGTTTCTAGCCTTCCATGAAAAACATGTTCGGGCATGGGGAAATATTACCTTGCTTGGAAACATGTGAGGGTTGGTAACAGGAAGAACATCCAGCTGTTAAAAAAATCTTCCAGAACAAATTCCATCTGACCTCTGTGCTGGTGGCATGTAAAAAGCACCCACTACACTCATACAGTGGTTGGCGTTAGGAAGGGCATCCAGCTGTAGAAACACTGCCAGATCAGACAGGAGCCTGGTGCAGCCTCCTGGCTTCCCAGACCCCAGTTGAACCGTCCAACCCGTGCTAGCATGAAAAACGGACGTTAAACGATGATGATGATGATGACTGAATCTGGTCTCTCACACCTCAATCTACAATGTCATTCTAAAACTAAATAATCACATCATTGAAATCTTGAAGTTACAAGATAATATAAAATTAATTCAAAGCAATGTGAATAAATAAGTATTACAGGTGACATAGTAATCTGAATGTTAAATCTCACTGCGTGACACCTTGTCTTCTGCTATAGCTCCAAGTCAACCAAAGCCATGTAAGTGGATTTAGTAGAGAGAAACTAAAAGAAGCCCACCGTAGGTATACATACACACGCACACATTTGTGTGTACGTGTATGTGTTTGTTTATGTGTACCCTTGTTTAGACATCGCGTGATGGTTGTAAATGAACATCATCGTCATACAAGCGAGGTAGTTTGCTGTCAGTCTTCCATGAAAAAGAAAACAAAACAAAACGTCTAGCTATGAGAAAATATAACCTTGCTTGGAAACAGGTGAGTGTTAATGACAGGAAGGGCACCCAGCTGAAGAAATCTGCCTCCACTAAAACCCGCTCTAATCTATGCAAGCATGGAAACGTGGACAATATATATATATATATATGTATATATATATACACATACACACACGAGGAAAACTTAATAAATAATCTGCCAAACAGTGAGAAAAATTTTTCCTTTGCTGGAAGTATTCTATTCTAATTTATATTTTTAATAAGTGTTTCAAAAAATTGTGTAAACATTTTGTGAATGTAAGAAGTAATATACTCTGATTAGATCGATGAAGTAAATTTTAATATTCAAGAAAAGTACACCAAGTATGTTTCTCAGAGATAGAGAGAGAGAGCAACTTAGCTTATGTAATAATTATTGTCCTGATTCAGGTCAGGCCCAAATCAGGTGACCTTTGTTCACAAGTCTTTAAGCGGTAACAATCCCATAATAATAATTATTTTTTCAAGTGTTAACCCTGGATCACACATTCCAATGTGTCAATTCTATTTAAAATAGTACGGTGTGATTTTCAGGAAAATTTGGTTGCAATTTCTAGCAAGTTGAGCGATCGCGTCGTGACTGCCACCCCCACTTAGTTTAAAGTGCAAGTTATAAACGAAACCGGCTCACACTTAATTACCCGCGAAATCACTTTCAAAAAAGGTTAAAAAAACAAACAAACAAAAATTCTCTCAGAAGAGAGAAAAATATCTGCTTATTACAAAGTTCTAGTCTAGAAATTTGATAGGCTAAACAAGCAACTATCAGCAGGTAGAGTGCTACAGGTAAAAGACGAACGAAAAATTTATAAATATACAAGGTAAGTTCTAGATTTCCATACACATGACGATAAAACTAATTTATCTCATGTAAATGTGATAAACATGAATCTTTCCATGAGGCATAGTCGCATTATTTAAACTAATAATAATAAAATCGTGAAGTGATATAGCTCTTATAGGAGGGTTTTCCGTGAGATTAACATTTTCTAGTCTACAGTCTTCACCTCCAGCTACATAACTGGTATAACTGTGCATTTATTAAACAGAACCAATCCATCAACAGTGTTTTAAAAGCATTGAGCAAATGACAGCTTTAAACATTCTCATATATATATATATATATATATAGAGAGAGAGAGAGATACACATGCTGATGTCAATGTCTTTTCTCGATGGACAGACATCACATTGATATGAGATAGTGTGACATGAAGGACAATCATATCATAGGACACACTTAGGATAATTATCATTAGAACTCGTGAACATCAACTGAGACAATGTTGATAACAATCCAAAGCAAATTTATTCATGAATGCAACAAGGAAAGGAAACAGACATTTCGCGATTACTGATCCTATATTTCTTAATTCACATTATTCAGATTGTGACTACATACATATCTATATATGTGTGTCTGTGTGTATATATATACATATAAACACACACACACAGAGTACATATTTCTAATTCAATATGATGACCAAAAACATTGAAAACAAGAATAATCGAGAACAAATTCAGAAACACAAAAGTATGTATTATATATATATATATTATATATATATATATATATATATATATATATTATATATATATATAATATATAATGTGTGTATGTGTGTGCGGAGAGAGAGAGAAAGAGAAACGATGATGTTAGAGACAGCTGACATTTACATTGAAATTTTCATTTTCAAATTACATCGGAGAGCAAATGATGCAGTGGTGGACGTAAACTGCAGATGCTGTAATAATGCGATTGCTCTGATATAGGAGGAAACAGTCGAAAGATTTATGCTAAAAAAAACCAGATTGTTCGGCAAAATAGGATAGATTTAGTCAGTAACTTATCGTTCTCACCTGTAAAACCACTTCAACATCGTATGAATTGCCTTTGCTTTTTTGATGTCCGTTGAATCGAGAGCCGTTGTATAAAAGATTTGTGGGCATTCCAGCAAGATGATGGTTTTCGGGCGGTGGAGGGTCTATGATATTTTGCGGCATTTTTTTTTTAGAAGCACTTTGCTAGGTTTGTTTACTTACACCATAAACACGGAAGAATGAACGTCTTCCACTTAGAAGATTTTTACGCCTGCTATGTAACGCCAACATCAATTGGTTACTACGCCTACTTCCGGTCTGATTAACCAATTAGATGACATTTTACAAACCAACTTGCTAATTCTCTTTTTTCAACATGGCTTCTGCTGCCGCTAACGGTGTTTTGCAACGGTTTCATCCCTTTCTCAAGAAATTTCCCCTCTCTAATGCCATAAACACTGTATTTACTAGGAAATTACACTCGAAAGGTATATTGACTCCTGTACTAAAATTATTTCTGCGCTGTTATCGTTCTCTTAAAAAGAAATTTTAATACACTTTTACGTTGATCGTCTTTGGTTCTCTAAAATCTTGTAAATATTGTTTTCTTGACTTTGGGTTTTATGGTGATACATTCAAAGGAAGGAGGAAATGGGAAATCATGCCATTCAAGCCTTTTCCAGGCAATAGTGCATGGGAACTGAAATATCCTTAATCTGGAATCGAAACCTAGTAACCCGTTAAGCGAGCCTTGCCTTGTTATCTAAAGTACTTGCACTCTTAACTATCGTGTATATATATATATATATATATATATATATAAACATAAACACACACACACACATATATATATGGTTTTGAATATTTGTATATTGTCCTCGATCAAATTTTGTTTGTCGTTAGACACTGTTAAAAAGTTTATTATATCTTCGTCATTGCTGTGTCCTTGACCCCCAGTCGGGTTGTAACTCGTGTTTGATGGTGTATTTATATAGTTAGAAAACCCAATGTTATACATGTGTAACGCTGCTCGTTTTAGCAAAACACAAACCTACTATTATATTAGGGAGCCTCCATATGGTTGCCTGTCCTGTTAAAGACCCTACCAAATCTCCCTCGAATCACACCCCTTATTGTCTTAGAAAAAGGAAAGGCATTAGATAAAATAGATTTAGATATTCCTAGGAAGTCGTGATGGTAACAACTGAAATGCTGTTTATCAAAGATAGGCCTATCGCTCACTATTAACCTTATGCTAAACAACTGTTATGATCTCGTTGTTTCTGTGTTAGACTAGTTAGAGGAGAGACAGCTTTTGGAGTTGTGTTTTATTTTTAATGATTTAATCAGGGATCGCTAAAACAGCCCCCAGTTTTAGTTTCATCCGTAGCAACTCTGGTGAAGGACATCCTTCATGTCTTCCAGTTGTAGAACTGCGAAAACGTGTTTTTCTCATTCGAAACCAATGTTCTTGACGGCAAAAGTAAAAATATCACAACTCCTCTTTACTATTCCATTACAATATAGGGTCTCTACGACTAGTTAAAAATAAATTAAAACGTAATAGATCCAAACTCTATTTTCGATTATCTCTTTCAACAATTTCATTTTATTACTATGGCTACAATTGTGTAATCTTCTGTCTCTTAAGAAAACTAGTACAAGTGACTTTAATATGTGTATGAACATATTGATATGCATACACAAATATCTGAAATAGACATGAACATAGCAACCTTTAAGCAACCTTTACGATCTTCCAAAAAGTATCAGTCTGGAATCAATGAGTGAGCTTGTTGGTCACTCATTGGGAAATTAAGGGTAAAGCTGGACAGATTGGAAAGAAATTTGCAGTGTGCAGTTACATTTTAATTTTTTCTGAGTTCAAATCCCGTCTAGTTCACATTTACCCTTCATTCTTCTAGAATCAATAAAATAAGGGCCAATTAAATGTCAGGGTTATGGGAACTCTACAAACTATGCACTATGGTGCTATTAACAAAGTTGAGATTGCCAAAAAGTTTAGTGAGGAATTTAACATCAATAAATGGTTGCCAGTACTGTCTTCAGTCAATGGCATCTCCACAATCTCTCCAAACCTACCATTTGTTATACATATATTGGTGGTGCAGTCTGTCAGGGAGAGGGGAGTTTCTGATGGTGTTTTGGTTGTTTGGTTCTGTATCTGCAAGAAAGAAAGTTGGCATGGGGATTTGAAGGGTGTTCACACATGGTCTAATATTCCTACTTTGCCACTATACTACTATGTGCGGTAAAGGGTAAAGACCCCCTTAGGTCACAAATGACCATGGTATTGCACCTAGAAAGTTCCCCTCTGAGACACGAGTCTGGGCAAGTTTGTGGAAGACCAGCAGTTGCCCATGCAGTTCTTCCATCTCCATGCCACCAATGTTGTCCAAGGGAAAAGCAAAGGCCGATACAGCTTGGCTGCAAGTGATGTCACAACTTATTTCTACAGCTGAGTGAACTGGAGCAATGTGAAATGAAGTGGCTTACCCAAGAACACAACACAAGCCCAGCCTGGGAATTGAACTCACAACCACATGATTGCAAGCTTAATGCTCTAACCACTGAGCCTTGTAGTGCTATCATGGTATTAGTCCTGTATTTAGCCTCTTGTGGGTAGTAAAGAAATAGGTATTAGTCCTGTATGTGCAATTAGGGTTTTAAATTGATTTGATGTGTTTTTTAATAGTGTGTGCTCTTTCTAATACAAACTATACCACTCACACAAGTTGTCTGACAGGACTGACTGTCATGTTTCTTCTGCACTGTATCAGCTTTTATAATAGTTGAAAACCAAGTTATTGCATATAAAAGTTTCCAAGAACAATAAATCCTAAAACTTTATGTTGTATCATCTTATAAAACTGTCTTCAATGTCATTTATTGAAGACAGTCTTAGTGACCATCTATTTATACATTAATCCTTCATTATTTAAACCAGCCATATGCAGACAAAATATTCAACCTGTTTTATGTTCAAGCTGGTCAGATCACACCAACCCTACAATATCATTCTAAAAAATTAACAGTTACCTCATCAAAATCTCAAAACTACAAAATAATACCTGATTAATTCAAAACAATGTGAATAAATAAGCATTACTTTTGACAGAATAATGCGAATGTTAAAGAGTTAAATTCCTCACTGAACTTGGTGGCAATCTTAATGTTGTTAACAGTATCCTAGTACGTGGTCTACTTAGTTCCCACAACTTGTCTTGTGCTTATCTTATTGGCTCCAGAAAAATGAAGAGTAAATTTGAACTAGTCAGGAATTAAATTCAGAACATGTAGAAATGTAGCCAACACTGCAGAACATTTTGTCTGATGCTCTGCTCATCTGGCCAATTCACTGTCCTCTACCTTGTCAACCTTTTCCCTCCCCATTTCATTCCCTAACAGTCAAGAAAGCATTGTTTATGGTGCCACACAAAAAGCACTGATGATGGTACCATGTGCAAAGCACAGGTGCTGGTGCTATGTAAAAAGCACTGGTGATAGTGCCATGTATAAAGCAGTGGTGATGGTGCCAAATAAAAAGCAGTGGTGCTGGTGTCACATAAAAAAAAACACCCAGTACACTTTGTAAAGTGGTTGGTATTTGGATGCTGGTATTAGGAAGAGCATCCAGCTGTAGAAATCAGGTCAAAACTGCCTATGGAACATGGTGCAACTCTTGTTTGCCAGCTCCTGTCAAACCATCCACCCCATGTCAGCTTGGAAAAATAACATTAAATGATGTTGCTGATGAAAAGAAAACTAATTGACTGGGCCAAACTTCTCAATGTGAAGCGGCCATCAAGTAATTTAAAACAATTTTTTGTTTAGTTTAGTCAGTGGAGGATTAGTAGGGTCTATGTGCCTTTTCAGGGACCCTGAAATTAGTGAGAGAAAAGGAAGAAGTTATTTTTGAATTGGGTCATTCTCAGTCCAGAGGTCTGGCCTAAATCCTTGCACTAAAATGTATTCCTCTTAAAATCAGGTGATTTTAAACTGGGTGTATGGATTTTAAAATTATTCTATGTAAATTATTGTTCTTAACCCAATCTCAAATTGAGTTCTTTATCAGTAATTTTAAGTGCTTTCCCTTTTTTACCAATCTCTTTACAGAATTGAAAAAATTTTACAAGACTGCAACAATTTCTCAAAATAATGGTGAGTTTTTTTTCCTCTTCAATCTATTTTCCCCTTCTTATAGTTTAGTTAATAATGATTTTTACTTAGGTATAAGGCTGTGTTGTTAGAAGATTGTTAAAGTTGATTAAGAATAATCTGTAAAGTGGTAGGCATCCAACCATCGGAACCGAGCTAAAACAGACTATGGAACCTGGTGCAGCTTCTGGCCTTACCAGCTTTTGTCTGACCATCTAGTCCATGCTAGCATGGAAAACAAATGTTAAATGATGATGATGATGTCTCTGGTGTTATTGCTTCATCAGTTTGTTGCGTAGTGTATATGTAATGTGAATTGCATTTTTGTTACTTTTGTTGGTTGCTGAACCATGATTTGTTCATGTCAGTCAGTGGGGGTAGGAGCAATTATGTAAGTGTATCATCATTATCATCATCCTTTAACGTCTGTTTTCCATGCTAGTATGGTTTGGATAGTTTGACCAGAGCTGGCAAGCGGTACCAGGTTCCAGTCTGGTTTGGCTTTGTTTCAATAGCTGGATGCCCTTTTAATGCCAACCACTTTACAGAGTGTACTGGATACTTTTAACGTGGCACCAGCATGAGTGCTTTTATGTGGCACTGTCACGAGTGCTTTTTATGTGTCACTGGCACAGGACTCTTGAAGGCCAGTCTTCTTCACTGGGGTGGGGGTGGGGAGGTGGCCATAACATTTCTTCAGTGGAGGATGGGTCTTCTTGAGTACAGCAAAGCACCAGGTATCTTGGTTTTTTGGTGTTGACAATGTAGATATTCTTCCTTTATTTGTTACAGCTATTCACAATCTGAGTTCAAATCTTGCCAATGTCATCTTTACCTTTTATTGTTCCTAGGTTGATAAATTAAAGTAGCTGTTAAAATCCATGTCCATTTAATTAATTCTCTGTTTCCATATTAGAAATTATAATTATTATTATTTGATGAGATTTTCCCAAATATCCATTGTTTTTTTTTTTGTCTTTCAGGCCAGTTTGAAATCAACCTTGACAAGCGTAAACTTCGGACACCTCTTGGTAACGTCTTCATTGTTCCTAATGAAAGCTTGGCCTTAGCTGTTGCTACTGAATGGAATGGTCAAAAGAATATAATCAAACAAAACAAAATGCATTTGGTATGTCAACTTCAGTATATTCTTCTGTGTGCTTTAATGTTTTTCATGGATTCTTTTGTGTTTATGTAAAGTAGGTTTTGTCTATTATTATCATCATCATCGTTTAACGTCCGTTTTCCATGCTGGCATGGGTTGGATGGTTCAACTGGGGTGTGGGAAGCCAGGAGGCTACATCAGATCCCAATCTGATCTGGCAGAGTTTCTACAGCTGGATGCCCTTCATAATGCCAACTACTCCGAGAATGTAGTGGATACTTTTTACATGCCACTGGCACAGGGGCCAGAGGAGCTGGCATTGATCACAATCGGATGGTGCCTTTTACATGCCACCGGCATGGAAGCCAGTCAAAGCGGCACTGGCATTGGCTACGTTTGGATGGTGATTTTTACGTGCTACTGGCATGAAGCTCACAACTACAATTTCCATTTGATTTGATTTTGATATTGCTGATGTTGATGTACTTGACTCAATAGGTCTCCTCATGCACGGCATGTTACCCTACAATCCAAGGTATTTTTGAGTGGGCTGGTTATGTGACACTGGTGTAGGTTACAGCAGTGGACTCACTTTATTTGCTTGGTCTTCTCAGTCACAGCATACCTCCAGAGTTCTCGGGCTTTTGTCATTGCCTCTGTGAGGCCCAACATTCGAAGGTCACTGTTTGGGAGTGGCACTTCTTCATACAGCTCTCGTCATCCATCCACAGTACATGACCATACTAATGCAAACGTCTCTCTTGTAAACCAAGATACCTGGTGGTTTGCTGTACTCAAGAAGACCCATTCTCTACTGTAGAAATGTTAAGCCCCCCGCCCCTCCGTGATGCTTCTTATGTCTAACATTTCTCTCAGGGCGCTTACGCTCTGTTGTGTGTGCACACTGACATCACACATCCAGTGGATCATGCTAGCTTCATTTCTTTCGAGCCTATGCATGTCTTCAGCAGTCACGGCCCATGTTTCACTGCTGGGAAGCATGGCAGTTCGCACATATGCATCATACAATCTACCTTTCACTCTGAGCGAGGGACCCTTTGTCATCAGTAGGGGTAGAAATTTTCTGAACTTTGCCCAGGCTATTCTTATTCTAACACTCTCTGAGCGTCCAACCCCACTACAGGCTTGGTTACCTAGGTAGTGGAAGCTATCAACTACTTCTAGTTTCTTCCCTGGCATGTGATGGAGTCTGTTTTCTGAGCATCTGTGATGTTTATTGCCCCTGTGCATCTGCTGCATGTGAAAGCTGTCCTCCTGGTTAATCTTCCTTTGATGTTGCTGCACCTCTTATGTGTCCATAGCTTACACTGGGTACATCTTATGGAGTTTCTACCTACACCTTTTCTACTGATCCAGCAGGGCCACCTACCTGAAAGGGTATGTGATGTGTTCACCTTCCTACTTACTAGAACTTTGGTCTTTGCAACATTGAGTCTAAGGCCCTTCAATTCTAACCTTGCTTCCAAACTTGAAGTTTCTTTAGTTCTGGTAGTGATTCTGCTTTGAGGGCCAGGTCATCAGCATAGAGGAGTTCCCTGGGGCAACCTGTCTTGAATTCCTCTGTTATTGCCTGGAGGACTATTATGAATAAGAGGGGCCTGAGGGCTGATCCTTGGTGGGCCCCTACTTCTACCTGGAATTCTTCACTATTCTCATTTCCAATCCTAACCCTACTGATGGCATCTCTATATAGGGCCTGTACAGCCCTTAGTAACCATTCGTCAATCACCAGTTTCTGCATCACCCACCAGATAAGGGATTGGGGGACCCTGTCAAAGGCTTTCTCCAAGTCCACAAAAGCCATGGCTAGGTATTTCTCCTGCAGTTGCCGTACAAGGGATAAAGCATCAGTGGTGCTTCTACCTGGCACAAAACCGAACTGCATCTCATCTAAGAAGACTCTCTCCCTAGTTAGTTGGGCTATGACCCTCACCATGACCTTCATCACCTTATCCAGCAGTTTGATACCTCTGTAGTTATTTCTATCTAAAGCATCACCTTTACCTTTATAGCAGTTGACTATGGTGCTGCTATGCCAGTCATGAACTACTTAGTTTACAATATGGGTGACTAGGCAATAGCCCACACCACCAGGTGTTTTAAGCATTTCAGCGGTGATTCCTGATGGGCCGGGGGCTGTTCCTGGCTTCATATCCTTAATTGCTTTATCTACCAGGGTGCTGTCTAGAATATTGACAGGAAAGAATGAGAGTGGTGTGGTGAATATGAAGTTTAAAGAATTGGAGTTAAGCATTTCATGGAAACAGGTGGAATGGTGATTGTTAGAATAAAAGGCTACATGAAAATTTTGTTGGCTTTTGTTTTAGGGAGTGAAATACTGTCTACCAGATGAAAATGGGATGGTTGGAAGCAATAGGTAGCTTTGGAGTAGAAGTTAGGAATGGTAGGTAGTAAGTTCTGAAAAAAAACAAAACAAAAAGTAAAATCTGTTGTAATAGTAATAGAAGGAAATAGAGGTTATGATACAGCAATAGGTCAGAGACTGGATCGTCATCATAATCATCATCATCAGTAGCAGCATCATCACCACCATCATCATAAATATCATAACCACCTCTACCATCACCATAAACATCATCAATACATGTTCATTTTCTGTGTTGGCATTGATGAAGTTGGTTCTTATCCAGAGTTGCTGCCCAATCTAGAGGAATTGGAGGACCACATCTTGTATGTACACTCTATTTTGGTTTAGGTTCTATGGCTGGATGCCCTTCCTATTGCTAATCATTATTCAGAGTCAACTGAATACATTTTATCATGGCACCAGCACTAGAGAGGTTGTCATCTTCTCGACAAGACTAAAGCATTCTGTGCTTGTTTGACAACCATATTAAAGAGTGTAGTGAGTGCATTTTGCTGTACACCAACAATTGTAATGTTGCTGTATATTTCATAAAACTAAAGAGTCCTTACTGCTCTGTGAGGTGTTCATTCATTCAAAGCAACATAACTGAGAAGAGAGCAATGGGAGGAAAAGGCTGATGAGCAACAGTGTGAGGGTAGAAACAAATTGAATGGAGTGAGAAAGTAGAGGAGAGAGAGAGAGAGAGAGAGAGAGAGAGAGAGAGAGAGAGAGAGAGAGAGAGAGGATGATGGATAGTAATGGAGGTAGAAATGGATGGATTTAAGAGTGAATAATAGATAACAATAGCAAGTGGTCAAAGAGAGAGAGGAAGTAATGACTGGACATATTGATAGGGTGATGATAGAGTGTTTGGGGTACAAGCAGGTTTGATGCAGTCTTTTATACATTAGCCTTGTCATTGACAGAGGAGATAATGATAAGGATGGTGTTTGGGAGGGGATTGAATAAAGATAGTTCCAATGCCATACTTTGTTACATAGGCATCATAGCAGAAGGAACAGGAAGAAAAGAGTTATTTTCAGAGAGATGATAGGGCTGGGTAGATTCAGTAACGTCTCTAGGTATGCAGGGAGCATAGTACAGTGAGTAGAAAAGGCTCACTCTGATCCTGAGTTATGAGTGATAAAGAGGTGGATGAGTAACAAGGTGTTGGAAGAGGCAACACATGTAGACTGGACAGTATATATATATATATATATATATATATTGTCTCCCAGCCTTTTGACATGTTTTGCTATACTTAAATGGGTGGATGGGTCCACTCCAGCACTGTGTGTTGCCAATCAGTATAGTTTTTTGTTGTCCCCTTCATGAGATGTCTTAAGATCACTACTTCACCTCAAATCTTCCTTGGTCTCTTTGTTTTTCTTTTATTCTTTTATTTGTTTCAGTCATTTTGACTGTGACCATGCTGGAGCATCACCTTCAGTCAAACAAATTGACCCCAGGACTTATTCTTTGTAAGCCTCAGTACTTATTTTATCAGTCACTTTTGCTGAACTGCTAAGTTATGGGGATGTAAATACACTAACATTAGTTGTCAGGCAATAGTGGGGGGAACAGACACAGACACATAGATACATTCACACACACACATATGCATGCACACACACACACACATACACACATATGACAGGCTTCTTTCAGTTTCTGTCTACCAAATCCACTCACAAGGCTTTGGTTGGCCCGAGGCTATAGTAGAAGACACTTGCCCAAGATGCCACACAGTGGGACTGAACCTGGAACCATGTGGTTGGTAAGCAAGCTACTTACTACACAGCCACACCTGCATGTATGTTCTGCAGGTTCCTTTCACTTTGAGCACACAACACTTCTTTATTTCCATATTTTAAGTGGAAAATCATTTGTTGTTCAGATATGAACTTATAAGATCTAGAAGATGAGTTATTGCCATCAGGATATGAAAGTAATATTCTATAGTTGGAGATTTGAGGATGTTAATAACTAATCAAGGGTATAGTATTTCTTGGTTCTGAATAGATAATATGTATCTTTAATGCAGCTATTGCAGCATTGTAAAAGGTTCTCCTTGTAGCAGTTGCTGGAGATTATAGTTCCATAGTAATTGTGTATGGTGATGTCTGGTGCTTTGTATATAATATTTGATACAATCCTTATCAATTGACTCTTGTCTTCTTTTATTATATTCTAGACCACGTTATGTAATACAGCTATTGACAACCCATTGCAACGTTCTAAAACAGATCTGATCCGGTCAATTCTACATTTTTTGGAAACAGATACATTGTGGTAAGCAATACTGTGTTGTGTTTCCTATTATTACTATTATTACTACTACACCAAATAGAGACTGATGGTCTGTTGGATTCAGCATTTGTTATTCAAAGTTTATATTGTTAATGTCCAAAAAGTCTAGTTAGACTAGATGGTTGTTGTTTAATCTTAACCTTGATCTGGCAGAACTTTTGATCTAAGGCATTCTAGCTTTGACCATCCTATCTTTGTGGAGGCACATGGTCTAGTGGTTAGAGCAGCGGAGTCATGGTCAAGGGATTGTGGATTTGAATCTCAGACCGGGCGATGTGTGTGTCTATGAGCGAAACACCTAAGCTCCACGCGGCTCCGGCAGAAGGTAATGGTGAACTTCTGCTGACTCTTTCACCACAACTTTCTCTCACTCTTTCCTCCTACATCTTGCAGCTCACCTGCGATGGACTGGCGTCCCGTCCAGGTGTGGAACCTATACGCTAAGAAACCGGGAAACCGGCCCTTATGAGACAGGCATGGCTCAAGAAGGAACAACAATCCTGTCTTTGTTTCTCATGCTGACTTATTAGCAGAAGTGGGTGTTGGAAAAGCATAGTAGCTAGAATAAGGTTAGGGTGAAACAAATGTTACCTCTGTTAGCATAAAAAGGGTTCCTCTCTCTCTCTCTCAATGAATGGTAGATTGTGTGACACTTGTGTGTGAAGTGTGAATTTGGTAGACAGAAACTGTGTGTTTGTGTTTGTCCCCCTTTATTTCTTGACAACTGGTGTTGGTTTGTTTACACCCTTGAAACTTAATGCTTTGGCAAAAAAATGTCTAATTGAATAAGTACCAGACTACTTAAAAATAATTACTGGAGTCGATTTATTTGACTAAATCCTCAAGTTGGTGTCCCTGCATGGCTGCAATCCAGTGACTTAAATGAGTGGAAAGTAAAAGATACATTGGCAAAATTTTTAACATGTGTTTCTCTTAATGTTTGAGATGTTATGTCATCAGCATAAACTCGTTACTCAACATTTTAATGTATTCATTTCAAATGATCAAAATGACAAAAATTGGTTGTGTCATCTTATGTGCTATTAGTTTCAAATTTTGGTTCAAGGTCAATAATTTCGGTGGGAGAGGTAAGTTGATGACATCGATCTCCAATGCTCAACTGGTACTTATTTTATTGCCCCCCCCCATCCCCAAAGGATGAAAGGCAAAATTGACCTTGGTGGAATTTGAACTTAGAACATAAAGACAAAGTGCTGCTAAGCATTTTCCCCAGCTTGCTAATGACTCTGCCAGTTCGGCGCCTTACTATTAGTGATTTGTAAAAAGAATCAGGTGTGTGTGAGAGTGAGACAGAAAGTAAGAGAGTGGCTGTGTGCTTCCCAGCTACATGGTTTTGAGTTAGCTTTCACTTCATGGCTCTTGGGCAAGTGTCTTCTACTATAGTCTTGGGCTAAGTCTTCTACTATAGTCTTGGCCTTGTGAGTTTATTTGGTTGATGGAAACTGAGAGAAGCACATCTGTGTGTGTGTGTGCATGAGTTTGTTTCCTTGTCTTGACACTGCATGACTCTTATAAATGAATGTCATTCTTGCCATAAAGAAATACTTATTTCTTTATTGTCCACAAGGAATATATATAGAGGGGACAAACAAGGACAGGGAAAGGGATTAAGTTGATTACATCGAACTCAGTGTGTAACTAGTACTTACTTAATTGACCCTGAAAGGATGAAAGGCAAAGCTGACCTCGGCAGAATTTGAACTCAGAACATAACGGCAGACGAAATACCTATTTCGTTACTACCCACCAGGGGCTAAACACAGAGAGGACAAGCAAAGGGATTAAGTCGATTATATCGACCCCAATGCGTAACTGGTACTTATTTAATCGACCCCGAAAGGATGAAAGGCAAAGTCAACCTCGGCGGAATTTGAACTTAGAACGTAACGGCAGACGAAATACTGCTAAGCATTTCGCCTGACATGCTAACAATTCTGCCAGCTCACCGCTGCCATGAGGAAATATCACCTAGCTTGCAAACAGGTAGAGGAACTGCATCCAGCCCTTGAGAACCTGCCCCAATAAACTCTGTTCTGATCCATAGAAGCTTGGAAAAGTAGACGTTAGAACAATGATGATGATGATGTTCTCTATATATTATTTCAATTCCCTCTTGAGCTGTCTACTTTTGTTTCTAATGTCATTCATACTGGTGTGAATGAAATAATTTACCATTACCTTCACAGTTTTCTACTGCAGTTGATTATATTTAATTGTTATTCTTTAGTGCATTGTTTGTTTTTGCTGGTCTCAGTTGTCGGACTGTGGTCATATAGGGACACCATTTTAAAATGTTTTATTTGATTGTTATTGACTTCAGAACTGTAATACAGTAATCCCTCACCGTATTGCAATTCAGCTACCACGGTTTATTATTTAAGCATACATCGATTCCTTTATGGTGTTGCTTTGTATAATAACATAATAACATAAATATATATATATATATATAAATTATAAAAATAATGAAAAGATATATACATTACAGTACTGTTTCTACTTTGTGGATTTTCACCTATGGCAGGTGATTTTGGAACGTAACCTGCGATAGTCGATCGATCTCGTATAAGATAAAAGACAAGTAATTTTTGGCATCAAGGGACATAACTTGGACAGAACTAAATTTGTACAATGTATTTTCGCAATTTTCATCTTATGCCCACATACAAAAACATATACACACCATGTGAGTTTGATCAATTCACAGTTGTTGTAGATTATTGCACTGTAGGATTGAACCTGGAACCATATGATTGCAAAGGAAGCTTCTTAATCAGAGGCATAGCGGTGTGGTAAGAAGTTTGCTTCCCAGCCATGTGACACATTGGGCAGGTGTTTTCTTTAACCTCCAGCTGACCAAAGCCTTGTGAGTGGATTTGGTGGATGGAAACTGAAAGAAGGTTGTTGCATGCATATATATAAATAGTTTTCTACCTGGCTAGCTCCTGTCAACTGTCCTGCCCATGAATGGGAGACATGTTAAACAATGATGATGGTAGCTATGTGTGTTCGTATATATATATATATATATATATATATAATTGCCGATCAACGTTTTTGGGTAATTATAGTCCCTGTCAGTATATATGTATACAATTAAGTGCTTTGAGTACAGTTTTAGAGCATTTTAGCTTTTATTTCTTGCAATGCAGGTATTTCTAACTCCCTAGTCATATTTAGTGACAATTAGTTTTCCCATTGGGTAAAACATTATATATATTATATGTTTTATACATGTATGTGTGTGTCTTTGTATTTGTCCCCTACTCTTACCACTTGACAACCAGTATTGGTGTGTTTACGTCTCTGTAACTTAGTGGTTTGGCAAAAGTGACTGATAGAATAAGTATCAGGCTTAGAAAAAAAAAATGTACTGTGATCAATTTGTTTGACTAAAATTCTTCAAGATAGTGCCATTACATGGCCACAGCCTAATAACTGAAATAAGTAAAAGATAAAAGATACCGTTATCATTTTGATGTACTGTCTTTTTTACTGTGCTGTTAACAGTATAAAAGCTACAAACCTCATTTTTGTTACCAACCCAGCTGAAACCGTCTTTGGCTCTGTAGTACAATGTCTGGTTTTCAAAAATTTTGAATTAAAATCTCCCACCACACCTTAGTCACAATTTAAGTTCCTAACACTAGCTTAATGATAACTAAGTTATTTTACTAAATTCTTTGTTATATTTAAAATTAATTGAAAGAAACACAGTGTGTCTCAAAATAAATATGGTAATGAAAGGGCTAATTTAGAATTCGTGGTTATTATCATTTAATGTTGTCTCAATTTTCCAAGCTTGCATGGATCAGATGGAATTTATTGAGGCAGGTTTTCTACAGCCAGTTGCCCTTCAAGTTGTCAATTCTCTCCTGTTCCCTTAGCCAGACATGTTTCTCATGGAAGACTGGAAACCAGCTTATATGATGATGGTGAGGCTCATTTATGATCATCACATGATGTCAAGACAAGGGTGTATATATATATATATATATACATACACACACATTCTCACACATACACATGGACACGTGTGTATGTGTATATATATATATTTATGCCACCTGACTGACTCCCATGCTGGTAGCATGTAAAAAGCACCATTTGAGCGTGCTTGATGCCAGTGCCGTGCGATTGGCCCCTGTGCTGGTGGCATGTAAAAAGGACCTAATACACTCTCGAAGTGGTTGGCATTAGGAAGGGCATCCAGCTGTAGAAACATTGCTAGATCAGATTGGAGCCTGGTGTAGCCTCCTGGCTTGCCAGTCTACAGTCAAACCATGCATAGAAAGCAGACGTTAAATGACGACGACGATGATGATATGGGCTTCTTTTAGTTTCCATCGACTAAATCCACTCACAAAGCCTTGAAAGGCTTTGGATTATAGTAGAAGACACTTTCCCAAGGTGCTGCATAGTGGGACTGAACTTGAGAACACATGGTTGGGAAGCAGGCTTCTTAACCACACATGCACATCAGTACCTGTTAAAAAACTAAAAAAAACAAACTAAAAAACTAAATAGCTAGATTAAGCTAGAAGTCTTTCCTTTGGTATATTGTTGTTTTCATAGAATTTATTTGTTAACCCTTTCACATTTTAACCTGCCATATCTGGCCAAAATATTCTGTTTTATGTTCAAACTGTCCAGATCCTGCCTCTGACAGTTACCCTAAAATGTCATTCTGAATATAAACAATCACATCATCAAAATCTCAAAGCTACAAGATAATGCATGATTAATTCAAAACAATGTGGATAAGTAAGCATTATGTTTGCTAGAGTAATCTGAATGCTGAAAACAGATTATTTAAAAACCTTCCTCTATCTATCCATAAACACTGAAGCTTATATTTTTGGTTTGCAGCTATCGAATGTCTGAACCTGAGGACTTATTGGAACTGCAGAAACAAAAGTGGGATCCAATTATTGACTGGTTTAAAAATCGGTAAGTTATTTGTTGTCATTTTACCTGGAAAATTTTGAGAAGTCACAATTGTAGTAGAATATCAGTCATTTTTTTCTGAACAGTTTTTGTTCATATTCTGGTGACTTTCTCCTTCTTGTGTGATACACTGACTATCTTCTACCTCACATTTCTTTTAGTTTTTACTGTTTTTCTAGTCCAGTACTTATTTCATTGGTCTTTTTTGTTGAATTGTTAAGTTATGAGGATGTAAACAAACCAACGCTAGTCGTGAATTAGTGTGGGTAGGGACAAACACACACACACACAGGGAACTTCCATACAGTCTTCATCTACTAATTTCACCCATAAGGCATTGGTTGACCTGGGGCTATAATCGAAGACATTCAGAACTGAACTCAAAACCACATGGTTGTTAAGCATGTTTCTTAACCACACAGCTATGCCTGCATTTATATGATGACAAAAAAAAATTGAAGAAATATTGATTTGAAGGTGGCATAAAGAATGAAATAAATAGAAAAAACGCTTGATAGTGCTAACATAAATTGAAAGTGCTAACAAAATTTTCTCACCATGGAATTTATTAGATTTCAGAAATTACTTAAATTTAAACATTTATAAGAATAGATTTTGTACTGTTTTGCATCAATTTTCATAAGGTAGCATTATTGGGATCGTTTTCATGAGAATAACTGATATTACATCTAGATGTTCTTGCTATTACTAAGCATGCCACCATGATATAGAATAGCACCTGTTTAAGGCGGTGAGCTGGCAGAAACGTTAGCACATCAGGCGAAATGCTTAGCGGTATTTCGTCTGTCGTTACGTTCTGAGTTCAAATTCCGCCGAGGTCGACTTTGCCTTTCATCCTTTCGGGGTTGATTAAATAAGTACCGGTTACGCACTGGGGTCGATATAATCGACTTAATCCGTTTGTCTGTCCTTGTTTGTCCTCTCTGTGTTTAGCCCCTTGTGGGTAGTAAAGAAATAGGTATTTCGTCTGTCTTTATGTTCTAAGTTCAAATTCTGCTGAGGTCGACTTTGCCTTCCATTGTTTTGGGGTCAATAAATTAAGTACCAGTTGCATACTAGGGTCGATTTAATTGACTGGCCCCCTTCCCCAAAATTTCAGGCCTTGTGCCTAGAGTAGAAAAGAATAGCACCTGTTTGTCAAATCAAATGTACTTAGAAAAGCAGGAGTTATGTACCTTACCCAGCAACTCGAGACTGTTGCTGCAGTAAAGTTTCAACCGTCATCATCAAAGTTAGCCATCTCATCATCATCATCATTATGTAGGCAAAAAAAAAACCCAATGAAATACCAGTTTTAACTGTGAATTAAAGAAGTGTAAACGTGTAACCTGTTAATGTAATCCTGATATGGGTTGTTTTATGATTGTAGATATAATGTGCCAATTGAGACGACTACAACATTTGCTCTGCCTTGCATCTCAGATGCCACGATAGGTGGAATACATACACAACTGAATTCATACACCATGTGGGGGTTAACAGGTAGATGTTACTTTTGATGTTTACATTTTCCCTTATTTAATTTATTGAATTTCCCAACTGTTGCATGACCGAATAATATTCTCTTGATGTTCTTTCATATTAATGTCTATTTATGCTCCATGTGATATACAACTCAATGTAAATGGTAGTAACATGGAATTTATTTTACAACATATAGGCTTCCTTATCTAAGAGATTTAAAAAAAAATCATTGCTAGTGAAGCTAATGTTCCTTAACAGTTATCTATGATGTGTTCCTTATGAAGTTACTGCACTTTTGATGAATAAAATTTGGTACCTTGTAGATATGCAGATCCTTTATGTAGGCAGTTGAGCTGCTGTGTGTGTGTGTGTGTGTGAGAGAGAGAGAGAGAGAGAGAGAAAGAGAAAGAGAGAGTGTATCAGAGAGAGCATATCTTCCTCCCTGACTAAAACCTGCACAATCTGTGGTCTTACATAAAATGAGGAATATTTAAGAACTGTTTAGAGATTTAGAAACTGGGTTTAACTCCAGTGCGCTGTGATATCTGCCAGCAATGGATTTAGATAAAGAGAAAATGGATTAAGAATAGTTTCAGAGTTGTATTTGTTTTTAGATATCTAGCCATCATGTACGATTTAAATAACTCAGTTGATAGGATATGTTGCTTGCCTGTGTCTTTGAAGATGACCAAGACTCCACCTCTTATTTACCCACAGTGTATACTGGATATTTACTGCTGCTTTAGCCTATACTATACCTTGTGTATGATGAAGCTAGAGTAGGCAGTATTTCATAGTCACAGATGCATGTGGTATCCTGAACATTGCGATGAAGGGTTTGCTGTCGATTTGTGAAGAAGTTTGAATTCTGACTTGCATTGAACTCGGATTATAGTGAAGGAGGCTGTCCTGGTTGACCAATCTCAGTCGTTCATCTCTGACCTCCTGCACTGGTGGCAAGGTTGACTAGCTAAGAGGGAATTTATCAAGGATGCAATGGGATGTTCAGGGTGATCTACATGTCCACTTATCTCTGAAGTACATATCTTAGAGTGATGTTGCTGCTCATTGAAACTTGTTTGTTGGTGGGTATGTTTCTTCTATGCAATCAACTAAAAAGTTCAGTCTTTGCATACATTTCAAACAAGCATATTTACACAAAATTTGTTGGTTGTTGACTTTCCTGACTTCATCTTCTTTTTGGATGAGTTGTTTTTCATCCCACAGGGTGTCCAAAAATCACCCTTGTCTTCAAGCAAGCTTGGTGGGGTTGCTGGCTTAGTCACCGATGACCTGACCATGTAACAAGTTGTACCGGGTCATTCATTACCAGTTAGTACTCACAAGCAACCTGATATTGATAGGATACTTAATCATAAGCTCTGGTGTTGTTGTCAGTTTCAGTACTCTGTCACAGTCACAGCATGTGTCCATGACCAAGATTCTTGACTGTCAATGACTAAGTCACATTGCATGATGTAAACTCACTACTGTAAGCAGTGGTAGCACTATAGAACTGATGAGAGAGTTGTAGGTTTGCAATATTGGTTTCAATATTTCCTAAACAAAAGTTACAGGTAATAGATAAATATCCAACCCATGAATAATATCTTGCTGTGAATTCTTGTGTGAGAGAAAATGGTGATACCATGTATTTCAATGATTTTTTAAAATCTTTTACTTGTCTGCAGGGATTTTCAGTGCTGTTGAATGTGTGAAGTCTCTGATACTAACTATGGGTTTAGTCGAGCGCCACCTGACTGTGAATGATGCTGTATTTCTTTCCCGTTTGGAGATGGAATTTCAGGTATGTTCTTACTATATGTATGTTGTTATGACGCGGTGTTACCTAGGGAAGGATCTGGTGCTATTGCCTTCTTGATGAGTTCATCGTGGTGGGCGGGGGGGGGGCACCTCAATGCTTGACCAAGCTACCATAGTCTCCTTGTCAGAAAAGTTCTCTCAGGAGATGAGACTGCAGTGAGTGTAAAGTTGTTGGTTTGAAACTCAGTCTGAGATATGCAACGACTGCTTCTAAGATTGGGTGCATCTAATATTCCCATGTGTCTTTTATCATCAATACAATACATTAAGACAATATTATTGATGAAAACAACACTACAAATAACTTTTCTTGTTGGGAATTATGTCCCTTATATATAAAATGCTTTCCAGTAAGTTTTAATATGGAAACAGAAACGTTAAATCTTATTTTTCTTTTATCTGTTAGTCAGGAAGCAAGCAGTGCTCATGACCTTTTACAGGGCCCCTGAGACTAGTGGGAAGGGAGGAGGAAGATATCCATAAATTGGAAACTTGGCTTGATTGTTTGTGGAGAATAGACGTTTTAGCTTATGACTTTTAAAATTATCTGATTATTAGAATTAATTTTGATTTATTTTTTTAATGGATTTCTTTTTTGATTTTAAATGTTTATTTCTCATAACTTATATTTGATATTGTATTTATTAAATAATTTTCAAAGCAGTTTATATGACTCTGTGCCATATACAATAGCTATAAAAGGTGGTGAGCTGGCAGAAATGTTAACGCGCCGGGCGAAATGCTTAGCGGTATTTTGTCTGTTGTTACGTTCTGAGTTCAAATTCCGCCGAGGTCGACTTTGCCTCTCATCCTTTCGGGGTCGATAAATAAAGTACCAGCTTCGCACTGGGGTCGATGTAATCGACTTAATCCCTTCGTCTGTCCTTGTTTGTCTCCTCTATGTTTAGCCCCTTGTGGGCAGTAAAGAAATATATACAGTAGCTAGTGCATAGAGAAGGCAAGTCTATAGGCATGAACGTGTGTGAATGGATAATACATATTGTTTTTAAAAAAAAAAAAAATCATCTGTTGATGTTAGATATTATGAGAAATAAATGGTTACATCAGTGTTGAGAGAAGATTTAGCTGCAGAGATGGAATACTGCAAAATTGAAAGACTTGGGGGAAATGTTTGAAGATTTGTTCAACCAATTCCAATTTGTAGCTTTTGTGTGTGCATGCACATGTGCACACACACACACACACTCTCTCTCTCACAAAGATACATTCATATACATATATATTCACCTGTGTATGCACACTCACATATACATGTGCACATACATATATACACATGTGCATGCACACATACACATACACACAGACTATATTATGTTAATTATTCATAATTTTTAAAAACATATTTTCTACTATTTCTATTTCAGACCCAGAAGTGGGGTAGTGTGGAATGGTACCATGACCTGGATCTCTATGAAAACAGAGCACGTTTAGCAGCAGCTGTTTTATTCACACATTGGTCTTCAGAGAATGCTTCTATGAAGCAAAAAACTACAGCAAAAATGAGAGCGTTTGTGTAGTACACATCAAAGGGAACTTTTTTTGAGTAGAGAATGCCAAAGAATAGTGTTTTGAAAGGATAAAGTCTATCTTGCCAGAGATTCATTTGTTGGAAACTTTTTTTGGGCAGAATTTCATGCGAGGAAATACTACACACTTTTTGTGCCAATGCAAAATGACTTGTCTGTGATATTTTGCAATTAGATTTAGGGGATCAGTTTTGTCTTTGTACCAATGGATGAGGGGTAAGATGTTAAATAACTGATCCTTTTTGTCATAAGTTCAAATTCTATCATTGTCTGTTTCTGTACCTTTTTTTTTTATTAAGGATTTACCTGTTTGTTTCCTTTTGATCGATAAAGTAGGTATCATCCCCACTTGATAGCTTGAGTAGATTAAGAAATAACCATACCATACCATACCATACCAATTTCTTAAATTTTAATCTTATCCAACTATATTAGCATGGCTGTAGAGACATGTTAAAATATTTGCATGCATTAAATAAATGAATTTGAACAAGTGGTTTTTGAGCTTGTAAAGAATGAATTAGCATTTGGAGGAAAAAAAATTGTTGATGAAATCAAGTGTAAAATATATTAAAAGTATTAAATTTTATTTAAGTCATGGATGAATGAATCAATGAATCACTGGACAACCACCAAGAGGTCAGCAGTCCATATCCTGACATTTGTGCTGTGTGTATCCATGGCCAAAATAGTGTGACTTTGGCATCTATGTTTATCTAGCTGTGAGTGGGTATCACAGAGTGGTATCATACATTAGCATAGGCAGCAGCAGTTTTGCGGAGTTGTGTAAAATAAGATTCATGTCCAAAAAAAGCCTCTCATATTAGATCTGCATCTTATCCTGGTACATATTTGTCTCTCATCCACTTAATATTTAAATAATTACTGGCCCTGATATGTTCTTATGATTCAGCATAGGATAAACAAATAGATCAATTCTATCTACCTCCCCAGGATTTGAACACAGGACGTTATAGTGAAAAAAATGAGCTGGATGAACAAATAAATGCAAAATCCAGTGCCAATCTACTCCAATTGGTAACATAAACATGACTCTTTCAGAATAAAAAATTCTTCGAGTTTTTGTATAAATGCTGGTTATGTTTTTCTGTTAAAGTATCAAATTTTTCTTTTTGCTGAAAATATCATATGAAAGGAAGTTATATGTTTATGGTTTATGCATGGTAGCCCTAGGTCAACCAATGCCTTTCAAATGAATTTGGTAGAAGGAAACTATGGAAGCCCATCATTATATATATATATATATATATATATATATATATATGTATGTATGTGTATGTGTCCACTTCTTCACAAATGGTGTTGGTTTGTTTACGTCCACATGACTTAGTGGTTCAGTAAAAAGAGACTGATAGAATAAATATCAAACTTAAAAAATAAGTACTCAATGAGGGTGTTTCTATGGTGATCTGTTAGATTTAGAAGTCTGATCTTTCTCAAACTGCTATCATCTTGATAGGGGACATATTGGATTATGTAGATGGGGAACAATAAGCTTCACAAACGAAAAAACGGGTCGGTTAACTTGTTCTTTCGAAGCCGAATTTGGCCTGAATAATAGCAGACCACGTCAGTTCTTAAAAGTGAGAAAAAAAAAAGTCAAGGGAGATCACTCTAATATACCACAAATTCATTAAAGCTGATAGTGTCCTAACAAGTGAAACAATATGACATTTACTACAATTGTTTATGTGAAAGAAATAAAAATATCAGAAAACAAAAAACTGTGGGCGCCAATTTCAGAATATAGTCTCATCCGTACTCCTTCTGCAGTTAGTGGTTTCAAATTTTGGCACAATGCCAACGAGTACGAGGTAGGGGCAAAGTCGATTACATCGACTCCAGTGCTCAACTGGTATTTATTTTATCGACCCCAAAATGATGACAGGCAGAGTCGACCTTAGCAGAATTTGAACTCAGAACGTAAAGGCGGACGAAATGTCGCTAAGTATTTTGTCCGACGTGTTAATGAGTCTTCTAACTCGCTGCTTTTTCAGTTTCCAATTATTCTTTTCTACTCTAGGCACAAGGCCCAAAATTTTTGGGGAGGGGGACAATCGATTAGATCGACTCCAGTAGACAACTGGTACTTAATTTATCGAACCCCGAAAGGATGAAAGGCAAAGTCGACCTCGGCGGAATTTGAACTCAGAACGTATCGACAGATAAAATACCTATTTCTTTACTACTCACAAGGGGCTAAACACAGAGAGGACAAACATGGACAGACAAACGGATTAAGTCGATTATATCGACCCCAGTGCGTAACTGGTACTTATTTAATCGACCCCGAAAGGATGAAAGGCAAAGTCAACCTTGGCGGAATTTGAACTCAGAACGTAGCGGCAGACGAAATACAGCTACGCATTTCGCCTGGCGTGCTAACGATTCTGCCAGCTCGCTGCCTTAGTTTCCAATTATTACATCAGAAATTTATTAGGGCAGAACATATTTTATCAGTGGCGTTTGCTGATAAGAGTTTCCTTTATCAACATATTACTTCGATGGGACCCTTCAAAGTTGTGAAATAGTCCATAGAGTTTACTGATAGTTTGTGATAAGATGCACACTGGTGTAATTTAAAAAAAAGTTGCGTGTATCTCGCGATCGCTCAGTATGTGAAGCAGAGGACTGTAGAGTGATAATTCATGTCTGTTAGAAAAGCGATGCCCCAGCATGACCTGATCCTGTGGCTGAAACCAGTAAAAGAATAACAATGCTTTTCAAAGATCCAGAACAATTATGAGAAGTAATATTTTAGCGGAGTAACACAGTATCCTCTTTTACTTGTTTCAGTCACTTGACTGCGGCCATGCTAGGGCATTGCCTTGAAAGGTTTTAGTCTGACAGATCAACCCTAGTACATATTTTCAAAGTCTGGGACTTATTCTGTGAGTCTTTGCCGAACCTCTAAGTTACAGGGACGCAGACAAACCAAGATCGAGTGTCAAGCGATAGGGTGGGGTGGTAAACACACACACACATTAGGCTTTCGCACAGTTTCTTTTTACTAAATTCACCCACAAGACCTTGATTGGTCCGGGACAACAGTACAAGAAACCGAAGATGCTGCGCAGTGGGATTGCGCCCGAAATCACCAGGTTGCAAAGCGAGCTTCTTAACCATGTCCATGCCAATGAAAATATGACCAAATATACTCTCCTTCAAAATTTGAGGCTTTGCGTCAACGAGAGAAATATTTAATTAGCAGTCATATATATATATTATATTATATCATATTATATTATATTATATTATATTATATTATATTGGCAAGAAAGTAATTTCATTTTTCACAAATACATAGAGTTACGATTCTTTTGAATGACTTTTGCCAATGTTATGATTTTTTCCTTTAGACATTTGATAGCCGTTACTTTTAGCTTACTTCAGAAGCAAATTGCGCGTAATTATGTTTATAGCTGTTAGTTCAGTGTCAATTTTAACATGGAGTGCAAAAACGAACATTTTTGCCATATTTTGCTTTTTTATTTCCGTAAAGACAAGAATGCAGTCGAGGCTCACAAAGAGATATGTGAAGTTTATAGAATGCACATGTCTGGAATGGTTTAAAAAATTCCGTTCTGGAGATTTTTCACTCAAAGATGACCAACGTTCTGGTCAAAATACTGAAGTTGATGATGAACGAATCAAAGCATTAATTGAATCTGATTGTCATATAACAGTGCGAGAGATTGCAGAGAGATTAAATGTATCACACACAACAATTAAAAATCACTTAAAATTTCTTGAACTCGTTAAGAAGATCGATACTTGGGTTCCACATGAATTGAAAGAGGTTCACTTAACATAACAAATCAATATTTGCGATATGCATGTCAGACTCAATAAAATCGGGCTTTTTTGAAACGAATCCTCACTGGTAATGAAAAACGGAGTGTCTACAACAACATCAATCGAAAACGATCATGATCGAAGCGTAATGAACCAGTACAAACCACATCGAAAGCTGAATTGCATAAAAAAAGGCCATGTTGTCAATTTGGTGGGGATTACAATGATGTTGTGTATTTTGAGCAGCTTCCAAGGAACCAAACGATCAATTCAGATGTTTACGGTCAACAACTAATAAAACTGGAGAAAGCAATCAGAGAAAATTGGCAAATCATAAAGGAATTGTATCGTACCATGATAATGCTAGACCACACACGTCTTTAATAACTCGTGAAAAATTGTTGCAGCTTGGTTGGAAAGTGATGTCACATTCACCATAAAGCCCAGACCTTGTACCATCAGGTTACTATTTATTTCGAAGCTTGCAAAATTCTTTGAATGGTAAATGATGACCTGAAATCGCAGTTGCTTCAATTTTTGGCTGATAACGACCAGAAGTTCTATGAGCGTGGAATTTATGAAGTTATCACAAAGGTGGCAAAAGGTCATCGAACAAAATGGAAAATACATAATTGATTAAAGTTTTTTTTTTTGTATGAAAAAAAAATGACTTTTATTTCACACTAAAAAACCGAAATTACTTTCTTGCCACACATATACTCTC